>NC_081554.1:71400971-71742103 GCF_963082655.1 Stomoxys calcitrans | reverse complement strand
ATAAGGGATTCAGATAAAGGCACTTATATTGTTAAAATGTTAGTCATGTTTGCATGGTATTTCACTAAAAGCTCTTTAATTGTCGAAAATAAATATTGCAATGAAACTTTTCTTCCATATAAAGTAAAAGAAGGCGCAGCGGAGCGGGCCCAGGTCAGCTAGTTATCTATAAAAGCATATTTTAACATATTGCCATTGCCATTGCAGATATTGCCTTTTTCAAACTCGACATGACGAACCTAACAGTGGGCAATAAATATTTTGTAAACGAGGAAAAAATACATTGATATCCCATATTCAATGATGGGGTAGTATAGGTTCATTATTATGATTTGCTTATTATCATTATAACTTTTTTTCATTTCGTACTGTATCAAAATATTTGTCAAAATGCATGTTCTGCTACTAATAAGTCACTATGAACAAAATATGCATTTCAAAAGAAAATCAAACCCTTCATTAACATTGTTTTGTTGAGTAGTTAACCGTTACTCTAATAATGAGCTCAACAGCAGAAGTGGCCTTGATCATCATTAAATTAAGGAGAAATGAGAGAGACAGAAAAAATACTCAATGTGTTCTCTTCACTTCGCTCCAACTTTCATTCATGTATACATAAAAAAATGCACTCACCTTCGTTTTTGTTTTGTTGCTATACCCTTCCTCCCAACACACGGCTGCCAATGGATGTTAACGACGTACATTTTGCGTTTTGCTTATATCGTATGGATTTGGGGTTTCTTATTTATATTAATAAATATTTCACTTGAAATGGTCTTTAAATACACTTTTTGGTAAATTTGTAGTCTTTTCTAAACACTTTCACTATTAAATCTTACATTTTCACTGATTTTTTTCGCGAATCCCGTAACCGTGAACTGCATGCAACAGCTGCGCTTAAGAAACTAATCTAAGAAGGGCGACACACTAAAGCTTTTTCTAATGAGCGGAGATTAAGGGCAGGTAGAGAAAAACATTTATGATCCCTCTTCCCCTTTGACTTGTGAGCAAGAATATGGTGTTGTTGCTATTGGAAAATAGAAGTAGCAAAACAAATGTAATGCAAATACAAAAACCAAACTGTTTTCTTTCCGTCAAAAAATATGTTTAAAGCAAAAGTCAAACTTAGCAGGAGCATTTAATAAATGCATATCAAAGGAAAGTCATTGGAATTGCATAAATTTAATTGATCACAATATAAAATCATAACGATTTGCATTATTGGTGTAAAATTAATTTAACATTAAATAGTAAAAGACAAAGCCTTGGTTTGACATACATAGAAAATCGCATCAAATCAAATAACTTGCAAGGCGTGAGCCATCTATATGTCGATTTTAGAAGTACTTGACCGCTAAAAGCCGCAACAAATCTAACCATTTAAAGAAGATTCATGATTTGAAACACAAAATAAAAGATCTTTGCCAGACACGGAAAGCTGTGGGATGCATTAAAGAAAGATTCATGATTTGAAACACAAAATAAAAGATCTTTGCCAGACATGGAAAGCTGTGGGATGCATCTTTTTTTGGCCATTAGTAAGTTAATTTCCCAGATGTCGAACACATGAGCAAAAAATGCGTTTTTAGTGAAATCTTCATCGAAATTTTGTCTTCAGATTTTTTTTTTAAATGTTGTGACTTAAAAAAAATTTCGTAAAAATTTCACCACAATTTTGTATTGTTGTTTGTCTGTAGAGAAATGTTAAAGAAATTTTGTATTTATAGAACATATCAAAATCTAGTATCCACCATGGTGGGTTCTAAAGATAAAATTTAGTATTTGGGCAACATTTTATTCTACATCTCTAACTTCTGTCAAACCAGCAAAACTTAAAGCTTCTAGGAAATGAACAAGCACAATCGAGAGACCGGCTAATATATGGAGCTATATGAGATTATAAACTGTTTTAATTAAAAATCATAACAGAACACCACATGCGAAATTTCAGCCCAATCAGTCAAAAAATGCGGCTTGTAAGGGTTCAAGAAGTCAAATCGGGAGATGGGTTTATATGAAAACTATATCAGCTTATAGACCGATTTGGACCATACTTGGTACAGTTGTTGAAAGTCATAACAGAACACCACATGCAAAATTTCAGCCAAATCGGACAAAAGTTGTGACTTTTAGGGGCTCAAAACATCAAATCGGGAGATCGGTTTATATGGGAACTATATCAGGTTATATACCGATTTGGACCGTACTTGGCACACATTTTGGAAGACATAGCAGAATACTATTTGCAAAATTTTAGCCAAATCGGACAAAAATTTTTGGCTTTTAGAGGCTCAAGACATCAAATCGGAAGATAGGTCTGTGTGAGGGCTATATCACGTTAAAGACAATTTGCACCCAACGAGTATTAAAAGTCGTAACGAAACTCTCCGTGCAAAATTTCAGCCAAATCGAATAATAATTACGGCTTCTAGCGGCTTAAAAGACAAATAGGGAGATCGGTTTTTAAGGGAGATATTCTATTGGAGGCCACCATAGCGCAGAGGTTAGCATGTCCGCCTATGACGTTGAACGCCTGAGTTCGAATCCTGGCGGGACCATCAGAAAAAATTTTCAGCGGTGGTTTTCCCCTCCTAATGTTGGCAACATTTGTGAGGTACTATGCCATGTAAAACTTCTCTCCAAAGAGGTGTCGCACTGCGTCACGCCGTTCGGACTCGGCTATAAAAAAGGAGTCCCCTTATCAATGAGCTTAAAAACTTGAATCGGACTGCTCTCATTGATATGTGAGAAGTTTACCTCTGTTCCTAAGTGGAATGTTCATGGGCAAAATTCGCAATTTGCATTCTAAGTTATATCCCGATTAGGACCATTTCGATTGTGGAAGTCGTAACAAAACACTTCGTAGCAAATTTTAGCCAAATCGGACTAAAATTACGGCTTCTAGCGTCTCCAGAAGTCAGGTCATAGGACTTTATATGGAAGCTATATCTAAATCTGAACCGATATGGCCCAATTGCTGTTCCCAATAACCTACTTCAAAATAAAGAGGATCTGTGCAAAATTTCGAGAGCATAGCTATCTTGATTTCCATAGACGGAGGGATGGCCAGGTTGACTTCGAATGCTGAGACGATCAAGAATATGTCTACTTTATGGGGTCACAAATCAATAATTCGAGATGTTACAAATGGAATTACTAGGTTAGTATGCTCCCCATCCTATAGAAGAGGGTATTATAACATTATGTAAACAACACATGATCTCACTACCTTACAAAAAAAATTGTCCAGGATCGTTTATGGTTTGCGAGAAATTCTTATTTCGTTCTGCAGAAAAATTCCAAAACTAAGACTTTTATACCCACCACCAAAAGATGGGGTGGGTATACAAATCAAAAAAAAATCAATTTCCGACCCCATAAGGTACATGTAGTCGTAAAAATCTAAAACGATCCAACTACATATGTCTATGTCTGTTAAAATCACTCTGCAGTATTTAAAAATAGAGATATTGAGCTGAAACTTTTCACAGGTTCTTTTTTAGGCAGGTTCGTTAAGTTCGAAGATGTGCTATATCGGACTATACCATGATATCGCCACATAATAAACCGATCTCCGAGTTAAGATCTTAGGCCCCTTAAAACCAAATTTACTATCAGATTTGGCTAAAATCTGGGACTGTCAGTTGTGTTGGACCCCTCGATATTCATGTTTAATACGGACCAGTTCGATCTATATTTGGACATAGCTGGAATATACAATATACCGATCTCCCGATTAAGGTCTTGTGCCCATAAAATCAGCATTTATTGTCCGATTTCGCCGAAATTTGGCATAATCAGAAGAGAGGAGGTGGTAAGTGCCAATACGACACCGCCCTATGCGCTTATCCATATTAGCACTATGTTGTGAAACTGGAGTCTATTCAGGGATTCCACACATTTCGCCAAGAAATTCCACCTCACTATCCTAGAACTCACGGCCTTGAGGGCTGCCATATATGTACATATACTGATTTCGAAAACTGTAAATCCCTCCCCAGATTACCTTTGCTGCAATTTTTATGGTACAGAGCTTTGCCCAAAGAATATGCACTCGTCCGGCAGCCTCACCGACGTACCGATATTTTGTGTGTCGGTGTATGGCCCCAATCCAGTCCCTGTCTCCATCTTGGAGCTATATATAAAGACCGAGGTATCGTTCTCTTCAAACATAGGATTCGCATCTCATTCCTCCCTCCCGGGAAAGCGAATCCCGAGAACACCCCACCATTGCGGTATTCACCAAGATTGCGGTATTCAAGACGGGCGATAGTCTTCTGATTGCATTATCTCCGAAGTCCCCATTGGTAGCCTGCCACGTAGCATACAGACCCCCGTGCAGTGTAGGGCGGTGACTTTCGACCCATTTCCTCGTTACTAAATGCCCTCTCAATATTCTCGAAAGCCGCCATCGCGTACTCCTTAAGTAGAAGAGACGTCTCGACTTCTCGCACCGCTTCGTGGAGGGACGTCTCCTCCGACCTGCCCTTGAGGTATGCCTGAAGATTTCTGACTTCAGAACCTCCATTAGCTTCAATAGTTTTTTGATAAAAAAATTGCTTCGTTTATAATGTCAAATGCTACGTTTTATAATAAACATAATTGCCTCTTTACATTTACGATACGTTTATTCTACATATACGGTACATTTACGAGAGCATAACCAGGCCTTAATACGAAATATGGATTTTGAAAGAAATATGCAAATCTTTCAACTGAAGGGAGCTCTTTTTTCCTCGAGCATACATGTAGACACATGTCTATAAAAAAAGTACAATACGTATGAGAATACATGCCGACTAGAGCGCACATTATTCCTATTTCACATGCATAAAGATAGCGGTATGGATACAGAAAGTGACAGCACATACGTAAAGCACACGTCGTGCATGAGAGAGAAAGAGAGAGCTGTTAATCGTTATGTTAATTATCAACCAAACAGCCGAAAAACAAACGAGCCCGTGATCATAATTTGGTTAAGGGGAAATGGGATGAAGTGAGAACTAATATCGAGCGGGGTTGCCATTACAGCAAAACTTTTCCGACTAAAACTTTTTAAAAACTCCTACCAAATCAGCTTCTAGCCTATCAAAATGTTTAAACAAATCAAATTTCGTACTATGAACAGTGTTGCCACTGAAAAAATTATTTCTACCAAAAAATGTCTTAAAACCTACCAACTCCCCAAATAACCTACCAAAAGTTTATATTTCTTAAAAATCGTTACAGTAATGTGGGTACCATACGCGTAACTGTAAATCGAGCACACACTGAAAAAAATATAATACCAAATGTGCTATTATCATCACCATGCCGTGAAAGTAAATTAAACCGCTGGTTTTTAAAAACAATACCAAATGGTATAGGTGATGTAAAGCCTTTAGTACCGTTTGACATTGAAAAAGTAATACCAAGAGGAATTGATGGTTACTGACTTTTTTTTATCAGTGTATAGATGAAAGCTATATCAAAATTGCAATCGATTTATTATGTGAGCGACTTTCGTGAAATGTCAATGTTCCCGATTTCACAAAAGTGCTATAAATATAAATAAACAAGGTCCGGCTGTTCCGAATCTTACAAACCCTTCATTTGTCAAGATATATGCAAGGTTTTTATACCCACCACCGAAGGATGGGGGTATAATAATTTTGTCATTAGGTTTGCAACACATCGAAATATCCATTTCCGACCCTATAAAGTATATATAATCTTGATCAGCATAAAATCTAAAACGATCTAGCCATTTCCGTCCGTTAGTCTGTTGAAATCACACTACAGTCTTTAAAAATAGAGATATTGAGCTGAAACTTTGCACAGATTCTTTTTCTTGCCATAAGCAGGTTGAGTTCGAAGATGGGCTATATCGAACTATATCTTGTAGCCCACATATAGACCGATCCGCCGATTTAGAATCTTAGGTCCATAAAAGCCACATTTATCATCAGATTTTGCTGAAATTTGGGACAGTAAGTTGTGTAATGCCCTTCGGCATTCTTCTTGAATTTGGCTCAGAGCGGTTCAGATTTGGTTATAGCTGCCATATAGGCGATTTAGGGTCTTAGGCCCATATAAGCCACATTTATTATCCGATTTTGCTGAAATTTGGGACAGTGAGTTGTGTTGGGCCACTCGACATCTTTCTGCAATTTGGCCTAGATCGGTCCAGATTTGGATATAGCTGTCATATAAGGTCGTGGGGCCATAAAAGGCGCATTTATTGTCCGATGTCGCCAAAATTTTGGACAGTGAGTTCTGCTAGGCCCTTGGACATCTTTCTTCAAATTGGCCCAGATCGGGGCAGATTTTGATATAGCTGTCATATAGGACCGATCTCTCGATTTAATGTTTTGGGCCCATAAAAGGCGCATTTACTGTCCGATGTCGCCGAAATTTGGGACAGTGAGTTAAGTTAAGCCCTTCGACATACTTCTGCAATATCGCCCAGATCGGTTCGGATTTGGATATAGATGCCATATAGACCCATCTCTCGCTTTAAGGTCCTTCATCAATAAAAGGCGCATTTATTGTCCGATTTTGCCAGGTTTTGGGACAGTAAGTTGTATTAGACCCTTCGACATCCTTCTTCAATTTGGCACTTATCGGTCTAGATTTGAATATAGCTGCCATATAGACAGATCTCTCGATTTAATGTTTTGGACCCATAAAAGGCGCGTTTATTGTCCGATGTCACCGAAATTTGGGACAGTGAGCCGTGTTAGGCCCTTCGACTTCCTTCTTCAATTCGGTCCAGATTTGGATATATCTGCCATATAGACCAATCTCCCGATATAATGTTTTGGGCCCATAACAGGCCCATTTATTTTCCGATGTCGGCGAAATTTTGGACAGTGAGTTATGTTAAGCCCTTCAACATACTTCTGCAATATGGCACAAATCGGTCCAGATTTGGATATAGCTGTCATTAGACCGATCTCTCGATTTAAAGTTTTGGGCCCATAAAAGGCGCATTTATTGTCCGATGTCAACGAAATTTTGAACAGTGAGTTGTGAAGCCCTTCAATATTCTTCTTCAATTTGGCTCAGATCGGTCCAGATTTGGATAGAGCTGCCATATGAACCGATCTCTCGATTTACGGTTTTGGGCCCATAAAAGGCGCATTTAGTGTACGATGTCGCTGAAATTTGAAACAGTGAGTTTGGTTAAGCTTTTCGACATACTTCTGCAATATGGCGCAGATCGGTCCAGATATGGATATAGCAGTCATTAGATCGGTCTCTCGATTTAAGGTTTTGGGGCCATGAAAGGTGCATTTATTGTCCGATATCGCCGAAATTTGGGATAGTGAGTTGGGTTAGGCCCTTCGACGCCTATTTACTTGTTCTTTTTAGGCAGACTAGGCGGTTTATATGAAGTTTATTTCAGGTCACCGACCGAGTTGGGCCAAACTTGCAAGATATTTTAAAATACTTCGAGCAAAATTCAGCTAAATGTAATAATAATTGCGGCTCCCAAGGCTTAAATCGGTTATAGAGAAATTTGGATCATACTTTCAATGGATGTTGGAAAATAAACTAAGATACCATGCGCAAAATAGTTAGTTACATTGGATAATATGATCGATGGACATAGACCGATTGGACCATTTACAACACCGATCGACCTACATGAATAAAAAGTTTTTATGCAAAACTTCGAGCGGCTACCTTTACTACTTTGAAAGTTAAGGCGCTTTCGACATACAAACGGACGGATTAAATCGACTTGTCATAAAAAATATTTTCGTGGACTAACAAACGGAATGACAAAATTTAATACCCTCATGCTGTAGAGGGGGCTTAAAAGGCATAAGCACACTATTCTGATGTGGGTGAAAATCGGGGACACATGTTAACTGTAGATATATCTCTTAAGGAAATTTCTACTTTGACGAAGAAAGCGATTTTAAATCGTAATTTGATTCCGCAATTTTGATTGGATCCGTATCTGTATCGGGTTAAAATTCACTGTGCCAGAGTAAGGTACAGAAAAGTTGTTTTAAATCAAACATTAACATGTATTGACAGTTCCTTTCTCAAACCAAGAATCGTTTAAAATTAGTCAATTTGAATTATAATTAAGTATGATTATTACTATTGCGTGTAAAATCTACAAAATCAACTTGGCCGTACATCCGAACAAATCCAAACAAACAAATCGACCAAATCCGACCGATAACGGCAACACTGGTTAAGAACCACAAGAGAGAGCGGGAAGAGAGAGTAGTAACCAATGGGAGCCAATGAGAAACTCTATTAGAGTCCAATTTAAGCTTCAAATATATTGTGAGAAGAGAGGCAAGAGAATGAGTGGTTTGTTTTACGCATATCGGATTGGCTATAAATTTTCAGCAAGTAAGGGGTGGTTTAAAGCTTTTCCGTTTCCACTGATATACACAACAAGCACTCAGATTTATTAACTCACATACTCAAATGTGAAAAAGCTTTTTGTTTTTTGTGGTTCTTGTGCTGATAGTTGTTTTGATTTTGCTGTACATTCGTTTGTTTTACTTTTTGGTTTTTCATCAAATACTGTTGATAAAATCCGATTCCAAATCTAATGAAATCATATTGGACCATATGTTGATATGTAAGCGACTTAACTTTTAGTTTGTAAAGGATTCCATTTATTTTTTCATTTTTACAATAACAACGAGTATTGTAATGTTTTTGTTCCGTCAGTAATGCAAATTGCAAAATATTTGGAAATAATTCAAGAACTTTGGAAAGGAAAGATAATGTATAGTCAAAGTAGAGGCGTTTTCCAATATGGTCATCTCGAGCATGTCAAATTTTGTATTGCTTGCCAAACAATCATTTATGGGGTGAGCAGCTTACTTCTTTTTTTATACCCTCCACCATAGGATGGGGCTATACTTGCTTCGTCATTCCGTTAGTAACCCATCGAAATATTTGTCTAAGACCTCATGAATTATATATAATTTTGACCGCCATGACATTTTAAGTCGATCTAGCCATGTCCGTTCGTCTGTCCGTCCGTCCGTCTGTCTGTCGAAAGAACGCTTATTTTCGAAGGAGTAAAGCTAGGCCTTTGAAAATTTCGCATAAAAACTTCCTATTAGTGTAAGTCGGTGGGTGTTGTAAATGGGTCATATTGGTCCATGTTTTTATTTACCTCCCACAAAACCGATCTTGGGGTTTTTTCAGATTTTTGGCATGTAGGGTTTAACAAGCTGTATTTAAGAAAAGAAGTAAAAGCGTGCTAAGTTCGGCCGGGCCGATCTTGTGTACCCTCCACCATGTATCCCGTTCGTCAAGTTCTTTGCCCGGAATCTCTTTACAGGCAAACAAAAGATAATGGATAAGAATTGCTAGCCTATTCGAATTATATCAAGTTATCGACCGATACGGTCGTTGTGCAAACTTTCTGCTAAATCAAACAAGAACTGCCACCTCTGGGGGCTCAAGAATTCTAATCGGGAATCACCTATATGGGAGCTATACCAGGTCTTAGACCGATTCATGCCATACTTAGGACGTATGTTGGAGGTCTTGGGAAAAGTCTTTGTGCAAAATTTCCGTCAATTAGGATAAAAATTCTGCCCTATATGGGTTTAAGAAGTACGATTGGAAAATCGGTTTTTATGGGATCTATATCAGTCTGTGGACTGTTTAAATCAGGTATGTTGAAGATCGTAGGAGAAGTCAAGGTGCAAAAATTCAACTTAATCAAACAATAACTGGCGATCAGGCGATCGGTTTATAAGAGAGCTAAAAGAGGTTTTAAACTTACTCAGGCCATACGTTAGAAGTTTAAAAAAAGTCATTGTGGAAAATTTAGCCAAATCAGATAAGAATTGCGCCCACTAGAGGCTATAAAAGTATAACCAGAAGATAGGTTTGTTGTAAAGCTATATCAGGGTTTGGAACGATTCGAACCATACTTGGCACATCCGTTGAACATCAAAGTATAAAGAAAGATAAGAATCACACCCCCTAGAGGCTCAAGAAGTCATGCCCCATTTACAATCCCAACCGGCCTACATTCAGAGGAAGTATTTGTGCAAAACTTTGCTGCGCGCCAAGCTTTAATTCTTTGACAATTTGAGTGCTTTCTACAGATAGACGGACGGATATCGCTAAATCGACTTAAAATGTCATGGCGCCTAAGGATATATATATATTTGTGTGGTCTTCGGCCGTGCCGAACTATGGATACCTACTATAATGGATATATTATTAATTTTTTTTAGTAATAACTCCACTACCATATATACTAATATCTAAATAGGGGCTGGTCCGAGCCATATTTAATGCAGGTGCCGGGAAGTCGTATACAACTCACAGTTTCAGCGAAATCAGGCATTAAATCCGCTATTCAGCCAATTCGAGTAAGAATTGCGCCTTAGGGGCTGAAGAAGTAAAATAGAGAGATCGGTTTATAGGAGAGCTGTATTAGGGTATAGACGGATTCGGACCACATTTAACAAGTATGTTGGAGTTCATAGGAGAAACAGTTGTACAAAATTTTAGCCAAATCGGATAATAATTACGCCCTCTAGAGACTCAAGAAATCAAGATCCCAGATCGGGTTATATGGCAGCTATATCAGGTTATCGATCGATTTGGACCATTTTCGGCACAGTTATTACAAGGCATAACAAAACACGTCATGCGAAATTTCAGCCAAATCGGATAAGAATTGCGCCCTCTAGCGGCTTAAGAAGTCAAGATTCAAGATCGGTTTATATGGCAGCTGTATCAGGTTATGAACCGATTTGGACCATACTCAGCACAGTTGTTGGAAGTCATAACAAAACAATTCATGCAAAATTTCAGCAAAATCGGATAAGAATTGTGCCCTGTAGTGGCTCAAGAAGTCAAGACCCAGATCGGTTTATATGACAGCTACATCAGGTTATGGACCGATTTAAACCATATGAGTATGGTTTAAATCGGTCCACACAGTTGTTGGAAGACATAATGAAATACCTCATGCCAAATATCAGCCAAATCGGACAAGAATTCCGTCCTCTAGAGGCTGAAGAATTCAAGACCCCAGATCGGTTTATATGACAGCTATATCAGGTTATGGACCGATTTAAACCGTAATTAGCACAGTTGTTGGAAGACATAACGAAACACCTCATGCAAAATATCAGCTAATTCGGATGAGAATTGTGCCCTATAGTGGCTCAAGAAATCAAGACCCCAAATCGGTTTATATAACAGCTATATCAGGTTATGGACCGATTTAAACCATACTCAGCACAGTTGTTGGAAGACATAATGAAACACCTCATGCAAAATTTCAGCCAAATCGGATGAGAATTGTGCCCTCCAATGGCTCAAGAAGTCAAGATCCAAGATCGGTTTATATGGCAGCTTTACCAAAACATGGATCGATATAGGAGCTAAATTTCAAGCGGCTAGCTTTACTCCTTCGAAAGTTAGCATGCTTTCGGCAGACAGACGGATATAACTAGTTCGACTTAAAATGCCACGACGATCAAGAATATATATACTTTATGGGGTCTTAGACGCATATTTCGAGGTGTTACAAACAGAATGACGAAATTAGTATACCCCCATCCTATGGTGAAGGGTATAAAAATAGTCCTGTCTGAACCATATTTGGGTCGTATGTCGAGAGGCTTAAAAAACTTAATGTTTTAAATTTAAGCTAAATTGGATAATAAATGAACCTTTGACGGGCTTCAGACTCTTAACCGGTAGATCGGTCTATATGGCAACTATATCTAAATAAAGTCCAATCTAAACCATATTTAAGTCTGATGTCGGGAGCCTTAAAACAACTCACTGTTTCAAATTTCAGCGGAATCGGGTAGTAAATGCAGCTTTTATGGGTTTTAGACACCAAGTTGGCAAAATCGGTCTATATGTCAGCTTTATCTGCAAATAGTACGATCTGAACCATATTTGGGTCCGATGTCAGGAGGCTAAAAACAACTCACTGTTTCAAATTTCAACGAAATCGGGTAATAAATGCAGATTTTATGGTTTTCAGAGTCTAAATCGGCAAATCGGTCTATATGGCAGCTATATCTGCAAATAGTACGATCTGAACCATGTTTGGATCCGATATGGGGAGGCTTAAAACAACTCACTGTTTAAAATTTCAGTAGAACCGGGAAATAAATGGAGCTTTTATGGGCTTTAGAGCCTTAATCGGCAGATTTGTCTTTATGGCAGCTATATCAAAAGTTGGTGCGATGTGGCCCGTTCAAGAACTTAACTTGCGTGTGCCTGTGCCAAATTTCAGCTCAATAACTTAATTTTTGACGGCTGTAGAGTGATTGCAACAGACGGACGGACAGACACACGGACATAATAGTTAAATCGCCTTAGAATTTTACTACGATCCGAAATATATATGCCTTGTAGGGTTGGAAATGGATATTTCGGTGTGTTGTAAACGGAATGACTAAATGAATGTACCCTTTTTCCTATGGTGGTGGTTATAAAAAAAGAATCAAGCCGATCGGTCCATAAATGACTGTTTGGTAATCAATACAAAATGTTGTCATACTCGAAATGACCAAATTGTGAAAACCCCTCAACTATGACTACACATTTTCTATTCGCTTTAAAATTCTTGAATTATTTCCAAAGATTTTTCGATTTGGCATTACTGAATGGACGAAACAAAAACATTACAACATTCGCTGTTATTGTAAAAATCAAGAAATAAATAAATCATTATCGAACGAAGAGTTATGTCGTTTTCTTATGTATGTTTTCATTCGATTTGGAAACAGTTTTGGTGGAAAAAGTATTTGGTAAAAAAACCAAGAAAACAAAACAAACGAAAGTACAGCTAAATCAAAACATCGTACAACATAAGAACCAACATGTAAAAGCGTGCTAAGTTCGGCCGGGCCGAATCTTATATACCCTCCACCATGGATCGCATTTGTCGAGTTCTTTTCCCGGCATCTCTTCTTAGGCAAAAAAGGATATAAGAAAAGAGTTGCTCTGGTATTAAAACGATATCAAGATATGGTCCGGTTCGGACCACAATTAAATTCTATGTTGGAGACCTGTGTAAAATTTCAGCCAATTCGTATAAGAATTGCGCCCATTGGGGCTCACGAAGTAAAATAGAGAGAACGATTTATATGGGATCTGTATCGGGCTATAGACCGATTCAGACCATAATAAACAACGTTTGTTGATGGTCATGAGAGGATCCATCGTACAAAATTTCAGGCATATCGGATAATAATTGCGACCTCTAGGGGCCAAGAAGTCAAGATCCCAGATCGGTTTATATGGCAGCTATATCAGGTTATGAACCGATTTGAACCTTATTTGACACAGGTGTTGAAAGTAAAAATAAAATACGTCATGCAAAATTTCAGCCAAATCGGATAGGATTTGCGCCCTCTAGAAGCTCAAGAAATCAAATCCCCAGATCTGTTTATATGACAGCTATATCAGGTTATGAACCGATTTCAACCATACTTGGCACAGTTGTTGGATATCATAACGAAATACTTCGTGCAAAAATTAATTCAAATCGGATAAGAATTGTGCCCTCTAGAGGGTCAAGAAGTCAAGACCCAAGATCGGTGTATATGGTAGCTATATCAGGTTATGGACCGATTTGAACCATACTTGGCACAGTTGTTGGGTATCATAACAAAACACGTCGTGCGAAATTTAATTCCAATCGGATAAGAATTGCGCCCTCTAGAGGCTCAAGAAGTCAAGACCCAAGATCGGTTTATATGGTAGCTATATCAGGTTATGGACCGATTTGAACCATACTTGGCACTGTTGTTGGATATAACAAGAAAACACGTCGTGCAAAATTTCATTTCAATCGGATAAGAATTGCGCACTCTAGAGGCTCAAGAAGTCAAGACCCAAGATCGGTTTATATGGCAGCTATATCAAAATATGGACCGATATGGCCCATTTACAATACCAACCGACCTACACTAATAAGAAGTATTTGTGCAAAATTTCAAGCGGCTAGCTTTACTCCTTCGGAAGTTAGCGTGCTTTCGACAGACAGACGGACGGACGGACGGATGGACAGACGGACGGACATGGCTAGATCGACATAAAATGTCACGACGATCAAGAATATATATACTTTATGGGGTCTCAGACGAATATTTCGAGTAGTTACAAACATAATGACGAAATTAGTATACCCCCCATCATATGGTGGAGGGTATAATAAAAACAAAAAGCTTTTTCACATTTGAGTATGTGAGTAAATAAATCTGAATGCTTGTTGTGTATCTCAGTGGAAACGGAAAAGTTTAAAACCTCCCCTTACTTGCTAAAATTTATAGCCAATCTGACATGCGCAAAACAAACCACTCATTCTCTTGCCACTACTCTCTCTGGCCAATTGCAGCTTAAATTCGATTTTAATATGTTCTCTCATTGGCTCTCATTAGTTACTTCTTTCTCTTCCCTCTCTTTCCACTGGTTCACAATAACAAATTTGATATGTTGGTCGGCTAGGAACTGAGTTGGTTGGCCTTTTTGAAAAGTTTTAGTTGGAATCTTTTTTCTTTTATGGCAACACCACTGGGAATCAGTTCTCACTTCATCTCTTTCCCTTCAACCAAATTATGATCAAAGGCTCGACTGTTTTGAGTTGGTTGGTTGATAACTAACATAACGATTAACAGCTATCGAATTTTAGTCATTTTCGACGGCCTTGAGAAATATCTCAGATATTAAAATGTTGGGTTTAGAAGTTTGCATTATGTTTATGGTGTTATTGTTCGACATGTGCATGTATTTTCATATGTATTATACTTTTTTTTTAGACAAGTGTATATTTATTACAAAATCCATATTTCATATTAAATGTTTCGTACGAATCACGCAATGTGTAACCCTTTCAGAGTTACCATACAAGGAAATCATGAACTTTTGCCTTTAGTATGTTGTGTAGAGAAAAAAATTCTTTAAATTTTAGACAAAGTTCTATTATAACTTTTCTTCTCAGAGAAATTTCTATTTTTATAATGGCACTGATGTCGCAAAACCTAAAATCGCTCACTGTGCTACATTTCAGAACAATCTGATAATAAATGCACATTTTATGGGATCAAGACTATGGAGAAAAAGTGCAGCATAAGGGCCATACAACAGGTTCAGAGAACATGTTGTCTTGGCCTAGGCGGAGCGATGAGGACCACGCCCTCTAGGGTGCTGGGGACAATTCTAGATATCCGACCCATTGACATACAGATCAAGTGTGAGGGAGCCACTGAGGCTATGAGACTTCAGGCGATGGGAGAATGGATTGAGGATGGGAGCAGCTCATACCATCGCGGTATAATCGAGGCGACGATAGGAAACCTGGAAGCAAGCGAAGAGGTTTCCGATCGGATACCTGAGATGAACCTTGAAGTCGAGTGCGAGGCATGCTGCCGTCGTCACAGTCTTGGGTTGACGAAACCCTAGTATTGCTATCTGGAAGATCATGTTGCACAGATGGATCAAAGCTAGAGGACAGAGTGGGCCTGGGGGTATACATTGAGAACCCAGGGACTGAGATCTGTTTTAGACTGCCTGACCATAATACGGTCCTGCAGGCGGAGATGCGGGCGATCACGGAATGCGTGAAGTGGTGTGGTGCTAACGCGAGGACGTCGAGTGCGAACATCTTTACGGACAGTAAAATTGCCATAAGGGCAATAACAACCAGGACGGTAAGGTCACGAATAGTCTTGCAGTGTAAGAAGGAGATTAACGCCTTCCCTGAGGATGGCAAAATCCGCCTCGTTTGGTTGCCGGGCCATAACGGAGTAAGGGGAAATGAAAGGGGGAAATTATTTGGCGGTGAAGGCCAGAGGACTGCCGTCAATAAACTTGGTTAACCCGAAGCCTTTCGGGACGACGCAGGCCAAGTTAAGGGAGTAGGCGACGTATGCGGATGCAACATTGCGGAACATCGAAACGGTCGCTAGGACGGCGAAAATCCTATGGGGGGATCCAGATCGTGAGAAGACGAGGCTATTACTGAAAGGAAGCAAGACCTCCTTCTTGCTATAGCTATTGGTATCATAACGGGACACATAGGACTACGAGCTTACTTATGTAAATTCGGTGCGGCAAGTGATATAGCATGTGTAGGGCATGCGGGGAAGATGATGAGACGTTGAAGCATTTCCTTTGTCGTTGCCTGGCTTTCGAGTCTAACAGTTACCGGCACTTAGATGGAGACACAATACCAGACAGAAACCAACTTAGGGGAGTGGTATTGAAAACAATTAAGGATTTTGTAAGTAGCACGGAATTCCTGTTTAATATCCATATTTTTAAAAACTGCAGCGAGGATTCGACAGACAGACGGATGGACAGACATATCTAGATCGCTTAGATTTTTATGACGTTCTAGAAAATACATATGTATATATTTTATGTAGTCGGAAATTGATTTTTCGATGTGATGCAATCGGTGTGACAAAATGAATACACATCCTTCCTTCGGTGGTGGGTATAAAAATCATACACGTAAAAAATTAAAACGTTTGAAATATTTTTACGAGAAACAAAATACTTTTACTACAAGAGTTTTTCTTTTATTGCAACTATGTAACGCTTCGTCTGAACATATCAACAGTAGACATAAACATAGCATTATTGAATGTTAATAACTTTGTTTAATGTAAGCCCTTAAGCTACTTCGCTTACGGCAAAAGTACTTTTCTTTTGTTGTAAAACCGAAAATCTCTTTCATGGCAAAAGTGGTTCGATAGACGGATAGACGAATCCTGGCGAGAACATCGGACAAAGCGGTGATTATCCCCTCTTAATGTTGCAGGCATTTGCGAGGTGCAATGCCATGCATGTTCATTTAAAAAATGTTCCCCAAATAGGTGTCGCACAGCGGGACGCAGTTCAGACTCGGCTATAAAAAAAGATCCCATATCATTGAGTTTAAACTTGAATCGGAAAGAACTCATTGATGTGTGAGAATTTGCACCTTCTCGGTTCCTGGTGGTAATGTTCTTCCTTAGGTAATGTTCTCAATAGGGAAGGGATGGCACCTCAGACGTTTCGACTCAAATATAGATATAAAATTCCCTCTTTGTTCCCAACAGAAGTAAAGTTCAGTTTAGGGGGTGCTTTGGGGCGTACCCCAAAACACTTGGCTATAAAATTGGATATCAAATTCGTTTTCTACTCTCAAATACCTTTCATTTGAGTCCCATATTGTCATAATGGATCAAATAACCCATTTGGCGTATCTTTAGGAGGAAAACCACCACCTTGACTTGAATGCAAATTTTAATGTCATATTCATAATCTACTTCCTAATACCTTTCCCATATAGCCATGGTCGCTAATATTCCCATTTGGTAGTGGGCGACCTCCCATTACTTGGCCCTAATGTTTTATGCCATATTTGTAATCTACTGCCTAATACTTTTCATTTGAGTCCCATATTGACACGAACTTCGAATATATCTGTTTAGAAGAGTTTTGGACCCAAATTTTATTGTAGAATATTTGTTTTCTGATCTCCAATACCTTTCATTTGATGCCTTTATTGTGCCCATCGGACCACTTTCGGTTATGGGAGGCGTTTTTGGGTAAGGGGGAGGCCGCCACCACCCGATATCTACAAATTATATAGCCAGACAAACGTACACAATCTACGAAAATTTTAAAAAAATCGGTTCAGCCAAGTATCATATAGTCATAATGGGTCTAATGGCGTTTTTGAGGGGTGGCAAGACCCCATATACTTCGATCTGATTTTGTATGCCAGATTCGAATATTTTTAATTTGAGCCCCGTATTGAAATGAACGTCCATTATGTCTGTTTGGGGGGAGTTTTGGGATTGGGGCTGCCCAATGGGTACTTAGAATCTAATTTTAATACCATATTCGTATTATACTCTCCAAAACCTTTCATCTGATACCTATATTGTTCCGATCGGTCCACTTTTAGTTTTGGTTAGCAATTTTGGGCTAAGGGGGAGGGTCCGTCCCCCTTCCGAAATCGAGAAATTATACAGCCTATGTTTCCTTCCAGTTCAACCTACACAATATGCGAAAATTTCGAGAAAATCGGTTCTGCCGTTTTTCAGTCTATATGGAATGTGCCCATTTTGGGCGTGTTTGTGGGGGTGGGGTGAGCTCCTATACTTCGACATGAATTTGTATGCCAGATTCGTTATCTACTCCCGCATACTTTTCATTTGATACCCATATTGTCTTTATCGGTCCACTTTTGATTTTGGGTGGTGTTTTTGGGGTAATGGTGGAAGGTCAGTCCCCTTCCGTTATCAACAAATTATAAAGCCTATACCTACTTCCTGACCATATTCGTAATATACTCCCGAATACCTTTCATTTGAGTCCCACATTATTATGATCGTCAAATAAACCTATTTTAAGGGATTTTGGGGCTGGGGCGGCCCTCCAGGTACTTGGACCCAACTTTTATTATGAAATTCGTACTCTACTCTTAAATACCTTTCAGTTGAATCCCATATTGTCTTGATCGGTCCACTTTTATTTGTGGGTAGTACTTTTGAGGTAAGGGAGAGGGTCCGTCCCCTTCCGATATCAAAAAATTATATAGCCTATGATTCCTTCCAATCTGTGAAAATTTCGGTTCAGCCGTTTTTGAGTCTGTACGGAACAAACCTACAAACAAACATACAAACAAACACAAATAGAATCATGAATCTTCTTTGAATGGTTAGGTCAAATACTTCTAAAATCGATTACTAGATGGGTCATGCCTTACAAGTTTTTTGATTTGCTGCTATTTTCTACGTCAAACATATTTAGATCTTTACTTTTACTACTTAATTTGTATGAAAATTGCAAATTCCATGGGACTTTGAGACGTGCACGTTGGTGCCGAAGTGTAGATGTTATCGGTTTTTTTGATGTTATCGATATTATTTGCCCATTTCTTTCCTAACTCCAAATTGTACACCAATAATGCCAATTGTTATGATTTTATATTGTAATCAATGAAATGTTTGCCAATTCCAATGACTTTCCTTTGATATGAATTCATTAAGAATTCCTCCTGCTAATTTTGATTTTTGCTTTAAACATATTCTTTGACGCTTAGAAAACCGTTTCTCTATTTCATTTGCAATACCTTTTTTTGCTTCTTCTATATGTCAGTAGCAACAACACCATATTCTTGCTCACAAGTCAAAGGGGAAGAGGCGATCATAAGTGTTTTTCCACCACCTACTCCAAATCTCCGCTCATCAGTAAAAGCTTCAGTGTGTCGCCCTTCTAAGATTAGTTTCTTTAGCGCAGCTGTTGTATGCAGTTCACGGTTACGGGGTTCGCGAATTTATGAGTGAAAGTGTTTAGAAAGGACTACCAATTTATCAAAGAGTGTATTAAAAGACCATTTCAAGTGAAATATTTATTAAAATAAATAAGAAAACCCAAATCCTACGATATAAGCAAAACGCAAAATGTACGTCGTTAACATCCATTAGCAGCCATGTGTTGGGAGGAAGTGTATAGCAACAACAACAAAAACAAAGGTGAGTGCAATTTTTTTTATGTATACCCGAGTTAAAATGGGAGCGATGTGAAGAGAACACATTTAGTATTGTTTTCAGTCTCTCTCTCTCTCCTTAACTTAATAATGATCAAAGCCACTTCTGCTTTTGAGCTCATTATTAGAGCAACTGTTAACTACTCAAAACAATGTTAATGAAGGGTTTGATTTTCTTTTGAAATGCAAAATTTGTTGAGAGTGAATTAATAGTAGCAGAAGATGTATATTTAGGATGAAAAATATTTTGATACAGTACGAAATGAAAGAAAGAGTTAAAATTATAAAAAGAAGGTCATAACAAACCCCATGGCCAAAATTGTTTAACCGATAAAAAAAACTGTTTTTTGTTGTGGCCGAATCATTCGATATTACCCAGAATAAAATAAGGTATATTAGTGTCGTTTTTCGTCATTTGAAAAATTTTTTGAAATTTTTGAAATTCGTTCAAAATTTTTTGCCAATTTTCAATAGACAAGTTGAATATGAAAAAGTAACAAGAAAAAGCAAATGCAAATTTGCCCATGCACATTCCATTAAGGAACAGGGCCAAATTTCTCACAGATCAATGAGTGTTGTCTGATACAAGTTTAAGCTCAATGATAAGGGGCTTCCTTTTTATAGCCGAGTCCGAACGGCGGGCCGAAGTGCGACACTTCTTTGGGGAGAAGTTTTTACATGGAAAAGTACCTCACTAATGTCGACAGCATTAGGATGGGATAACCGCCGCTGAAAAATTTTTTCTGATGTTCACTCCAGGATTAAAACCCAGTCGTTTAGCGTCATAGGCGGACATGCTAACCTCTGCGCTACGGAGGCCTCCAGGCAACATGAAAAACCGTAGTAAGTTCGTCGTGGCCGAATATTTACACCCTCCACCATGGATCACATATGTCGAGTACCTAGTCCATTATATCTTTTAAGGCAAACAGAGGATAATGGATAAGAATTGCTATGCTATCGAAGCTTTATCCAACTATGGTCCAATTCGGACCATAGTTGAATTGAATGTTGGAGACCATAGTAGAAGTCACCGTGTAAAATTTCTGTCAATTCGGAGAAGAATTGCGCCTTTTAAGGGCTCAAGAAGCAAAATCGGGAGATCGGTTTATATGGGAGCTGAATCAGGCTACAGACCCATTCAGACCATATTTGACTCGCATGTTGAAGGACATGGAAGAAGCCGTTGTGCAAAATTTCAGCTAAATCGGATAAAAATTAAGTATAATAGGAAGATTGGTTTATATGGAATCTATATCAGGGTTTGAATCGATTTAGACCATACGTGGCACACCGTTTGGAAGTCAAATCAAAACACTTTGTGCAAAATTTCAGCCAAATTGGATAATAATTGCGCCATCTAACGGCTGAAGAAGTCAAGATCAGAGATCGGTTAATATGTCAGCTATATAGGGTTATGCAACGATTTGAACCATACTTAGCAAAGGTAGCAAGTAAATAGGCGTTAAGTTCGGCCGGGCCAAAGTTTGGATACCCACCACCTCGGTGTAAGCCACCTTTCGTCGCAGTCCGGTGAAAAATGCATAATTTATGCCCCCCGAGCAGCTATATCGAAATATGGTCCGATTTGGACCAAATTCGGAAAGGGCATTGAGTGGTCTAATAAGTACAAGTCATAGTTAAATTTTGTAGAACAAACTTTTGGTCTTTTTGGTAGCCGTATCTAAAAAGATGTCGAAAAGCCTAACATAAGTCACTGTGTCAAATTTCAGCGAAATCGGATTATAAATGCGCTTTTTATGGGGCCAAGATTTTAAATCGAGAGATCGGTCTATATGGCAGCTATATCCAAATCTAAATCGATCTGAACCAAATCGAAGAGGGATGTCAAGGGGCCTAATACAACTCACTGCCCCAAATTTCGGCGAAATCGGACAATAAAAGCGCCTATAATGGGCCCAAGACCTTAAGTCGAGAGATCGGTCTATATGGCAGCTATATACAAATCTAGACCGATCGGTGCAAAATTAAAAAGGATATCGACTGGCCTAACACAACTTACTGAACCAAATTTCAGCAAAATCGGGCAATAAATGTGGCTTTTATGGGCCAAAATCCTAAATCGGTGGATCGGTTCCAAATCGGACTATATCAAGATATAGTCCGATATAGCCCATCATCGAACTTAACCTGCTTTTCGAGAAAATAAAAGAATCTGTGCAAAGGTTTAGCTCAATATATCTATTTTTAAAGACTGTAGCATGATTTCAACAGACAGACGGAGGACATGGCTAGATCACCTTAGATTTTCATGACGATCAAGAATATATAAACCTTATAGGGTCGGAAATGGATATTTCGATGTGTTGCAAACGGAATGACAACATTAATACAACCCCATCGTTTGGTGGTGGGTATAAAAATGCGGGCAAATCTGTTTATATGGGAGCAATATCAGGTTATAGACCTATTTGAACAATACTTGCCTAGTTTTTTGGAAGACATAACATAACACTTTGTGCCAAATTTCCGCCAAATCGGATAATAACCGAGGCATCTAGGGGCAAAAGATGTCAAATCGGAAGATAGCTTTACATGGGAGCTACATCAGGCTATACACCGATTCCAAACATACTTGCCACCAAGTTATAGCAGAACAAACACTCCATCCGAAATGGATTACAATTGCGGCTTCTAGGGACTCACGTTGTCATATCGAGAGATCGGTTCATATGAGAGCCATTAGCGGAACAAGTCACAGTTTATCGGGGAGCTGAAACCCTTTGAATAGTAATGTAATGACCAACTTGTGTAGAAAATAATGTGATTTTTATAACCTCCACCATAGGATGGGGGAATATTAATTTCGTCATTCTGTTTGTAACAATTCGAAATATGCGTCTAAGACCCCATAAAGTATATATTTTCTTGATACTTATGACATTTTAAGTCAATCTAGCCATGTCCGTCCGTCCGTCTGTCGAAAGCACACTAACTTTCGAAAGAGTTATGCTAGGCGCTTGAAATTTTGCACAAACACCTCCCATTAGTAAAAGTTGGTTGGGATTGGGCCATATTGGTAAACGTTTCGATATGGCTGCCATGCAAACCGATCTTGGAACTTGACTTCTTGTGCTTCTAGAGTGCGCAATTATTATCCGATGTGGCTAGAATATTGCATGGGGTGTTTTGTTATGACTTCCAACAACTATGCTAAGTATTTTCCAAATTGGGTCATAACCGCATATAGCTCCCATATAAACCGATCCCGGATCCTGACTTCTTGAGCCTCTAGAGGGCGCATTTCTTTTCCGAGATGGCTGAAAATTGTACAACGGCTTAGGTTGGGTTGAAAAGAGGGTGCGGTAAATAATCCGGCCCATGCCACTATGGACATACACCTAAGCCAGTAATTGGCTTGCTGTACGGTCTAAATACTAAAAAGTAACCTCGGAATAGAAAATTTTAGTCAGAAATTCTGCGCTGCTTAAAAATCCGTGATTGTTTTCCATACCATGCCCCTTAGTTGGTTTAGGTCTGGTATTAAGTCCCCACCTAAGTGTCGGTGTCTGTTAGCCGCGAAAACGGGCGGGGAGATCATCATCCTGATCTCCCCACAAGCATTTCGTCGTCCTGCCGACCGTTTCGCGTTCGTATCCCACGCTCTTAACTCATACTGCGTCGACCAGAAAGTCTTCGGGTTAACCAAGTTTGTTGACGGCTATCCTCTGGCCTTCACTGCCACATCATCTACTTTTTCATTCCTCCTTACTCCGCTATGGCCCGGCACCCAAACGATGCGGATCGTGCCATTCTCAGAGAAGGCGTTGATCTCGTTCTTTCGTTCCAAGACTGTTCGAGTCTTTACCGTCCGGCTTGTAATTGCCCTTATGCCCAGTTTGCTGTCCGTAAAGATGTTCACACGCGTAAAGATGTTCGCGTTAGCCCCACATCACTTCACGCATTCTGTGATCGCCCGGATCTCCGCCTGCAGGACCGTATTATGGTCAGGCAGTCTAAAACAGATCTCAGTCCCTGGGTTCTCAATGTAAACACCCAGGCCCACTCTGTCCTTTAGCTTTGATCCACCCGTGCAACATGATCTTCCAGATGGCAACACTAGGGTTCCGTCAATCCAAGACTGCAGGATTCTGGAAAGGATAGAACTGACATTCCAAGCACTTCTACGGAAGCTGGAAAGAGAATCAGTTCTCCCGAAGAGCATAACACTGCTAAAATCTTGAAGAGAAAAAAAGAGCTCCCCGCTTTCAAGTACTCTGGGAAAACCAAGCCAGCCATCCCGCAATGGAGGCTCCAGACAGTGTCCTGCAGAGACGAAACAGGAACGAAGGAAGCGCGCATGGCCCCTGAGTCTTCATGGAGGACTGTGACTTCCATACTGAGGCCACAGCCATCACGGAAGGAGAAAATGATCGTTGAGAATGGTGAGCAGCTGGCCTTTTACGCCAGAGTGGTAAGGAAGCACAACAGAGCTTTAGATCAGTCATCAATATCAGCTGTGCATTCGGTAGAATTCCACCAGATCATCGGTCCCAAGTGGAGGATCTGATTAAGGGTCAGATTTCCAAACATGTGTGGAACTCTGTAGAGGGTCCACCCTTACAAATAATGAGGTGCGAGTATAGAGGGGACATCTTTACGCTGCGTTCTGCGTCGGCGGAATGTATTGATACCGTCAAACAGCTCGTCAGAGGCATTCACGCTCCCTGGGAGGGCGCAAAGCTTGACCTGGTGAGAAAGATGGATATCCCCCAGCTCACAAAGGCGACGGTCTTCATCAAGGGATGAGGCAGTAAATTTGCGACGGAACGCATATTGTGATTCTTGGGCAAGGAAAACCAAGGTTTGGTCGCAGAGAAGTGGGAGATCTTCCACAGGGAGGTGAATGAGGAAGGAACCCCGTCTCCGTAACGAGTTTGGCTAAGACTAAAGACATGGCGTATTACAGGAGCAAAGCTGTCTTTTTCTACATTGGGAGGACTAGGATAGGCAGAAATTCTAATATCGAGACATTAGGCGGTGCAGTGGCAAGTGATTCAACACTGCCCAACGAACAGTCGGCTGACGACGGCCTCTTTTAATATTGGAAACACTAGGATAAGCAAAAATCCTAATACTAAAATATCAGGCAGTGTAGTGGCGAGAGACCCAATACCGCCTGCCAAACAGGGACCCGATGACGCACCCATCACCGACTTCAAGATCCTAATTTTTTAACATTAGGCAGCCCAGCGATATCAGTCTCAATGCAGCTTAACGAACAGGGAGCCGATGATCGTAACATCACCTGCTCACAAGAATCCCATTTTAAGACTAAGATAGGCAAAGATCCTAGTATTGAGACATCAGTCAGTACAGGGAATGAAAACTCAATACAGCCTAACGAACAGGGACGTGACGATAGAACCATTACCGAATTTATAAAGAGTCAGAATACTAGAATAGGCGGGGAACCTAATATGATGACATCAGAACAGGGAACAGACTATGAGATCATCACCTACTCCCCAGATGCCCATTTACTGGAGGAACAATGATTGAGGTAATTCAGATAAACCTCCACCGGAGCGAGACTGCTACACATGCTCTGATGGAGAAAATCAGCAGCGGCAAGATTCACGTTGCCTTAATTCAGAAGCCATGGACGACTTGGAACAATTATTTTATGCTAACACTGATACTCGGCCAAGGATCTGCGTTATTTGTCATACAAATTTGATTTATATACTTTACCCAGAGTTGCCAACGTCGGATGCAACAATGGTGAGACTGGGAGACGGTGGAGCATACCTGACATCACTTTATCTGCCTTTCGACTCTCCGACACTGTCACCCACGTCGGAGCAGCAACGGCTGGTGAGGACAGCAATACACACAGGAAACGAGGTACTAATAGGGTGCGATGCGAACTCTCATCACATTTCGTGTGGTAATACCAACACTAATAAGCGGGCCACCGTAGCGCAGAGGTTAGCACGTCCGCCTATGACGCTGAACGCCTGGGTTCGAATCCTGGCGAGACCATCAGAAAAATTTTCTACGGTGGTTTTCCCCTCCTAATGCTGGCGACATTTGTGAGGTACTATGCCATGTAGAACTTCTCTCCAAAGAGGTGTCGCACTGCGGCATGCCGTTCGGACTCGGCTATAAAAAGGAGGCCCCTTATCGTTGAGCTTAAACTTGAATCGGACTGCACTCATTGATATGTGAGAAGTTTGCCCCTGTTCCTTAGTGGAATGTTCATGGGCAAAATTTGCAATAAGCGGGGCCAAGCCCTGGCAAAGTTCTTGAATACTTTTTTCCATAGCAGTTCACCAATTCACTAAGGCGTACGTAAGTATTCGTCCTATCACGCTCCTGTAGAACCAGTGGACTATCCTTAGATTCAGTGTGACCAACATCTGTGAGCCTTCTCGGTACGCTCCTGAATATGACACTTCTAATTATGTTTCCTGTTCAAGTTTACTCCTAAGAATTTGTACTTGTCAGATATCGAAATCGTTCTATTGAGTAAACGTGGTGCGTTAAATTGGCCCATTTTTATGTTCCTCGTGAACAAGAAGATTTCAGTTATCTCTGGGCAAACATTGAGACCCCTAGATCTAGCCCAGTCATATGGCATCTGCAAGACCCTTTCGGCCCTCTTGCATAGCTGATTCGGATTCTTATCCCTTAGAAGAATTATAACATTATCTGAGTTCAAATCCCTCCTCGGTAAGCATCCGTAATAGGTTGGAGATAAAATGCCCCCCTGTGGCGTGCCCTATGCCACTTTCTTATATTTATGTCATGGAATTCACAATTTATCCACCTGTTCCTTAGCATATGGTTTATCCAGTCTCTAAGAACCTTGTCCTCCCAGTCGGTCCGCACATTGTTAAAAGCCCCCTCGATGTCAATGCATACCCCCAGTGTGTACATCTAGGCATCGAAGGATTCTTCTGTTTTATGCACAACCTCGTGCAGTGCAGTCTCCACCGACGCTCCCTTAACAAAGGCATGCTGTTTGTATTTGAGCAGTTCGCTGGATATCCTACTCTTTATCATGGTATCCACAATGCGTTCCAGGATATCCTACGCTTTATCATGGTATCCACAATGCGTTCCAGGGTTTTGAGTAGAAAGGACGTAAGTCTTAAAGGCCTGTAGGCCTTTGGTGTCGCACCCTTGCCTACTGTCAGGCTTTCGGAGTATATGCAAGTCCTACGCACGCTGTGAAAATACAGGCCAGATGGGGCGCCAGATAGTAGGCCTCCTTCTGTAAAGCCGGAAATATTCCATGAGGTCCGGCTGACTTAAATGGTTTGAAGATCCTCAAGGCTTCCTTGACAATAAATTCCGTTATAATAAGCCTTCGATCAATCCCATTATTCTTAGATTCCGGTATCTCTGGAACGACTTACCTTATGACCTTGAATATACGTGCTTAAAATGTTTTTAATCGGTCCTTGACCTGATATACCTTCCATGTAAACCCATGTCCTGATTTTCTTGGGTGCAATTCTTATCCAATTTGGGCGAAATTTGCACTATGATTCCAACTATGGTCTCTAACATTCAAACGAAGTATGGCCCGAATCGGTGCATAATCTGTTGTAGCTCCAATAGCAAAGCTATCCTTACCCATTATCCTTTCTTTGTCTATAAAGAGATATCGGGCATAGAATTTGACAAATGCGATCCATGGTGTAGGGTATATAAGATTCGACCTGGCCAAACTTAGCGTGCTTTTGCATGTTCCAATTAAGGTTTCATAGAGTTAGGGTATAATTAAACAAACGAAAAATTTAAACTCTCACATATCTAGCTCATATTTCAATCAAAAGTGAGCCACTGATATTCAAGGAAATAATACCTAGTCCTTAATTTTCCCACAAACGGTTTTTGTGAAAAAACAATGGCCCAACAAAGGTTTTCACAACTGTGTTTAACTTGCTAATTATTGTAGTCCCTTCAGAGTTTTCCATAAATCACTCACGCATACAAAACATTGTAATACAGACAATAAGAAGACATGATACACCATACATATGTAGACACACACACACACACACACTTACTTCCCTAGCACTTTAATTTAATTAATGATATGCCAAATTATAAAAGACACATAAATGGCACACACTGACTAGGTACGACTGTCGAAGGCAAATGTTATTCCAACATTTAATATGCCGGTCTTCAAAAGCCTTCCCGCCAACCAACCAATGCCAACCTTCGCCCCACTATCACTCGCTGGAGACCCACAAAGACAAACCAAATGTATACGGAAGAAAGGATTTCTTTGAATGTTGCCATATCAATTTGGCTTATCACATTAGTAGTGATACAAAACATACAACAAAACCAATGTTGTCAAGTGAGCATGAGAAAGGCTGATAGGCTAAAACAGGACATATAACATGAAAAGGAATCAGGCAAATTAAAAACATCCCACAAAAAATCAAACAACCATTACAGACGCCCAACCGCTTTCCAAGCGTTTTTGGGGTGTGTGTGGGGTTAAACACGAGCAAAAATAGTGAATCACAGGCAAATGAAATTCGGTTGAAATCAAAGATAAATTGCCGGCAAAAGGCAATGCCTAACCTAAATATGCTATATAGCCTTTTTGTGCATTACGTTTGTATGTTTCTCGTTACACATGGCATGAGATTGAGCTGAAATTAGCTTGAAACCATCTTAACTGACATCATGTGAAAGTACTTGCCTGCCTGCTTGCCTGACTGTTAGAAGGACAAAAAGATACCATACAAAGTCATGTCGAAGCATATGTAAAAGGGAAGTTGAAAGTAGAAAGAAACAACAAGCTTTTGGTTTCACTTTTGGGGACATGAGAAAATTTCGACAAAGGTAAAACTGTTGAATACCTATTTGCCCTCAAAAGAAACAATATGAACAACTTTTTTAAATGCCAAAAATTGGTTTTTATAAGCTGTATCAAAGGGTGAGTCTGCACTAATTACGTTAGTGCGTTTTTAGGTTTTGTCAGTTAAGGCAAACTATTGGGTTGCCCAAAAAGTAATTGCGGATTTTTTAAAAGAAAGTAAATGCATTTTTAATAAAACTTAGAATGAACTTTAATCAAATATATAATTGCCATTTTGTTCGATAAGCTTTTGCCATCTTCCTGGCAAATTTAGTATTCCACGCTAATAGAACTTCTGGCCTTTATCTGCAAAAAACTGAACCAAGTGCGATTTTATAGCCTCATCATTGCCGAAAGTTTAACCATTTAATGAGTTCTGCAAAGATCGAAATAAATGGTTGTCTGTTGGTGCAAGTTCAGGGCTATATGGTGGATGCATCAAAAGTTCTCAGCCAAGCTCACTCAGTTTTTGGCGAGTGACCAAAGATGTGTGCGGTCTAGCGTTGTCCTGGTGGAATATGACACCTGTACGATTGACCAATTCTGGTCGCTTCTCCTTGATGGCTGTATTCAATTTGTCCAATTGTTGACAGTAAACATCCGAATTAATCGTTTGGTTCCTTGGAAGCAGCTCAAAATATACCACACCCTTCCAATCCCACCAAACAGACAGCATAACCTTCTTTTGGTGGATATCAGCCTTTGAAGTGGTTTGAGCTGGTTCACCATGCTTGGACCATGATCGTATTCGACTAACGTTGTTGTAAACAATCCATTTTTCATCTCCAGTTATGATTCGTTTTAAAAACGGATCGAATTCATTGCGTTTAAGGTGCATATCACAAGCGTTGATTCGGTTTGTTAAATGAATTTCCTTCAATACATGTGGTACCCAAATATCAAGCTTTTTCACCAGTCCAAGACTTTTTATGTGATAATGAACGGTTGATTTCAATGATTTTGGTATATTTAACTTCTCTCCTATCTCACGCTCAGTTACATGGCTCCATATTAAAATTGACGCCAAACAAACAAATGTAAACAAAATTTCGCGCACTTTTTTCTAAAGCAAGCTAAAAGTAACAGCTGATAACTGACAGAAGAAAGAATGCAATTACAGAGTCACAAGCCGTTGAAAAAATTTGTCAACGCCGACTATATGAAAAATCCGCAATTACTTTTTGAGCAACCCAATATTTAGTAAAAGCGCATTAAGTTCGGCTGGCTTGCATCTTATAAACGATTGTATATGGCTTGCAATTGTCAAGTTTGTTTTAACTATTTCAAACCCTACACCATACGAAGGGGGTATAGTAATTTCGTCATTCCGTTTGAAACATATTGAAATATTGATCAAAAACCACAGAGAGTACACACTTATATATTTTTGATCGCCATGACATTTTAACACTTTGAGTGTCGTACGTTTCCGAACGTACGTCGAAAACGTCGTACGTTTCCGAACGACACCTAACCCATCGTGAGGTGCCACGTCGTACGCTTCCGTACACAGTGATTGCTTTTACTTAGAGTCTGTAGTTCTTTGATATACGATTTTTAAATCAAGAATCCTTTACAGAATGATTTTTTGAGGTTTTATTAAGTGAAACTTGTATAAATGTATTTTTTTTTTAATTCGCACTAAATTTTCAAGTAATTTAATAAAGTATGATTTTTTAGCTATTATCTCTTTGGCAACACTGGTTTAAACAGCTCACGCACGTTTCGTGTTTTGTTTCACTGCCTAAAACAGCTTCGGCTTGGTCTATAATTTAACCATGAGTCGTCTTACAAACGAACAACGCTTGAAAATTATCGAACTTTATTATCAACTAGATGACCCGGGCCCGCTCCGCTGCGCCTTCTTTTACTTTATATGGAACAAAGTTTCCTTGGAATATTTATTTTTGACAATTAAAGAGCTTTTAGTGAAATACCGTGCTACGAAAATAGTGTATCGCTTGGCTAACAGTTTAAAAATATAAGTGCCTTTATCTAAATCCCATATGATCTTTATTGGTCTACGAATTTAAGTTTGGATGAAAAGTGTACTCAATTCTTTAAATACTTTATTTCAGCCCTCTCATGATATCTGATTTAGGGGTGTTTTCGGGGGTGAGGTGGTCTTCCAGACACTTGGCCCTGAAAAAATATCAGCATCGTGCTCTTCTTTCAAAAACCATTTATTTAAACCCCATATTGCCATTGGTTTAGGGGAGTTTACACGATGAGGCGTCCCCCAAACACATGGCCCAATATAGGTTATCAAATTCGTTTTCTAATCTTAAATACCACATATTGGCATGGTCGAAAATTTTTTACCCTTTGCGGGGTGTTTTGGGGAAGTGGTGATTCCCTAAATACATGGTCCTACATTTGGATATCAAATTCGTATTCTACTCCCAAATACCTTTATTTGAGCCCCATTTTGCGATGGTCACTAAAAAAACTGCTGCTTGTGGGGTATTTCGGAAAGGGGTGACTCCAGAAAATTAGTCCCGAAAGTGGGTATCAATTCTTGCTCTACCCCCCAATACCTTTTATTTAATCTCCACATTGACATGATCAGCAAATATGGCCGATTTAGGGGTATTTTGGGGATTGGCGTGGTCCCCCAAACACTAAGCCCGGAAAAAATATCAGCAACGTGCTCTGTTCTCATTTATCTATATATGATTTATTTGAACCCCATATTGCCAATGCCTTCAAATTGGATATCAAATTGTTTTCTAATCTCATTTAAACTCCTTATTGCAAAAGTCAGCAAATATGTCCGGTTTGGGGTATTGGCCCTAAAAACTATAAATATTTAGTTCCACTCTCTTTACGACCCAAATTGTCTTGGTGAGCAAATACGTCCTATTTGGGGATTGTTATGGTGGTGGGACGTCCCCTAGTCAGTTGGTCCCTAATGTTGATATCAGATACGTGGTCTACTCCCAAATACCTTTAATTTGAGCCCCATATTTCCGTGACCGGCTTGGGAAGTGTTTTGGGGGATGGGTGGCCACTCAGTGAGTTGCCCTTGAAAATATATATCGGATTCGTGTTCCACTCTAAAAACCCTCGTATTTGAGCCTCATATTGCAAAAGTCAGCAAATACTTACTATTTGGGTGGTGTTGTGGGGCTGGGGTGGCCCCATAGACACTTTTTCCAAATATTGATATCAGATTCGTGCTTTACTCACAAAGACCTTTAATTTGAGCCCCATATGGCTATGGTCGTAAATTTGTTCCCTTGGGGGGATGTTTTTGGGGAGAGGCGGCCCCCCAAACACTTGGTCCCATATTTGGATATAAGATTCTAATTCTACACTCAAATACCTTTTATTTAAGCCCCATATTCCCATGGTCAGTAAATAAGTTCTGTTTGGGGGGAGTTTTGGGAAAGGGTCCACCCCCAGAAATGTTGTCCCACATTTGGATATCAGATTCGTATTTTACTCGCAAATACCTTTCATTTGAGTCCCATATTGCCATGATCGGTAAATATGTCCGATTTAGGGGTGTTTTGGGGGTTGGTAGTGTTGTGGGGGTGGGGGGGGCCCCATAAACACTTTTCCCGAATATTGAGATCAGATTTGTGCTTCACTCCAAAGACCTTTCATTTGAGCCCCATGTGGCTATGGTCGTAAATGCGTCCCCTTTGAGTGAGGTTTTTGGGGAGAGGCGGACCCCCAAACACTTGGTCTCATATTTGGATATCAGATTCTAATTATACACTCAAATAACTTTTATTTAAGCCCCATATTGCCATGATCAGTAAATAAGTCCGTTTTGGGGAAGGGGTGGACTCCCAGAAACTTGGTCCCACATTTGGATATCAGATTCGTATTCTACTCGCAAATACCTTTCATTTGACTCCCATATTGCCGTGGTCGGTTGGGGTGGTCCCCTTAGCACTTGGTTCGACAAATGGATATCAGATACGTTTTCTTATCCTAAATACCTTTCATTTGAGTCCCATATTGTCGTGATTGGTCTAAATATATGTTTAGTAGGTTTTAGGGTGGGGCGGCCCCCCTAGGTACCCCATCCGAAATTTGAATACCAAATTTTTATTTTTAGGGTACTATATGAGAGCATACAAAATTTCGCTTAAATCGCACCACCCATCTCCGAGATCTGGCGTTTCTGAAAATTAGGGTAAGGGGGAGGGTCCGCCCCCCCTTCAGATATAAAAAAATGTAGTACCCTAGATTCCACCACGGGATCATAAGCACCATCTGTGAAAATTTTAAGAAAATCGGTTCAGCCGTTTCTGAGTCTATAAGGAACACACAAACAAACAATTGATTTTTATATATAAGAAGATTTGCGTGCTCTGTTAAGAAAGTTCAGAGAGCGCTTCTTCCATTCCATAAGGCGCAGTCAAGGTCAAAATTTGCATGATTCAATCTCCAAACATTAAATTATATGGAAAGTACTATCGATTCAAATAACGATTTCATGCATTTTTCTGAATTTATTTTTGAAAAACTTTCCTATAGCTCTTAAATATATTTTAAACCAGCCAAACCGGGCCCGTTCCGCTGTGCCTTCTTTAACTCTCTAATATCTTTTTCGGGTGGGGATACTTCGCCTTGAATGCAGATATGACGCTGAACGCGTTCGTATCCAGGCGAGAACATCAGACAAAGCGGTGTTTATCCCCTCTTAATGTTGCCGACATTTGCGAGGTACAATGTCATGCATGGTCATTTAAAAAATTTTCCCCAAAGAGGTGTCGCACTGCGGGACGCCGTTCGGACTCGGCTATAAAAAAAGGTTTCTTATCATTGAGTTTAAACTTGAATCGGAAAGCACTCGTTGATGTTTGAGAATTTGCCCCTTCTCGGTTCCTGGTGGTAATTTTCTTCCTTAGGGTAATGTTCTCATCAGGGGAGGGATGCCACCTCAGATATTTCGACTCAAATATGAATATCATATTCGGGCTGCACTTCCAAATCCCTTTAATTTGAGTCCCATATTGCCATGGTCGGTAAATATGAACCGTTTGGAGGGTGTTTTGGGGCTGGAGCGGCCCTCCGGCCCTTTCCAATGAAAATTCGTTCTTTATTCCCAAGGGAAATGAAGTTCAGTTTTTGGGGGGTGCTTTAGGGCGTACCCCAAAACACTTGGCTATAAAATTGGATATCAAATTCGTTTTCTACTCTCAAATACCTTTCATTTGAGTCCCATATTGTCATAATGGGTCAAATAATCCATTTGACGTATCTTTAGGAGGAAAAGCGCCACATAGACTTGAAAGCAAATTTTAATCGTAATCTACTCCCTAATGGTCCGCTAATATGCCCATTTGGGGTTTGGCGACCTCCCATTACTTGGAAGGTCACCTATGTTTCCTTCCAGAAAAACGTACACAATCTATGAAAAATTTAAGAAAATCGGTTTAGCCAAGTACCATATAGTCATAATGGGTCTAATGGCGTTATTGGGGGGTGGCGTGACCCCCTATACTTCGTTCTAATTTTGTATGGCAGATTCGAAATCTACTCTCGTACACCTTTCAGTTGGGTCCCATATTGAAATTAACTTTCAATATGTCTGTTTGTGAGAGTTTTGGGTTTGGAGCGGCCCGATAGGTACTCAAAATGTTAATACCATATGCGTACTCTCCTATACCTTTCATTTGATACCTATATTGTCCCGATCGGTCCACTTTTGATTTTGGGTTGTGTTTTTGGCATAAGGGGGAGGGTCCGTCCCCCTTTCGATACCAAAAAATTATATAGCCTACGTTTTCTTCCAGACCAACCTAACCAATATGCGAAACTTTTGAGAAAATCGGTTCTGCCACATATCCGTCATTGGCTGATGTGCCCATTTTGGGCGTTATTGTGGGGATGGGATGACCCCCTATACTTCGACATGAACTTGTATGCCAGATTCTTTATCTACTCCCATATACTTTTCATTTGATACCCATATTGTTCTTATCGGTAAACTTTTGATTTTGGGTGGTATTTTTGGGGCAACGGTGGTGGGTCCGCCACCTACCGTTATTAATAAATTATAAAATCTATTCCTCCCACCTGACCAAATTCGTAATCTACTCCCGAATACCTTTTATTTGAGTCCCATATTGTCATGATCGTCATATGAACCTATTTTAAGGGGTTTTGGACTGGGGCTGTGTAGTACTTTTGGGGTAAGGGGAGGGCTCAAGGGCTCAAGACCTTACCAGCCGCAATTTTTGTCCGATTTGGCTGAAATTTTGCATGTAGTATTCTGTTTCGACTTTTGCTTAGTACGATCCAAATCAGTGCAGCGCAGCGCAGCGCTTACCTTAACGCTTTTATACCTTTTATTTGAGCTCTATATTGCAATGGTCGATATATAATTCCTATGGCGGTACAGTTTTAAGATGGTGACATTTCGCCCCGAAAGTAAATATCGAATTTGCATCATAGAATGGCAGAGGTAAGCAAGTCCACCAGTGATACTAAATTATTATAATTTTTGAAGTGGTGGTTATCCCCTCCCAATGTTGGCGATATTTGTGAGTTAGAAAACTTTTCACCAAAGAGGTGATGTATTGCGGTATACCATTTGGACTCGGCTACAAAAAGGAAGTCCTTTATCATTGAGGTTATATTTGAATCAGACAGCACTCATGAATATATGAGAAGTTTTCCCATGTAGAGAGCAAATTTTTACTCTTCTTCCTTATACCATTCTCTGGACTCCTATATTGTGGTGGGTAAACATATCCGGTTTGGGCTGTATTTTGGAAGTGAGGTGGCCATTCAGATACTTGGCCCTTAAAGAAAATATAAGCTTGGTGCTATACTCTCAAGTACTTTTTATATTCGATATATTGAGTCTGATATTAACATTAATGTCCAATATGTCTTTTTGGGGTTAAGGCGGTCCGCTGGATTCTTAGACTCACTTTTTAATACCACATTCTTATTCTACTCTCCAATTCCTTTCATTTGATTCCCATATTGTTCCGATCGGTTCACGGTAGTGATGTAAAATGTATCAAAAGTTCGAAAATTCTACCAAAGAATTAAACCTCAAACTGATGGCTTTGGTACAGCCACATTCCCCTGCAGAGATAAAGAAGGTAATAAGAGTAGTAGTAAGAACACTTTTCCCCAGCTGCTGGTATCCGAAGATGGCGGTTACAGAACCGATCCATGATGACGGTATGAAATGTGTATCACCAAGTCAGAACGAAGTCCACGTAGTGACCCGGCTGCCAAAAAAAGAGGCAGCAGGAGCCGATAGGTTGCCGGTAAAACTGTTGAAGACCGCGGGTGACACCCTGATAAGGTGCATGCATCAGCTCTTCTGCGCAAACTGGCTAGAAGAACCCATACCCGATGATTGGAACTTCAGCATACTATGTCCCGTACATAAGAAAGGGTCCAAGACGGTGTGTGCCAACTACAGAGGAATAAGTCTCCTCCCCATCGCATACAAGATACAATTGAGCGTACAAGATTAAATATTAAAGTCTAAAGTCAACTAAATAATTGGGTCTTATCAGTGTGGTTTTAGACCTGGTAAATGCACAATAGACCAGATATTCATACTGCACCAAGTCCTGGAAAAAACTCGAGAAGGACAAATCAACACCTACCATATTTTCGTTGACTACAAATCCGCCTTCGTGGAATGTTCATGGGCAAAATTTGAAAATTTGCATTTTTACAAAGCCTGCTTACACAGCCCTATACGTTCGAAGGTATTTCAGGCCGTGTCTGAGTATGCTGTCCCTTCCAAATAAACAAGATTCTACAGGATGGCGTTTGCTGACACACATTCCTCAGTAGGGATAGGAATAATCTCTTCGAACAAATGAAGACCAAAGAGACGGTTCTGACATGGAAACAGCTTATGGTCTGATCTTGCTGGAGAAGATTATGCGAGATGCACATGTGAATAGATATGGCACACTACTCACAAGAGAACACATGGAAGTAGTTACTGCAGCCTTTGAAATATTCGAAAGAGAGTCAATGAAAATGGGTCTGGTAGAAAATGGAGATAAAACGAAATGGATGGTATCAACTCCCAAATCGCCTTGTGTAACCTATCGGATAAAGAAAATGTAGAAAGTTGGGAACCACAACGTGCTCAGGACCTTTATCTATCTCGGAACCGCCGCAACCGAAACAAACGACACCAGTTTTAAAATAAAACGAAGGATAATATTGGCTAACAGATGTTCTTTTACACTGAGCAAGCAGCTGAGGAGCTTTGCTCCACCTCTCGACAGACAAAAATTACGCTATACAAAAGATTAATACTACCCGCGTTGTTATAGGGCTCTGTAGCAAAGGTTCTTGCGAAAGCAGATGATGCAGTACTTGGAATGTTTGAGAGAAAAATCCTTCGTAAAATTTATGGGCCAGTTTGCGTTAATGAAGAACATATGCGTAGTATGAACAACAAGCTGTTTGATGACGATACAACGTTTGCGTTGGCTAGGTCATGTTGATGAAGAAGCTCTAGCAAAGAAGTCTTTTGAAGGTGACCGTAAAAAAAAAAAAACGCAAAAGGGGAAGACTAAAAATCCGATGGAGTGACCAAGTGGAGAGCGACATCTCGAAACTGGGTGTCAGAAAATGGAGAAGAAGCGCAGAAGATTGAGCCGCTTGGGCATTTTTTCTAGGTTAGGCTAGAGGAATAAATTTTCCGAAATGGCCAATTAAGGTAAAGTAACATCTCGATAATTCAAAAGAGTTATCTCTAACCGTTCTCAAACGGCATATCTTTTACTAGTGCGACGTGCGACGTTCGTTAAACTTTCTAGGCAGTTCTTTTAATATTTATTCTCTTCTCCGATCTCTTTGTTAGTTACTGGGTTTTCTGGTTAGTTCATTCCTTAGTGGAGCTATTACCAGCTCAAGATCGGGATCGATTTCTGCGCTACTTTAAGTACGTGCATCTATTAAAGAAAATCTCCATGTCGGATATATGATCATATTGGTTTTTGGAGTATTTCAGGAAAAATATAAAAAAAATAATGAATAAATTGACATCTTACTAACATTCTAAGTATCCTTTATACATGTATATAAACCACAGAATCCCTAAAGAACCTTAAATGTATAACAACCAAACGAAATCTTTAACGCCCGCACTTTAACGCCCCATCCCAATTTTTGCTAACTACTACGAGCATATGTATGTTCACACGAAATCTCATAGGGACAAACAACAATCTCATATACTCTGTACGGTATTTACATGAAATGTGCTCAAATCAACCCAACTAAACATTTGTCATTACACATTAATAGCTGAACATTTATCATGTGAAACTTAAATAAATGCTGATGACCATATCAACAACAGTCGCAGCAGGCATTGGACCACCAGGATGAACCATGGATGAGCTAACATTACGATTAGTCGAACAGGATGTATGCTTATACTTGTAGACCTGTGCCTAACTCACCGTAAATAGGTGTAATTATGAACACACATACACGCATTGACAGATGCATGCATGTTTGTATTCCTCTACACTTACATCTATATATGAATGCCCGCCCAAGTGGTAGTGAAACAGAGGCGGAATTTTAGAGAGCTTCGGACATAAGAATATATCGAAAATTTTAAACAATATATCCACTATTCTGGTATATGTAGTCCAATACCTAATCTCGAAATCAGATATAACATCATGAGGCCTTAATTAAGGCAAACTCAAATCTCCGTTTAAGTTATAAATCAGTTTGGAATGTGTGATATACAACTTGTATGTGGTAAATAAGGTTTTTATTGGGCCTTATAAAACTAAATTTACGCTTCTGTCTAGATGTATATAAACACACATACATATATATATGCGTGTAAATGAACGTTTTGAGTACGGCATAATTAATGGACCATAATTTAGTTTTTGTGTTGAATGTCCCCTTCATTTTGTTAATCTTGGTATGATATTGGGATGTGGAGAAAATATATTGAAATGGATTATCTAAATAGCCATAATCAAGCGGTAAGCGGAAACGGAAAAACAGTTGCACAATATTCGTTCTTGTGCTCGTATTACCAAAACATACAAATATATTTATGGTTAAGGTAAAAAGGTTTTCCAATAGGACAACCAAAATTTTCATTACGATAATCTAAACAAGTAACCGTTGAGTAGGGCCGATGTGTTTTCATTTCGCTCATCAAGGAATAATATCTGTGTCTCAGAATCTTCTTCTTTTGTATTTTCTTTAAATGGCCAGTACACTGATAGAAAAATGACGGTACTTTTCCAATACCGACGTGTTTTAGTTTCGCTCTTCGAAGGATAATATCCTTGTCTCAGAATCTTCTTTTGTATTTTCTTTAAATGGTCATTACACGGATAGAAAAATGACGGTACTTTTCCAATACCGCCTGGTATTATTTTGTTTTCGTCATTGGCAAAGATTTTTAATACCATTTGGTATCAATTCAATACCAGACAAAGAAGACTATTACGAATTGATAAATAAAATGTTTTAATACAATTTAACTGCATAAAAACCTGTTCAAATACTCGAAGGCGGTGAAAATGGGAATAGTACAAATTCTAAGCACATTCTACATTAAAACATGATAATCTCTTGTGTGAAAAACTTTGCTGTGTTGATGTATTCATATGAAATTCACTTTTGGTAATCAATGAATGTGAAATCAATTGCTAAATACTAAAATGGGGGTTGGTCACGGTGTAACAATAATTTTTGTAATAATTAACATAAATAATCAAAATAAAATTAAATTAAATTATTTTCAATGGGTTTTTTTTTTGGTTCATTAGGGGGTGGAATTATCAATTACGATTTGGTACTAAAACCAATAACGGTCTGGTGCTAAAACCAGAAATAGATTGGTATTAAAACCAATACCAGTTCGGCAATAAGGCTAATCATTTTATATTTCATCCATACCATCCGGTATAGTTTTTGTACCAAATGGTGTTACTTTATTATCAATACCGTATGGTACTGAAATGACCATGCTTGGTATTAACTTTTCTCTGGGTGTACAGAGAAAAATGCAAATGAAAATTTGCCCATGAACATTTCATTAAGGAACAGGGGCAAACTTCTTACATATCATTGATAACGGGGCCTTCTTTTTATAGGCAATTACGAAAGGCGTGCCGCATTGCGGTACCTTTTTGTGGAAAATCTTGGCACAAAGTGGCACAAGGCGTTTTATCGCCACTCCTATCGGCGACCACCATAAATAACATATTGGGCATGCAAACTTAGAAGGCTCCGAATGCAAAGTCCGAGAGGGTCTTAGAGACTGGATTAATCATATGCTAAGGAACAGAAAATTGTAGGTCCCATGACATAATTAAAGGGGTGAAAGTGGCACAGGGCACGTCACAGGGGGGTATTTTATCACCACTCTTATGGGTGACCACCATGAATAACTTATTACGGATGCTGACTGGGGAGGGATTTAACCCGTATGCTACGCAGACGATGTTATAATAATTCCAAGGTGTTAGGATCCGAACCAGCTATACAGAAGGGGAGAAAAGGTCTTACAAATAGCATTCGACTGGGCTAGGGGTCTCAATGTTAACCCAGAGAAGATTGAATGCTGTCTGTTCACGAGGAAGACGGAGGTGGGCCAATTTGACCCATCACGTTTCCTCTACGGAACAATTTCGATTACTGACAGAAGTTATCTTAAAAAGGAAACCAAATTGATGTAACATTCAGAAGTCGCTTTCCGTGCGAATTTCTAATGGTACCTCACAAGAAAGATGTGGAACGATATTTAAAATTATTTTTTTATACCTTCCACCATAGGATGGGGGTGTTCTAATTTCGTCATTCCGTTTGTAACACCACGCTAACTTTCGAAGGAGTAAAGCTAGGCGCTTGAAATTTTGCACAAATACTTTTTATTAGTGTAGGTCGTTTGGGATTTTAAGTGGGCCATATCGGTCCATGTTTTCTTATAGAATTGGCTGAAATTTTGACATGAGGTGTTTTGTTATGACTTCCAACAACTGTACCAAGTATGGTTCAAATTGGTCTATAACCTGATATAGCTGCCATATGAACCGATCTGGTATGTTGACTTCTTGAGCCACTAGAGGGCGCAATACTTATCCGATTTGTCTGAAATTTTGCTTGAGGGGTTTTGTTATGACTTCCAACAACTGTGCCAAGTATGTTTCCTATCGGTCTATAACCTCATATAGCTGCCATATGAACCGATCTAGGGTCTTGATGTCCTGAGACACTAGAGGGCACAATTCTTATCCGATTTGGCTGAAATTTTGCAGCGAAGTATTCAAATCGGTCCATAACCTGTTATAGCTGCCATATAAACCGATCTTGAATCTTGACTTCTTGAGCCACTATATGGTGCAATTCTTATTCGATTTGGCTGAAATTTTGCATGAGGTGTGCCGTATTGACTTCCAACAACTGTGCCAATCGGTATATAACCTGACCTCCCATATAAACTGATCTCCTGATTATACTTCTCAATTCCGATTTGGCTGAAAGTTTTTACAACGGCTTCTCCTGTGACCTTCATCATACGTGTCAGAAATTGTCTGAATCGGTCTATAGCCTAATCTAGCTTGCATATAAACCGATCTCCCGATTTTCCTTCTTGAGCCCCTATAGTACGCAGTTCTTATCATAATTGGCTGAAATTGTACTCTATTACTTCTATTAGGGTCTCCAACATTTAAGTTAATTATGGTCCGAATTGGACCATAACTCGATATAGCTCCACAGCAACTCTTATTGATTATCGGGATACCGGACAAAGAACTCGAACTCGGCCCGGCGGAACTTAGCACGTTTTTACTTGTTTCTGATTGATCTCTCAACGACAAATCATCAATTTTCGATAAATGTTCACTAGTTCAGAGGCAAGTAGCCTTTCCAGAACCATCATCATCCTCCTTAGTGGATGATAGTTCCTCTGACAAATTTTCAGTAACAACTGCTGAGTCCCCTACTCCGATGCTTCTATGAACATTTAGTATCACCTTGTTGAATCCGTACGACACTTGTCCTTTGGATTTAGTGGGCTGTAGGTTTCAATTATAAGTTGTGGGATAGTATAAGGAACTACCATGTTTGGCTATGATACCCAAAGCCTGCATTCGAATTCTAGCGAGAACATTAGAAAAATTTTTTCAGCAATGGTTACAACCTCACTTATATAGTGAAGTATTCAGTTGAACTTCACCACACAGAGGTGCCGTCCAATGACAGGCCTTTTGGACTTGGCTATTAAAAAAAACCCTCATGAAAAACTGAAAGACTGAAAAACGAATAGCACTAGTTGATATGACAGAATTCTATCTGTTGTTCTTTAATGAAATACTTCAGGGAAAATAGTATTTATAATGAGTTCCTTGGATATCCCTACTTTATTCATAAATAGGAACACATTTCACGGAATGTATCGTCCTCCACAAAAATAATTTAAAATTTTACACTTCTTTGAATTTATTCGTTAAATTTGCAGCTTTCGGATTCTTAAGTGCAATCATTATATTAACTGTTGAAAAATATTAAAAATGGAAGTTGTATACGAATGTTCTTGCCACATAGTCCTGTTCTTTCATACAGATTCACTATGGGAACATTAACGCACAGCAAGAATAATGCAACCAAGTTGAAAAGTATACGAGCCACTAAGAAAAATACAGCAAAATCCTTCTTACACGTGCATCATCAATGCCACATGTGATGCATAATGGTATGCCCGTATACCAGAACAAGGCCATAGCAATAGATGCCACTGCCAAGAACGAATTGTTGCCTTTTGACTTTCACAAATCTATGAGGAGATGCAAAAATTTCCTCCAGCGTTTACGTCTTTCCGGTAATTAAATTAAGGAAGACTATTTTTTTTACTTAATCCTTACTCTGTTTCCATCTTTACTTTTATGACTCCTCTTAGAAGGTGCTTCATGTGTCTAATGAATAAACTGTTTATTATTTGTTGGGGGAGTATATGTGCGACAGTAAATACTTCCCCATATTCTCTCTCGTTGCCATTCAAAAAGTTATATTTTTGTTCATTATGATTGTAGTCTTTTGCAATTTTACCCCTTTTATTCTGTTTTTTTTCCTCATTTAGTAATGCTTTTGAGTGTTTTCCTGTGGAGTTCATTAAGAAATAAGCGGAAGTGAGAGTGGCGCGACAGTTGAATGATACCCATTAAAAAAAAAAAAAAAAACAGCGAGACAGCGAAGGCTGCAGGGAAACAGGAAAAACTCATTTAACCCCAAGAGTCGGTAGAAAAAAAAAATCAGTAAATAAGACATAGGTGAATAACTAAGCCCCATACATAGCTCTAAAAAATGTTAAACAGTTTCATTCGGTATCCTTTATATATGTCCTTAAATAACAATTTGAGTATATTAAATATGTTACAATAAAATATGACCAATAGTCAACTGTTCAGTGTGAACATATGGCATCAAAAAGCTCTATCTAGCTCTATCGTTGGCCAAAGCCTTAGCCTGATTCCACGATATATGGATTGATTTCAACTCTGTTTTCGTGCAGCAGATCCAAGTGTTTTCGGGCTTCCCTTGCTTCGCTGTCCTTGCGGGTTCCAGTCTAGGGCAGTTCTCCCTAAATCATCGGGCGGTCGGTACAGAATATGACCAAACCTAGTCCATTTTCTCTTACGGATTTCCACATTGACAGGGGAAGTGTTCATTCTTCCTTCCTCATTTGAAATACGATTTGGCCAGAAAATTTGACGTATTTATCGCAGACAGCAATTTATAAAAACTTGAATTTTGCAGGTAGTCGCTTGTGGTAAGCTCCAAGTTGTACAGCCATAGAATAAAATAGATTTCACACTACTGTTGAAGATTCTGACTTTTGTATTATGTGAGATGTCACTGCATCTCCAAACTTTGTTGAGTTTAAGAAAGGGCTTCTAGTCTTGTTGATACACGTACGAGTGTGTCTGCTTCCGATACTCCGTCCTTTGTTAATTTGCTGCCAAGATAGGAGAAGTTGTCACCGTCTTCAATGACAGGGTCGTTTATAGTAAGCGGTGTCAAATTTGAAGTTCCCATTCTCATCAATTTCGTCTATGCTATGTTTATCTTCAGTCCTACTTGGGCAGAATTTTCATTCAATCGTTCCGAATTCACCTTTATATGCTCTAATCGATGCGCAAAGAGGCATATATCATCCGCATATTCGATGTCTTCAAGAAAGTCGTTTATGCCCCTGTGTATGCAATAGGGTGCCTCAGCATTTGCTGCTTCTAATACGGAGTCTAATAAAATTAAAAATAGAGTCGGCGATAGTATGCAACCCCGTTTCACTTCTTATTCGATCCCGAAAGGTTGGATCCCTTTTTCATTGAAGCTGACTGAAACTTCAGTATTCCTATACAGCTCCTTAATTAGTCTCTTTTTAGGGATGGCCTTATTCAACAGCGTACTCCACATTGAACTTCACGAAACTGTATCAAAAGCACACTCGAATTCGATGAAGAAAAGTTATAGGTGTGTATTAAGTTCTGCAGACTGTTCAATGATTATGCGCAGGGGGTTATTATGGTTAGGACAAGAACGTTCTGGCCGAAAACTAGCTTGTTCCTTCTTCAACTGCTGTCAAGTGTTGCAGAAGAAGACTTGCCAACTCCTTATTCAGTGCGTTTCGCAATGTAATCCCCCTCCAGTTTTTACACTGCGTGAGGTCACCTTTCTTTGGGATTCTTACCTTGATCCCTTTCTTCCATTCCGAGGGGACAGCGTTTGTAGCCCAGGCCTCTGTGATTATTGTGGTGATCGGTTGAGCTATGGGGTGTGCCCTTGACCGCATTCGGTTAGTAAGCAATGTAATATTTGCAGGATGGATCCTGGAAACAATTCAAATATTTTTTTATTCATTATTAGCCCTGCTCTCTTATTGGAGCTTGATGAAACAAGCGCACCGGTATCTGGGTTGGTAGCGAGCTCAGATTGCCAGTTGTGGGTTCGATGCCCACCGAAGGCTTTATATTTCATCACAATGGTTATAAATTGTCTAATCTAAGTAAAGCCACTTAGATTTAAGACTACCACTTTTAGCTACTCTAGACTACTTTAATCAGCAGGCTCCACTTGTCGACAATCGCCTGTTCAGCTGAGGATTCCGACGATAACCGCTGGTTCGTGCCGTGAGGACCACAGCGAATCCATCTCATCTACGCTTCCTTGCGATTTGCCTCGGTCATTGGTCTTCTATGGCTTAGACACACTTGTGGATCAAAGAATATTTCCTTTTGTAATGTCCCTTTTGTAATCAGCTTTGCGCTCTACACTTGACACAGTCTTGGACGGACAGAACCCTTGTATTGCCGTCTGGAAGATCATGTTATACGGATGTATCACAGCTAGGGGACAGAATGGGCCTGGGGAACTACATTGAAAACCCGAGAACGGAGATCTGTTTTAGACTGCCTGACAATAATACGGTCCTGAAGCCAGAGGTCCGGGCGATCATGGAATGCGCGAGGACGTCGTGTGTGAACATTTTTAAGGACAGTAAAATGGCCATAAGCGCAATAACAACCACGTGGGTAAGTTCACGAACAGTCTTGCAGTGGAAGAAGGAGGCAAATGACTTCTCTGAGGATGACAAAAACCGCATCGTTTGAGTGCAGGGCCATAACAGAGCAAGGGGGAATGAAGTGGCAAACTATTTGGCAGTGAAGGCCAGAGAACTGCCGTCAATAAACTTGGTTAACCCGAAGCCTTTCAGGTCGATCTGATTTAAGGGCGTGGTCGACAGTCGAATTGCGAAACGGCCAAAATCCTATGGGGTGATCCGGATCGTGAGAGGACAAGGCTATTACTGAAAGGGAATTAAGAAGGAGGTCAGTACAGCTTTTGGTATTATAACGGGGCTCACAGGACTACGAGCTCACTTATGCAAAATCGGTGCGGCAAGTGATAGCATGTGTAGGCATGTGTGGGGAAGATGGTGAGATGTTGGAGCATTTCCTATCTCATTGCCGGGCTTTTGCAGACACCAGTGCTTAGGTTAGGACACGATACCAGACATGAACCAACTTAGTGGAGTGGTGTACAACAATTAAGGATTTTGTAATTCCTAACTTAAAAAGTTTCTTTTTCGAGGTAACTTTTTAGTTTTTGGAGCGCAGAAAAAACCGGTTACAGGCTTAGGTGTATGTCCATATTGTCATGGGGTGGACTAATATCTGCACCCTCTTTTCAACGTTACCTATCCTAACCTAATGTCCCTCTAGACAGTTGGTAAATGAAGTTATTAACAAGGAAGAGGAATGAATATCCAGTAACAGGTGGAACGCTTCAGAAGATGGACTGATTACTATTCCGATTACCCAACGGAATCTTGATTGTAACAATGAAGGGTGGTATCGGGATCAAGGCAAACTCATATCTTTGTGCAATCGGACATTATTTCATATACACCGGCTAAGTGAACATAATAGAGCTCGTATTTTAACTGAAAAAAAGTATTCAATCAACATCTGGAAGATTGGTAGATTAGATGATGTATAGAAGATATGAGGTGAGGCTTGTATAGAAGAGGCGTGAGTTTGAGACTCGTGAGATGACGCAGGAGATGTTGCTAAAGATTTGTCTAAGAAACTACCACCCATATCGCAACGTCTGGGGGACTCTGAAAACAAAAATTCCCCTACCACGATTGAAAGCGAAAAGAAAGGCTCCCAGATAAGATTCGGCAAGACTTCTTTGAATGGGTCATTCGGTTGAACTTAGATCAAGATACTCGCTGGCGGTAAAGGTGGTATTTTGACAGCAGCAGCTGGAGATGCATTTAAGGAGAAATCGTGCAACCCACAAATGTGCAGCATCCTAAAAAGAATTGTGCCACTAGTTTCTCAACTGCTCCAGGGCGAGTAAGGAAACTCTACATGACATTAATTAGGGACTCTCGTAAAGATGAAACCCTGTTGGACTCAGACCAACTTCACAGCGCACGGTTGGTTATTTGGCCATTAATATGACGCTTAATTGTTTTTATACTCACCACCATAGGATGGGGCTATACTAATATAGTCATTCCATTTGTAACATCTCAAAATATTCGTCTAAGACCCCATAAAGTATATATATTCTTGATCGTCTCGACTTTGTAAGTCGATCTAGCCATGCCTATTCGTCCGTCTCTCGACGGCGCAAAGCAAGCCGCACGAAATTTTGCACACATACTTAATATTGATGTGGGCCATTGGGGATTGCAAATGGGCTATGTCGGTTCAGATTTATATGCAGCTCCCATATGAACCGATCTCCTGATTTGACTTCTTGAGCCTGCGCTGTTCTGTAACGACTTGCAACAACTGTACCAAATGCGGTCGAAATCCGTAACCTGATATAGCTCCCATATTATCCGGTCTCTCGATCATCTGTGTTCGGTTCCTAGATGCTTTAGATTCGGCCCGGTCGAACTTAACCTCGTAGCGTAGAGATTACCATGTCTACCTATGACGCTGATCGCCTGGGTTCGAGGCCTTGCAAGAGGTACTTAGCCGTGTAAAAGCTTCTCCCTAAAAAAGTGTCGCACTGAGGTACGCCGTTCGAACTCGGCTATAAATAAGCTTGAGCTTAAATTTGAATTGGACAGCACTCATTGACATGTGAGAAGTTTGCCCCTATTCCTCAATGGAATGTTCATGGTAAAATTTCCATTTGAATTTCCAACAATATTTATCAAAACTTCCAGCAATATTGTCTGGTATTGTGTCCCCAACTAAGTACCGGTGTCTATTGGCCCAGAAAGCTAGGAAATGATATAGAAAATGCCCTAACGACTCATAATTTTCCCCACATGCCCTACACATGCCATAACTTTTCACACCGATATTGCATAAGCGAGCTCATAGTCTATGAGTCCCATTATGATACCAAAAGCTTTACTGATCTCCTTCTTACTCCCTTTCTGTAAAATGCTCGTTTTCTCAAAATCCGGTTTCGCCCCATTGGATTTACGCAGTCCTAACGACCGTTTCCGCAGTCTCATAGAGTTACATGCACGTCAGTCGGCCACGGCCTTAACTCGGACTGCGTCGACACGAGAGGCTTCGGGTTAACTAAGTTTGTTGACGGCAGCTCTCTGACCTTCACTGCCAAGTCGTCTGCTTTCTCATTCCCAGTTAGTCCGTTATCGCCCGGCACCCAAACGATGCGGATCATGCCATCCTCAGATAAGGCCTTAATCTCCATCTTGCATTCCAAGACTGCTCGTGATCTTATCGTCCTAGTAGTTATTGCCCTTATGGCCTGTTTACTGTCCATAAAGGTGTTCCAACTTGATGTCCACTCGTGAACACCACACCATCTCACGCATTCCGTGATCGCCCGCAACTCTGCCTGTAGGATCGTATTATGATCAGACAGTCGAAACAGATTTCAGTCAATGGGTTCTCAATGTAGATCTCCAGGCCACACTCCAGCTTTAATCCATCTGTATAACATGATCTCCCAGACGGCAATACAAGGGTTCCGTCAGTCCAAGACTGTGCTTCTGACAGCAGAATCTCGCACTCGACTGTCTCGTCTCAAGTATCCGATCAGAAATCTCTTCTTATCCATCCAGGTTTCATATCGTCGCCTCGATTATACCGCGATCGTATGAGCTGTTCCCATCCTCAATCCATTCTCCCATCGCCTTAAGTCTCATAGCCGCAGTGGCTGCCTAACATTTAATCTGTATGTCAATAGGTCAGATATCTAGAATAGTCTCCAGTGCCCAAATGGGCGTGGTCCTCATCGCTCCGCCTATGCCAAGACAACATGTTCTCTGAACCTGTTGTATGGTCCTTATGTTGCACTTCTACTGCATCGCAGTCCTCCAAACTACTGAGGTGTAAGTTGGTCTAATCACGCTCCTTTAGAGCCAGTGGACTATCCTAGGATTCAGACCCCATTTCGAGCCTACGGCCGGTCTACATAGTGTCAAACATCTGTGAGCCTTCTCAGTATGCTCCTAAATTTGACACTTCCTATTCAGTTTCCTGTCCCAGATCACACCTAAGTATTTGACCTTTCATATATCGAAATCGTCTATTGAGGATACGTGGTGCGTTAAATTGACCCACCTTCGTCTTGCTCGTAAACAGGCATATTTCAGTCTTCTCTGGGTTAAAATTGAGACCTCTGGGTCTATGACATATGCAAGACCCTTCCGCATAGCTGTTTCGGATCCTTTTTCCTTAGAAATATTATGACATCGTCTGCGTAGCAGACAGATTCAAACCCCTTTTCAGTCTGCATTCGTATTAGGTCCTTTATGGTGGTCACTCATTGGAGTGGCTATAAAATGGCCCCCTGTGGCGTGACACACAATTTATCCACCTGTTCCTTACCATATGGTTTATCCAGTCTCTACAGGCCGGGTCCACCCTGTACTGGTCTAACGATTGGATCAGTGTGTCGGTCCTCAAATTGCTAAAAGCCCGTTCGATGTCAATGCATACCACCAGGGAGTACGTTTTTGCATCCCTTGAAATAGGCATGCTGTTTGTATTTGAACAGTTCACTGGATGTCATACTCTTTAACATGGTGTCCACAATACGTTCCAAGGTTTTGAGTAGAAAGGACGTAAGGCTTATGGGTCTGTAGGCCTTTGGTGTGGCATAACTTGCCTTGCCGGGCTTGGGTATAAACATCACCCTTGCCTCCTCCCAGGTTTTCGGAGTATATGAAAGTCCTAGGCACGCTGTGAAAATTTTGGCCAGACGAGGCGCCAGATAGTCTGGCTCTTTCTGCAGTAACGCCGGAAATATGCCATCAGGTCCGGGTGACTTAAATGGTTTGAAGCTCCTCAGGGATTCCTTCACAATAAATTCCGTTATTATAAACCTTCGATCAACCTCATTATTCCAAGATTCCGATGTCTCCGTGAGTCCCTTCGTATCCTGTGGAAAATGGGTTTTCATCAAAAGCCTAAACACGTCCTCCATTGCCTCTGCTCTCACTTCCATGTCGTCTACTAAAGTTTCAGTTTGAACATGGGTTGGGATGGTTTACTCCTTCGAAAGTTAGCGTGCTTTCGACAGACAGAGGACGGTCATGGCTAGATCGACTTAAAATATCATGACGATCAAGAATATATATGCTTTATGGGGTCTTCGATGAATATTTCGAGGTGTTACAAACAGAATGACGAAATTAGTATACCCCCATCCTATGGTGGAGGGTATAATAATATTAAATGTTATTCATTCTTAGTACGTCTCTGATGTAGATTCTTTCAATTCCTTAGTGCATTGAGTTTTGTTGAATTTTCGATTTACTGTCCGTCAGAATCCAACACCATATAGCATTTTATCATTGACAATCACTGTGTACAGACAATGCAGAACCAAATTTGTAGACCTTAAGATTTCCCATTACACCATTAGCAGGTGTATTAGACAAAATTATCTTCTTCTTTTCTGTAAAGAAGAATACCTAGACTCTTGTGCCTTTAGCCAAAAGTGTTTATCATTATTTCTCAATTTCAATCGTAAGCTTCAAACTATTCCAATCTTACCCTTATGTGATACATCATAATCGAATTTAATTTTAATATAATAGTTATATTGTAAAAACCACAGTTTATTTTACAACTGTCTTTATCAACCGTTTTCCATTATTAGAATCCTTGTATAGTATCTAAATAGAAAAATATATTTTCACAAAAACAAATCCCAACTTCTCTGTTGAAATAACCCCATGCGACTAGCAGCACAATACTCCCTCCATTTTAGTCGTAAATTTTTATGGATACCATAACCAAATCAAGGGTTTAAGTACCAAACCAAATAACGAGTATAAACTCAATGTATCCATGTTTTCCAACTTCAAAAAAAAAAAAAAAAAATCGAAAAACAACATCCAGTGATGGTAATTAAAATAAATTCCAAGGGGTTTGGAAAATTAAACATTTATGTGTATGCACTTCCACCAGAGCACAAACGCGCACTCCATCCAATACCGCTGAGTGACACCCAACTGGCATACACGCTGAGACCATTGTTCGATAGACAGACAGACAGACAACAGATGTTGCAAATACACGTCCAATAATTCTCCATTATGCCACAACACAAATGGCAGTGCCACATAAAGGCTTAATAAGCAACAAAAGCACAACCCCACATTCAGGACATTTGTGTTGGCCATGAAAATATATTCAGTTATGACCAACAGTTACACCACCAATAACAAGAGCCAAATAATTTTTATTCAACCTGTTCAGTGGGCGATGTGTAGTGTAGTGCAGCACAGCAGCACGGAATGAGGGCAAACATGGACGGAACACTGCACGAGATAGCCTTAAAAAATTTTACTTGATGTCATTAATTTTGATGGAATTATATATTGATTGAAATGTATAATGAGAATAGAAACAGTAACCAATTCACTGGTAATCCCAATTCACTTCCAACTCAGCTAAAACTTCCATCCAACTTGAGCTTAAAACTTCAATCGGGCAGCACTCGTTAGAATGTATGAGAAAATTGTCCCTGTTCCTAAATGGAATGTTCATGGGCAAATTTGTATTGCATTCACTGCGTGTATCTTGCAGTTATCAGACCTATAATACTATATGGTGTTGTTGTCTGGTGGACGGCGCTTCAAAAAACCACATACTGATCAATATTCAGTCGGATCCAAAGGATGGCTTGTTTGTGCATCACAACCTCACTGAGGATGACACCATCTGATGTAGCGAATTAAATGATACACCTTATGCCTATGGATTTTGCTGACTACTGCTGTGAGGATAAGGGAGCTCTCTCTTTGGTCATCTGGCGGCTACGAACACTGTGTTATCTTATATACAAAAATCAATTTGTGTTTGTTTGTAGATTTGTTTGTTTGTATGTTTGTGGGTTCCTTATAGACTCAGGAACGGCTGAACCGATTTTCTTAAAATTTCCACAGGTGGTGCATAATGACCCCGTGGTGAAAATAGGGTACTACATTTTTTGATGTCTGAAGGGGGCGGACCCTCCCCCTTACCCTAATTTTCAGAAACGCCAGATCTCGGAAATGGGTGGTGCGATTTAAGCGTAATTTTGTGTGCTCTCATACAGTACCGTAAAAATAAAAATTTGGTATCCAAATTTCGGATGGGGTGCCTAGGGGGGCTGCCCCACCCTAAAACCTACCAAACATATATTTAGACCAATCACGACAATATAGGACTCAAATGAAAGGTATTTAGGATAAGAAAACGTATCTGATATCCAATTGTCGCACCAAGTGCTAGGGGGACCACCCAAGCTCCAAAACACCCCTTAATCGGACATATTTACCGACCATGGCATTATGGGACTCAAATGAAAGGTATTTGGGAGTAGAATACGAATCTGATATCCAAATGTGGACCACGTTTCTGGGGGTCCACCCCTTTCCCAAAACACCCCCCAAACTGGACTTATTTACTGACCATTGGCATATGGGGCTCATATGAAAGGTATTTGAATGTAGATAACGAATCTGATATCCAAATATGGGACCAAGTGTTTGGGGGGTCGCCTCTCACAAAAAAGTTCTCCCAAAGGGGACAAATTTACGACCATAGCAATATGGGGCTCGAATGAAAGGTCTTTGGGAGTAAAGCACGAATTTGATATCAATATTCGGGAATTGTGTCTATATGGCCACGCCACCCCCAAAACACCACCCAAATAGTAAGTATTTTCTGACTATTGCAATATGAGGCTCAAATAAGAGGGTTTTTAAAGTGGAACACGAATCCGATATATATTTTCAAGGCCAACTCACTGAGTGGCTGCTCATCCCTCAAAACACCCCCAAAGTCGGTCATGTTAGCCGACTATGGAAATATGGGGCTTAAATTAAAAGTATGTGGGAGTAGACCACGTATCTGATGTCAACATTAGGGGCCAACTGTCTAGCGACGTCCGCCATAACAACCCCCAAATAGGACGTATTTGCTCACCAAGACAATTTGGGTCTTAAAGAGAGGGGAACTAAATATTCATAGTTTTTAGGGCCAATACCTCAAACTGGACATATTTGCTGACTTTTGCAATAAGAAGTTTAAATGAGATTAGAAAGCGAATTTGATATTCAAATTTGAGGGCAATGGCAATATGGGGTTCAAATAAACTATATATAGATATATGAGAATAGAGCACGTTGCTGATATATTTTCCGGGCTTAGTGTTTGGGAGACCACCCCAATCCCCAAAACACCCCTAAATCGAGCATATTTACCGACCATGTCAATGTGGAGCTTAAATGAAAGGTATTGGGGGGTAGAGCAAGAATTGATACCCATTTTCTGGACCAATTTTCTGGGGGTCTACTCCTTTCCCAAAATACCTCACAAACAGCATTTTTTTATTGACCATCGCAATATGGGGCTCAAATAAATGTATTTGGGAGTAGAATACGAATTTGATGTCCAAATGTAGGACCATGTATTTAGGGCATCACCATTTTCCAAAACACCCCAAAAGGGAAAAAAATTTTCGACCATTCCAATATGTGGCTCCAATGAAAGGTATTTGAGATTAGATAACGAATTTGATAACCTTTATTGGGGCCATGTGTTTGGGGGACGCCTCATTCCGTAAACTCCTCTTAAGCCAATGGCAATATGGGGTTAAAATAAATGGTATTTGATGCTGATAATTTTTTAAGGCCCAAGTATCTGGGGGACCTTCTCTCCGAAAACACAACTAAATCAGATATCATGAGAATATCGGGCTGAAATGATATATTTTAAGAAGGGAGAATGATGTATTGTCAAACGGAGATCCTTGCAATTAAAGAAGTGCTGGAATGGCTTTGACGATTGGCATAAATATTTCCTCATACAGCCAAGCAGCCATTAAATTGCTGGAGAATGTATTTCTGAACACAAAACCGACCTCGAACACAAAAACCGACCTTAACGATATGCCTGAACAGTTCACAATTCACCTTTTCTGGGTGCCGGTTTCGAATGGGATGCCTGAAACGACACTTGAGGTTGAGTGCGAGGAGCTGCTGCCAGCGGTTAAGTCATGGATTGACGGAACTCCGATATTCCATATGGAATATTCATGGTACAAGGGTGGATCAAAGCTAGAGGATGGAGAGGGCCTGGGGGACTACATTAAAGACCATAATAAGGTCCTGCAGGCGGAGATCCGGGCGATCGCGAAGGGAGTGATGTGACGAGTACAACGAGTGTGTACATAATTTTGGACTTTAAACTGGCCACCGGGGCTATACCAACCACATCGGTAGGAAGAAACACAAGCATCTTATATACTGAGAGGAAGTAAGAATAAAGTCAGTATAGTTTTTGCTACCATTACGGGTCAGGTAGGACTACGAGCACACTTATATGGAATAGCATAGCAATATGCATACCATTTTGTACGTTTTATACTTTAATGTACCAATTTAAAAAAATCTTCTAGTCCACCCATGTAAACTGTCAAGGTGCACCTGTATCCTAGTCGCCCAATATATACCGCCAAGGTATCAATAACACCACAACAAATACGCATTCTTCCACATTCAGTACGATGTAGTGCGACATGTCGTATGTGTGGCCATACTGCGAAAATGTTTATCAATTTGCTTAGTTCTAGCTGTTTCCGTTCGCTGCACGTTTTGGTATCAAAAAAATCACAGTACATTTGTCCCATCAGCCGACCGTAGAATATCTTCTGCGCTCCTTCTAAAATCTCGGACACCAAGTTTGGAGGTGCCTCCTATCACTTGATTCTTCCATTGGGCTCTTTGTCGTCCCGATTTGCGTGTACCACTGTGATCGCTTTCAAAAGTCTTCCCTGCTGGGGTTTCTTCATCCTTTCTGACAACATGACCTAGCTAACGCAACCGTTTTATTTTGATGCGTTTAACTGTGCTATCATCATACAGCTTATATAGCTCGTGGTTCATACGACGCCTATGTTCTCCATTAAAGCAAACTGCAAATTGATTTTTCTCTCAAATACTCTAAGTACCACCTCATCTGCTTTCGCAAGTACCCATGCTTCGGAGCCATACAACAGCACGGGTAGTATCAGTGTCTTGTAAAGTGGGATTTTCATCTACCGCGAAGTGGCTTTGCTTTTCAACTGCTTGCTTTATCCAACCAAAGTGGCATGTGTTAGCCAATATTATCCTTTGTTTTATTTCAAAACTAGTGTCATTTGTTTCGATTACGGCGCTGCCAAAGTTGATAAAGTTGTTGGCCATCACAAAGTTGTAGCATGGTGATATAATACCATGCCTTTCATCCTTTTTTCATTTACTGCCAGACCTACCTTCGCTGCTTCTCTTTTGATCATTTCAAAGGCTGCAATTCAGATACTTATCATGTGTTTCGCAGTTGTACCCACGGCTAATTTCAGACCTGTTGCTGTAAAGAATGTTCCAATTGCGGTACTAAACGTACGTTTTCTCTCGTTACCAGTACTTCTTTTCAAATTCTTATTTCCACCCTTACTATTTTACATTTGATGTGTTTTAAGCCAAATTTCGTTCTAGTTCTATCCTTACACCCTGTGCGAAGTTTAGCTTTTTCGAAGCTTTTTGGTACTTTTCAGTACCTAAATGTGCAAAATCTAAAAACTAATCTGGTCAGCCGACTTAAGTTGCCACAGTGTGCCTGCACAGAAAAATTATCACGAAAATTTGTTCAATTAAATATGAACAACCTAACCTAACCTCTGCGCTACGGAGGCCACCGTAGCGCAGAGGTCAGCATGTACGCCTATGACGCTGAACGCCTGGGTTTGAATCCTGGCGAGACCATAAGAAAAAATTTTCAACGGTGGTTTTCCCCTCCTAATGCTGGCAACATTTGTGAGGTACTATGTCATGTAAAACTTTTCTCAAAGATGTGTCGCATTGCGGCACGCCGTTCGGACTCGGCTATAAAAAGGAGGTCCCTTATCATTGAGCTGAAAACTTGAATCGGACTGCACTCATCGATATGTGAAAAGCTTGCCCCTGTTCCTTAGTGGAATGTTCATAAGCAAAATTTGCAGTTGCAATATGTAATTGAAAATAAATATGTTTTCAATTACTAGCTTGTTTTTCTTTCAATACGAGCTCAATGATCGAAGATTTTCTTTGCAAGTGGAAAAGGAAAGCCAGAGAACGCCACACACACCAACCATTATGGGACGCGTGTCGTAATTTGGTTACAATTACTCATTATCATAATTAGGTGTGAAGGCTTCAAGAGCCGTACGTTGGTTTGTTGTACTTCCAACTAGTTTATTGCGAAAACGCCTCTATGACACAAATACCACATTAACCGCGCTCGACAACCTTGTCTATTAGCTGTACTTTTCCCAATGCATGTGTTTTTGTGTGATTGCAAATTTTCGTTTTGCACATATTGCACTACTTCATGGTATGTACAAGATTCTGTCTCGACATTTTGATTCGATCTAGTTCCAGGGGACATAACGCGCAAAAGACTTGGGTCTTTGAACTAATTCTTAACTTCTATTATATAAGCTTGCAGTTTTCTCTATAGTGTTTTCGACAATATGTGAGACACTTCAACAGGTTTTGATTTTCTGTCAATCCTCCTAAAACTCCCGTTATAGTAATCTTGTCCATTGATGGTTGATTGCCATATACTTATATCTCTCTTGCCATTATTTTGGAAAGTAACCTTAAGGTGCCTTTAAAGAGGCAAGTACTTTACTTACTTTAATTGGCTATGTCCCATTAAATGAACTTAGAATAGCGTTCCAAGCGTCTCGATCTTCTACGCTTCTTCTAAAATCTCTGATAACAAGTTTTGAAATGTCTTTTACCACTTGGTCTTTCGTCTATCGAGAGGCGGCCTTATATTTAATATGCTTGCTTAATCCAAAGTATTGTGGAATCTGGTGCCATTCGTTTTGGTTGCGGCGGTGCAGAGGTAGATAAAGTTGCTGATTATCTCAAAGTTTTGGTTCCCAACTTTCTCCATTTTCTTTATTTGCTTGGAGGTACAAGGCGTTCTGGGAGTTGATACCATCCATTTTGTCTTATCACGATTTACTGCCAGACCCACGTTCACTGATTCTCTTTCGATTCCTTCAAAAGCTGCAGTAACTTCTAACGCTAACCGACCCAGGATATCGATGTCGTCGGCAAAGACGAGTAGCATGTGTTTTCTTGTGAGTAGTATGCCATATCTATTTACATCTGCAACTCATATAATCTTCTCCAGCAGGATATTAAAGAGATCAAATGATAAGCTGTCTTCTTGTCTAAAACCTCGTTTGGTTTTGAATGGTTGGGAGAGATTTTTTCCTATAATTTCTGAGGAACATGTTACAGCAGAAGAGTGTCATCCTGCAGAGTCTTATTAATTTTGCAGGGATACCAAACTCAGACATGGTTTGAAATAGTCAACAAATCAAGTCAACAAAAAGATGGAATGTGTTGATTTGTTCTTCTCGGGTCTTTTCCAGGATTTGGCGCAGTGTGAATCTCTGGTCCAAGGTGGATTTACCTGGTCTAAAGCTGCATTGAAATGGTCCAATCATCTCAATGATTTTTGATTTTAATCTTTCACACAGTACGCTTGAGAGTGTCTTATATGAAATGGGGAGGAGACTTATTCCTCTGTAGTTGGCACATTCCGTCTTGTCTCCTTTGTTGTGTACGTAACATAGTATGCTGAGGTTCCAATCATGATATATGCGTTTTTTTTTATCATCGTGTCGCCTCCGGCTCTATATAGTTCAGCGGGTAACCCGTCGGCTCCTGCTGTCTTGTTGTTCTTCAGTCGGGTCACTGCTACTTGGACCTAGTTCTGACAAACATTCTATACCATCATCATTGATTGGTTCTGAGGTATCCTCTTCGCCACCAACTTCGGACACTAGTAGTTGGATAAAATGTTAGTTTCATATCCTCAGCATGCTATCTGTGTCAGATATCCTTCTTTGTCTCTGCAGGAGTTTGTGCCTGCACCAAAGCAATCGGTTTCATGTTTAATTCTTTGGTAGAATTTCTGGACTTCATTCTGGCCCCTGTACATCTCAATTCGCTCACACTCACGTCTTTCCATTTCCTATTTCGTTCTGCGGATTAGACGGCTCCGTCTGCCTTGTTGTTTTTTAGTCGAGTCACATCTATTTGGACCTCGTTAGTTTCTCAGAGTTAAGACTTATAACTTTCCGGGACCGGTTATTGGCCTGTGCTCCAACCGCATGGGTTATGTGAGATCGCTTATGTTTCCCTTGATGTCACGAGCCGCTTGCTCCAAGATTCTACGCTCGCCTCTAACCGCCCTTAACCAGGGAACAAACGCTGATGTTGGCTGATGCTGGGAACAGACCCTGATGTTGGTTATTTGAAGTCGCCCGTAACCCGCCTTGTCTTTGGAAATCGGTATTTGGGTAAGAGTCAGTGCGACCTGACCCCTCACTAAAAATCTCTTCTCGAAATCGCCAAATTTGCAGCTACTCCGCATATTACGAAGCTTTCTACAATACTATCCGCAACCTGTGAACGCTCCAGGTAGTTTTCAGCTTAGCTTCCCGAGATAACGATGAACACCACAGAAGTCATGGCTCTGAGTTCCAGCCCGTGTGGTGGTCATCGTTATCCCGTATCGGCCGGGGGGAAGTATTGCATCAAATAAGGTGATTTCACCATTTGCATTTAGTTTTTTCGATTGTATTTCTCAGAGAACTTAAAACTTAGATTAAACCTGCAACAAATGAGGTGTATATGGTTGCTTGCCATTATTTTGGATAATAATTTTATGGCGCCTTTAGAGAGGCCAGCATTGCATCAATTAAGGCGATTTCACTGTTTGAATTGAATTTTTCCTATTGTTTTTAACAGAGAAATTAAAAATTAGCTTAAACCTGCAACACCCATTGGAGGCACAACAACATCGGTATCAACAACGAGGAAAGGAAAGGATAATAAATGTGGACAATAGTGGTTTAAGTGAATAATTTATGGGTATGCGTATGTTTTTTCTCTGTTGGTATTTAATTTTGGTTTATGTGGCACACAAGAGACAGTGAGAGCACTAGGAGGCAGTAGTGTAGTAGCTACACCATATCCTTTTTGTTGGCTGTATTTTGTGTTTACTGAGGTTTGTTGTTTTGCGGTTGTTTCATTACTTTGGATTGGTCGCTGGGTTGGCCAGTTGTTTTGGTTGAGCTGCAGCGACACCTCTTTTGCTGCCAACAAAAACCGTACCAACACAAACACATCCTTTGCCAACGGCCAACGGCCAGCTACCAGTTGAGTCCTGTCCACTGCATGTGTTGCATGTCGTTTGTATTTTAATCATAAATGTTTTGCCTGTAAAGCAGTGCAAAAACTTTTCATGTAAGAGGTGAATTTGTTGACATGTTTTTTTTTTTTCGCAAGAAATTAGAGGAAAGAAAAACAAGATTCTAAAATGAAATTAAGTTTTTGCTTTTGCAGGCAAAGAAGAAAATTGAATAGTGCCGTGATGTAGCTTTTGCAATTTATAACATCGAATATAACAATCCATGTACATTTGTTGGCACCGTAATTTAAAAGTTTGAGGTAATAAGGAAACACAGTGACATCTAAACAAACTTGAAGATTAGAAATTAAATTCGTAGTGATATGAAAGAAATCTTTAATGAAATCAAGTAAACACCTGCTAAGTTCGACCAGACCAACCAAAACTTTAGTACTCACCCTTATAAGTTCTGCTAAATATGTTTCAAAGAGTTATTTTGAAGAAGCAAATTGAGCTATGATTTCTTAACGCCTCCAGAAGTCAAATTGGGCAACTATTTCTATGGGTGTTACTTCTATTGATAGACCTTTCTGGTGGAGATACAGAATGCGTGGACTCCATGACCTTATTTACAACTAAGTCGAATAAAAATCGTCTTAGGACTCAAATACTCCAATCCCGGGATCATTTTATATGGATGCTGTATCTATTAATGCAACTTGCTATCCGGGATTTGTTGGTTTTGGAAGTCACAAAAGAAACGTCCATCCCCACGCAAGCACGGATGTACCTACTCCGGAGCTTATGGGACCCCCCGTCGGAACCATCCTGCTCCTTCAACAAATCTCAGGAGACCTATCAGAGTTACGTTCGCAATTTCACCCAGATCACAGAAGAAACGGCTTCCCAGAGAGGAGAGCCTACGTCCCAGAGAGGAGAGCCTACGTCCAATTTCACCCAGATCACAGAAGAAACGGCTCCTCAGAAAGGAGAGCTTACGTCCTAGCAGACCCGGACATGAACACAGCAAGTGCTCAATAGTCACCTCTTATCCTCATCGAGGCGTATCTATCAGAGTTACGTTCCCAATTTTACCCAGATCACAGAAGAAACGGCTCCTCAGAAAGGAGAGCCTACGTCCTTGCAGACCCGGACATGAACACAACAAGTGCTCAATAGTCTTATCTCATCCTCATCGAGGCAACTCCTACAAAAGTCAGGCCAGACCAATGGCACTGTACCCGGTTATGTCCTCTGTCAAGTTACAGGAGACTTATCAGAGTTACGTTCCCAATTTCACTCAGATCACAGAAGAAACGGCTCCTCAGAAAGGAGAGCCTACGTCCTTGCAGACCCGGACATGAACACAGCAAGTGCTCAGTAGTCTCCTCTCATCCTCATCGAGGCAACTCCTACAAAAGTCAGGCCAGACCAATGGCACTGTGCCCGGTAATGTCCTCTGTCAAGTTACAGGAGACCTCTCAGAGTTACGTTCGCAATTTCACCCAGATCACAGAAGAAACGGCTCCTACGGAAACGGAGCCTACGTCCTTGCAGTGTCCTCTCATCCTCATCGAGGCAACTCGTCCTTCTCCGATCGTTAATAGGCCAGAGCGTGCAACCATTCACCAAGACCCACCTCGCCACCGACGCCGCCTTGGCCATCCCCTCTACTGTGTTCCGTAGCTCGACAAATGGCACGTAGGCAAAACCGGTGACTGCTCTGCCCGGCGCAGAAGAACCCCTCCTGGCGCACTCGTCCGCCCTCTCATTTCCTGGAATCCACTCATGCCCTGGAACCCATGTCAGCGTCACATCGTGGATCCGGAGCCTATACAGAAACTCAAACAAGCCACCACGCATCTCGACCTCGCCATCCTCGACCCCAAGCCCTTGAGCGCCGCCATAGGTTTAGTTAGGTTAGGGTGAAAAGAGGATGCAGATATTAATCCGCCCTATGCCACCAAGGACATACACCTCAGCCTGCAATCGGCATGTTCTGCGCTCTAAAAACTAAAAAGTAACCTCGAAAAAGAAAATTTTAAGTTAGGAATTCCGTGCTAATTATTTTCCATACCACTCTCCTAAGTTGGTTCATGTCTGGTATCGTGTCCCCACTTAAGTACCGGTGTCTGTTGGCCGCGAAAGCAGGCCAATTATTTCCTGCCGATATGCTATATATCCCCTTATGACACAGCCTTGCCCACTCACGATCCACATCACCCAAGAGGATTTTCATCGCCCTGCGAACAGTTTCGCTGTTCCACAGCGTTACATGCGCGCTTTTCGCCCACGCCCTTAAATCGGACTCCGTCAACCTGAAAGACTTCAGGCTAACCAAGTTTATCGACGGCAGTTCTCTGGCTAATACTGCCAAATTGTTTGCCATTTCATTCCCCCTTACTCCGTTATGGCCCAGCACCCAAACGATGCGGATTATGCCATTCTCAGAGACGACATTAATCTCCTCCTTGCACTGCAAGACTATTCGTGATTTTAACCTCCTGGTTGTTATTGCCCTTGCATATGGCCCTCGACGTCCTCGCGTTAATACCACACTACCTCACGCATTCCGTGAACGCCCGGATCTCCGCCTGCAGGACCGTATTAGGGTCAGGCAGTCTAAAACCGAACTCAGTCCCTGGGTTCTCAATTTAGACCTCCAGGCCCACTCTGTCCTCTAGCTTTGATTCATCCGTGTAACATGATCTTCCAGATGGCAATACTAGAGTTCCATCAGTCCATGACTATGCTGCTGGCAGCAGTGCCTCGCCCTGGACCTCAAGCGTCGTCTCACGTATCCGATCGGAAACCTCTTCCCTTCCTTCCAGGCTTCCTATCGTCGCCTCGATTGTACCGCGATGGTATCAGCTGCTCCCATTCTCAATCCATTCGCACATCGCCCTGGGTCTCATATCCGCAATGGCTGCCTCACATTTAATCTGTATGTCAATGGGTCCGATATCTAGAATAGTCTCCAGTGCCCTAGTGGGCGTGGTCCTCAAAGCTTCTCTTATGCCCAGACAACATGTTCTCTGAGCATGTTGTATGGTCCTAATGTTGCACTTTTTCTCAATAACAGTCGACCAATCACGGTTCTGCAGAGCCAGTGTACTATCCTCGGATTATGGCCTAAGGCCCGTCTACATAGTGCCCAACATCTGTGAGCCTTCTCAGTACGCTCATGAATGTGACACTTCCAATCAAGTTTCCTATCCAAGATCACTCCTAAGTATTTCACCTTGTCAAATATCGTAATCGTTTATTGAGGAAACGTGGTTGGCCCAGTCAGCTCTGGGTTAACATTGAGAACTCTAGGTCTAGCTGGGCTAGTATGCCATATGCAAGACCTTTTCGGTCTTTAAAACATCGCCTGCATATCAGACGGGTTCAAATCCCTCCTCGTTCATCGTCCATAATAGGTCACTGATTGTGGTCACCCATAGAAGTGGCGATAAAATGTGGCGTGCCTTGTGCCACTTATATTTATGTTATGGGACCCGCAATTAATCCATATGTTCCATAACATATGGATTAATTCGACATCGATGTCAATGTAAACCGCCGATGTGTACGTATTGGTATTGAAGGATTCTTCTATTTTATGCACAACCTCGTGCAGGGCAGTCTCCTCCGACCTTCCCTTGACATAGGCATGCTGTTTTTATTTAAGCAGTTCGCTGGATGTCCTAGTTTCTATCGTGGTGTATTGTGGACACCATGATGACGTTCCATGGTTTTGAGAAGAAAGGACGCAAACCTTGCCTTGCCGCGCTTGGGTATAAAAACTACCCTTGCCTTCTGCCAAGCTTTCGGAGTATATGCAAGTCCTACGCATGCTGTGATAATAGTGGCCAGATGAGGCGTCAGATAGTCGGCCTTCTTTTGTAGTAACGCCGAAAATATTCCATCAGGTCCGGGTGATTTAAATAGTTTGAAGCTCCTCAAGGCTTCCTTGATCATAAATTCCGTTACAATAAGCCCTCGATCAACTTCATTAATCCAAGATTCCGGGGTCTCCGTGAGTCCCTTCGTATCCTGTGGAAAATGGGTTTTCATCAAAAGGCTCAACATGTCCTCCGTTGTTTCTGCTCTCACTCCCATGTCGTCTACTAAAGTTTCAGTTTGGTCGTGGGTTTTTGAGAGAAATTTTTTCATCTTGACGGCGTTATTAACGGTGTCGACCTTGTCGCAGAATAGATTCCAAGAGGCACGCTTTGCCGCTCTGGTGATCTTATTATATTCCTTGAGCTTTGATCGCCGTCGTACTGTTCACATAAATTTTGAGATTCAAGGGCGGTATGTCCCTTACCAGAATTTCCCTTGCGGCCACTGCAATGGCACAGACCTCTGCCTGAAAGACCGTTTACTCGTCCGACAGTCTCAGAAATATGCTGATATTGAGTGCGTCAGAGTAGACCCCCAATCCAGTCCCTGTCTCCATCTTGGAGCCATTAGTGTATATCGAGGTTTCATCCTCCCCAAAGTACAGCATTCGCCCTCCATTCATTCCTCCCAGGAAAACGAATCGCGAATGCCCCCACTCCAGCCGGCACTGGTGCCAGGTAGTGGGAGATCCTCCTCAGTCTATCCTTCGCATCTATAACACCCAGAATCGAACTGTAGCAGCAACCATCATCCTTTAACGTGCCGAGCTCCCTAAGCCTAAGCGCGACCCTGAAGGTGCAATTCCGAATATAGACCTCATTGGGCTGCTTATCCATCATCGCCTCCATGCCTGCTTGCGGTGCGGATCTCAGTGCCCCCTGTGACCCCGACTCAGGCCAGTCTCTCGACCTTCCCGAATTCCCTCGCACTCATCCTATTCTGTACGGCATTCCACCCATACCAGTGCTCCATAGGTCAGTACTGGTCTTACGATAGCCGTAAACATCCATTAAATCATCCTGGGATTTACCCCCCACTTCCTACCGAACATCCTCCTGCAGGAGTAAAAAGCTCATAGTGCTTTACGGCTTCTTGCCTCGGTGTTCCTCTTCCAGGACAGTTTCGAATCGAGAACTATGCCTAGGTACCTTGCCTCTTTCGACAGTCGCAGGGGGACCCCGTCCAAGGACGGGAGTCTGAACTCTGGTATCTTATATCTGCGCGTGAAGAGCGCCAGTTCCGTCTTCCTTGGGTTGGTCCTCAGCCCATTTCTGGTAGCCCATCGCGACCACCTCCTCAGTGACCCTTCCATGATCTCGCTGATCGTCGGACAGAAAACTGCCTCGGACCAGAAGCTCTACGTCGTACGCATAAGCGATAATCCTCGAGCCGTCCCCACCGACATCAATCAGGATTTCATTAATCACGAGGTTCCATTGAATCGGCGAGAAATAAGGCTGCTACTTAATGAAATGAAATTTTGAGAGAAACTTTTTCATCTTGGCGGCGTTATTTACGCCAACGACCTGTTCGCTGAAGAGGACTCCTTCTCGGACCACAGCTACATTGGGTTTTGAATAGGGGGGGAAAGGGGCTTCGTCGTTAGACCGAATACAATGGGGAGATCCGGATCATGAGAAGACAAGGCTATTACTGAAAGGAAGTAGGAAGAGTGTCAATGTAGCTTTCGGTATCATAACGGGGCACATAGGACTTCGAGCTTATTTATGCAAAATTAATGCGGCAGTTGATAGCAAGCGTAGGGCATGTGGGGAAGATGATGAGACGTTGGAGGGTTTCCTATGTCATTGCCCGGCATTCGCGGTTAACAGCCACCGGCACTTAGGTGGGGACCCAATACTTTCGAGGCGTACAATGGGAAACAATTAGGGATTTTATAAGTAGCACGGAATTCCCGACTTAATTATTATTTTCGAGGTTGCTTTCTAGTATTTATAGCGCACAACAAGTCGACTACTGTCGTTGGTGTATGGCCATTGTAACATGGGCGGATTAATATCCGCACCCTCTTTTTAACATAACTTAACCTGCCAAGAATCTCAGACAGTTATGAAGCATTCTGGGAGAGCATTCAGAACAAAAATGCAAAATTTGCTAAGAATATTCTTTTAAGAGACAGGGGCAAACTTCATACAAATCATTGAGTGCTTTACTATTCAAGTTTAAGCTCAATGATAAGGAACCTTCTATACGTAATCGCGTCCAAATGGTCTGCCGTAGGGCGACATCTCTCTGAAGTGAAGTTTTTATATGGCTTAATATCCACATACATATGCCGCCAATATTAGGAGCGGATAAACACCACTCCACATTTTTTCTAAGGCTCACACCGGGACTCGAACCCTAGTCTTCCGCGTCATAGGTTAACATACTGACTCCTTCACCATGGTAGCCGCATCAAAGAAAGGTCTTGAGAAAACGCTCAACTTTCATTTCCGGTTCGAAAAAGTATCATCTCAATCTCTCTTGGGTTAATGGCAAGCCCATTTGGCATGCAGTTCTTAAACCTTATTTCTAGTACTAGCCGTACTAAATATTGGGTTGCCCAAAAAGTAATTGCGGATTTTTCATATAGTCGGCGTTGACAAATTTTTTCACAGCTTGTGACTCTGTAATTGCATTCTTTCTTCTGTCAGTTATCAGCTGTTACTTTTAGCTTGCTTTAGAAAAAAAGTGTGAAAAAAGTATATTTGATTAAAGTTCATTCTAAGTTTTATTAAAAATGCATTTACTTTCTTTTAAAAAATCCGCAATTACTTTTTGGGCAACCCAATATTTCCGGTTTAGAGAAACACTTGGCCCTTAATGTAAATATACGCTTCGTGCTCTACTTTCAAATACATTTAATATGAGCCCCATAATGACATCATCGGTAAATAAATTCTGTTTGAGGGTGGGATGGACTCGAGGGATGGGATGGTCCCGAAAATGAGTATCAATTTCCCAAAAATTAAACATCAAATATCTTTTATATAAAAGGGAGATGTTTTCGGGTGGGACATTTCCCCAAACACATAGCTCTTCAATTGGATATCAAATTCGTTTTTTTCTCTCAAGCACCTTTCGTTTGAGCTCTATATTGCCGTGATTGGTCTATATACCCATTTGGCGAGATTTGCGGCCCCCGAGGCACCTGACCCCAACAATAGAAACCATGACTGTGAGAGTGCAAAAAAAAATCGAATGAATCGCATTACCAATCTCCGAGATCTGGTGGTTTTGGATGGCACTCAAGACATTTCGACTCAAATATGGATATCGTATTCATGCTGCACTCCCAAATCCATTTAATGTGAGCCCCATATTGCCATGATTAGCAAATATGAAATGTTTGGAGGGTGTTTTGGGGCTAGTTGGCCACCGGCACTTTGCCCTGAAAATAGATTTCGTATTTCTTCTTTACTCCAAAATACCGTTGATTTGAGCTCCATATTGCTTTAATCGGAAATGAAGTTCAGGGCGTACCCCCAAAACACTTTGCTCCAAAATTGGATATCAAATTCGTTTTCCACTCTCGAATACCTTTAATTTGAGTCCCATAATGCCATAATGGGTCAATAATTTGACTTATTTTTGGAAAGAAAAACGCCACCTAGACTTGAACACAAATTTTAATTTCATATTCGTAATCTACTCCCAAATACCTTTCATTTGAGTTCTATTGGGTTGCCCAAAAAGTAATTGCGGATTTTTTAAAAGAAAGTAAATGCATTTTTAATAAAACTTAGAATGAACTCCCATATTGCCATAATGGGTCAAGCATTTGACTTATTTTTGGAAAGAAAAACGCCACCTAGACTTGAACACAAATTTTAATTTCATATTCGTAATCTACTCCCAAATACCTTTCATTTGAGTTTCATATAGACATGGGCGGCTAATAGGCCCATTTGGGGGTACTTGGGGGTGAAGCAACCTCTCATTACTTGGACCTAATTTTTGATTCCATATTTGTAATCTACTGTCGAATACTATTCATTTGAGTCCCATATTGGCACAAACGTCTAATATATCTGTTTAGAGGAGTTTTTTAGTCGGCGAGGCCCGCTGGATACTTGTGTGTAAATTTTAATACGATATTTCTTTTCTGGTCTCCAATTCCTTTCATTTGATACCCATTTTGTGTCTATCGGTTCACTTTTGGGGTAAGGGGTAGAGACCGCCCCTATCCGGTTTCAGGGACGCCCCACCTCATAATTCCCCCTAAACCACACATATATACCGACTATAGCAACATGTAGCATCAATGTTATTTTTGGGAGTGGAGTATGAATCTGATATCCACTTTTGGGCAAAGTGTTTGGCTACTCCAATCCACCACCAAATCCAAATTAATGGGCGGACCCTCCCCTTACCCTATTTCCAAAAACGCCAGATCTCGGAAATGGGTGGTATATGTAAGGGGCCGCCCCTCCTCCATAGACCGAAAATTACTATATGCGACTCAAATGAAAGGTATTTGAGATCAGAAATGTATTTGGGAGAAGAGCACTAAAATAATATCCACAATGCCGCGAAATATCTGAAAGGCCGTACCAGCACCCTCAAACAGGACTTATTTCCTGACGTGACCGTATGGGGCTCAGATAAAATAAGAGAGTGAAGGAAGGCGTAGCGGAGCGGGCTTTGTTCAGCTAGTTTTATATATAAGAAGAAGATATGTAGTCTCTCTTAGGCCTTCAATATGAAGAATGGGAGTAATTGGCTTGTATTCTTGGTGGCTCCCGCTTTGAGGATGAAAACCATTTTAACCTCACGCCCTCCAGTTTGTATTTAGCCCTGCAATATGCAACTTGCATGTCTTGGTACTGACTTTTTATAAAAAATGTTGTACACATATTCACTATTAGGTAGATTGTAAAAGGTTTAGCTTTGCCTGGCTGACTTAAGCCTAACTTACTTGCTGTCTAGCATATCCAGTATATCGAATAATATCAGAGTTTCAGCCATATATGGGTTGCCCAAAAAGTAATTGCGGATTTTTTTAAAAGAAAGTAAATGCATTTTTAATAAAACTTAGAATGAACTTTAATCAAATATACTTTTTTTACACTTTTTTTTCTAAAGCAAGCTAAAAGTAACAGCTGATAACTGACAGAAGAAAGGATGCAATTACAGAGTCACAAGCTGTGAAAAAATTTGTCAACGCTGACTATATGAAAAATCCGCAATTACTTTTTGGGCAACCCAATATATGGTCTATCTCTTGAACCCAATTTGTTACTTTATTTCGATTGTGGCATATTTCACCGCAGGATGGCATGGATCTTAGCTATATTTTTGTAATATAATTTGAACTTAATGCCTATGCATCGTAAGAATTTTCTTGCCTATCCTTAACACTGTGCCATGAAAGCGACATCTTATCAAAAATCAATTGCAGCTTAACTTTAAAGAAGAACTACTGAGAAAACTTTTCCAAAACAGTTTGCTAACGTAAATAAGACTTTCCCAACTGTATCGCGTAGAACGCAGGAATTTTCATTAAGAAAGCAGCAAGAAAGTTTCAATGTTTGTTGATGTCTAATAACATGCATTACAACGTTCAAACATTTACTTAAGTATGGGAAGATACAGCGGAATGCACATTGCGGCAAGAACGCAGATTTCCTTCGTTTTCGTTAGTTTATAAACTATTGTACCTTTCCTCTAATATGCCACTCACCACCACATGCCACTTGCATGTGTGGCGCTTTATGGCTCTTAGCACGCATCTCTGGTGGTTGCTTACTTCAACTCAAGTCACAAGCTGCAACTCTCAAGCTTTAACCGAATTTTCGTGCACTTTATCCATAGAATTTAAATCACTGGCAACCAGGATATTCAGCGTAGGTGAAGGTGTACTTGTATGCATGTAATGTGCTTGTGTTGTTTTAATTTCAGTCAGTGGAAAAGTTTTCCCTTTTTGCGCCTCTGGTGATTCTGGGCTTGTTAGTGCGAGCACTTAAGCAATTTAGCCAAAAGTTCTTAATCAATTACACAACTTTGGAAGTTTGTGCCATCTTGACAAGCTCACAAGAGACACACTCCCACACACAGGCACACACTCAGACACATGTGTGTGTGTTCACTTCCGCATGGACATAGCCAGGGACACGTTCACATTGACTCTCTTGCACTCTGCCAATATGTTCGTTAACCAATACTTATGCAAACAACAGTACACATTTATGCAAGTATATCAGCAGGATGCAGGATACAAATACATTAGAGCGGACCAAATATGGTAGTGAAAGAAGTTGGACCACATTAAATTATATGTTGAAGACCTGTGTAAAATGTCAGGCAATTCGAAAAAGAATTGCGCCCTTTGGGGGCTCAAGAAGTAAAATAGAGAGATCGATTTATATGGGAGCTGTATCGGGCTATATACCGATTCTGACCATAATAAACACGTATGTTGATGGTCATGAGAGAATCCGTTGTGCAAAATTTCATTCCAATCGGATAAGAATTGCGCACTCTAGAGGCTCAAGAAGTCAAGATCCCAGATCGGTTTATATGGCAGCTATATCAGGTTATAGACCGATTTAAACCATACTTGGCACACTTGTTGGATATCATAACAAAACACGTCGTGCCAAAATTCATTCAAATCGGATAGGAATTGCGCACTCTAGAGGCTCAAGAAGTCAAGACCCCAGATCGGTTTATACGACAGCTATATCAGTTTAATGACCGATTTAAACCATACTTGGCACAGTTGTTGGATATCATAACAAAACACGTTGTGCGAAATTTCATTCCAATCGGATAAGAATTGCGCACTCTAGAGGTTCAAGAAGTCAAGACCCAAGATCGGTTTATATGACAGCTATATCAGGTTATGGACCGATTTGAACCATACTTGGCACAGTTGTTGGATATTATAACAAAACACGTCGTGCGAAATTTCATTCCAATCGGATAAGAATTGCGCACTCTAGAGGTTCAAGAAGTCAAGACCCAAGATCGGTTTATATGACAGCTATATCAGGTTATTTACCGATTTGAACCCTACTTGGCACAGTTGTTGGATATTATAAGAAAACACGTTGTGCAAAGTTTCATTCCAATCGGATAAGAATTGCGCACTCTAGAGGCTCAAGAAATCAAGACCCAAGATCGGTTTATATGGCAGCTATATTAAAACATGGACCGATATGGCCCATTTACAATACCAACCGACCTACTCCAATAGGAAATATTTGTGCAAAATTTCAAGCGGCTAGCTTTACTCCTTCGGAAGTTAGCGTGCTTTCGACAGACAGACGGATGGACGAACAGAAGGACGGACGGACAGACGGACGGACCGAAATTGCGGCTTCCAGGGGCTCAAGAAGTCAAATCGGGAGATCGGTTTATATGGGAGCTATATATAAATCTGAACTTATGTATATGGCCCATTTGCAATCCCCAACGACCTACGTCGATATTAAGTATCTGTGCAAAATTTGAAGCGACTGGAGGCCACCGTAGCGCAGAGGTTAGCATGTCCGCCTATGACTCTGAATGCATGGGTTCGAATCCTGGCGAGACCATCAGAAAAAATTTTCAGAGGTGGTTTTCCCCTCCTAATGCTGGTAACATTTGTGAGGTACTAAGCCATGTAAGACATCTCTCCAAAGAGGTGTCACACTGCGGCACGCCGTTCGGACTCGGCTATAAAAAGGAGGCCCCTTGTCATTGAGCTTAAACTTTAATCGGACTGCACTCTTTGATATGTGAGAAGTTTACCCCTTATCCTTAGTGGAATGTTCATGGGCAAAATTTGCAATTTTAGCTGTACGCGTTCGACCGCTATCCTGATTTCGACAGACAGACTTTGTCTTAGAGGTCTTAGACTAATATTTCGAGGTGTTACAAAGGGAATGACTTGATTAGTTTACCCCCATCCTATGGTTGTGGGTATACAAATTTTACTTTCCCTTGCTATGGCAGAACATTTATCCCATTAGACGAACATAGAATAGCGTTCCAGGCTCCTCGATCTTCTGCTCTCTTTCTAAAACCTCTGACACCAAGTTTTGTGGGGTCCCCACCTCTTGATCCTTCTATCGGGCTCTTGGTAGTCACGGTCTTCGTTGGAGCTTCTCCATCGATTCTGACAACATGACCTAGCCAACGCAGCCGTTGTATTTTGATGCGTGTAACTATGGTATCGTAGTCATACAGCTCTTGATTCATACGACGCCTACATTCTCCATTAACGCAAACTGGTCCAAAAATCTTACGAAGAATATTTCTCTCAAACACTTCAAGTACTGCCTCGTCTGCTTTCACAATTACCCATACCACGGAACCACATAACGACACGAGTAGTATCAGTGTCTTTTATAGTGTGATCTTTAACTGTCGAGAGGTGGCCTTGTTTCTAAACTGCCCTTGAATCCAAAGTACCGATACACTGATCCAATCCTTAGACCAGTGCAGGGTGGACCAGGTTCTTAGAGACTGGATAGACTATATGCTAAGGAACAGATAAAGAAATTGTCGATCCCATAAAGATAAGGGAGAAAGTGGCGCAGGGCATGCCACAGTAGGGATTTCTATCGCCACTCCTATGGGTCACCACCATAAATGACTTATTACGGATGCTGACTAAGGGATTTGAACCCGTCTGCTACGCAGACACTGTTATAATACTTCGTGGGGGTAAGGATCCAAACTAGCTATGCAGAAGGGCCGAAAGGGTCTTGCATATGGCATATGACTGGGCTAGACCCAGAGGACTCAATGTTAACCCAGAGAATACTGAAATATGCCAGTTCACGAGGAAGACGAAGGTAGGCCAATTTAACGCACCACCACACCGTTTCCTTAATAAGACGATTTCGATATCTGACAAGATCAAATTATAAGGAGTGATCTTGGATAGGAAACAGAATTGGAAGTGTCATATTCGGGAGCGTACCGAAAACGCTCACAGATGTTGGGCACTATGTACACGGGCCGTAGGCTCAAAATGGGACCTGAATCCTGTGGACTACAGGCTCTACAGAAGCGTAATAAGACCAATACTTATCTACGCCTCAGCAGTTTGATGGACTGGGATGAAGAAAAAGTGGATAATGCTACAGGTTCAGAAAACATGTTGTCTTTTCATAGGCGGAGCGATGAGGACCACTCCCACTGGGGCCCTAAATGCTATTCCAAATATCCAAACCATTAACATACAGAGTAAGTGTGAGACAGCCATTGCGGCTATGAGACTTAAGGCGATGGGAGAATGGATAGATGATAGGAACAAGTCATACCATTGCCTTATGATCGAAGCGATGATAGGAAATCTGTAAGGAATGGAATAGGTTTTCGATCGGATACCTGAGACGACACTTGAGATTGAATGCGAGGCACTACTGCCAGCGGTACAGTCTTGGATTGACAAGGCCCGATTATTGCCATCTGGAATATCATGTTACACGAATGGATCAAAGCTAGAGGAAGGAGTGGGCCAGGGGGTCAACACTGAGAACCCAACGACTGAGATCTGTTTTAGACTGCCTGACCATAATACGATCCTGCAGGCGGCGATCCGAGCGATCGCGAAATGTGTGAGGTGGTGTGGTGCTAAGGCGAGGACGTCGAGTGTGAACATCTTCACGGCCAATAATCTGGCCATAAGGGCAATAATAACCTGGAAGGTAAAGTTAAGAACAGTTTGGAGTTTATAAAGAAGATTAACGCCTTCTCTGGGAATAGCACGATCCTCATCGTTTGGGTGCCGGACCATAGCGGAGTAGGAGGGAATGAAAAAGCAGACGATTTGGCAGTGAAGGCCAGAGGACTGCCGCTAACAAACTTGGTTAACCCGAAGCCTTTCGGATCGACGCAGTCTGAGTTAAGAGCATGGGCTACGAACACGCCTATATCACTGTGTAACAACGAAACGGTCGACTGGACGACGGAAATCCTATGGAGAGATCCGGATTGTGAGAAGACGAGGCTATTACTGAAAGGAAGTAAGCAAGAGGTCAGTAAAGCTTTCGGTAGCACTATGAGCTCACTAATGTAATATCGGCGCGGCAAGTGATAGCTTGTATAGGGCATGTGGAGGAGATGATGGGAATGTTGGAGCATTAACTATGTCATTGCCCTGCTTTCGCAGCTAACAGACACCGACACTTAAGTGGGGAAACAATACCAGACATAAATCAACTAAGGGGCATGGTATGGAAAACAAATACGGATTTCGTAAACAACATAGAACTCCTGATTTAACTTTTCGAGGTTACTTTTTAGTATTTAGAGCGCACAACAAGCCGATTACTGGCTTATGTGTATGTCCACAGTGGCATGGGGCGGATTATTATCTGCCTCTTTTCCTTTTTTCTACCTAACCTAACCAAGGGGCGTGGTATGGAAAACAGTTAGGGATTTTGTAAGCAGCATGGATTTCCTGACTTCCATTTGTTTTTTCGAGTTTACATTTTAGTATTTAGAGCGCACTATAAGGCTATTACTGGCTTAGGTGTATGTCCAAAGTGGGGCGGATTTTATCTGCATCCTCTCTTCAACCTTACCTAATCCAAAGTAGCATCTGTTTGCCAGTACAATTCTTCGCTTTATCTCAAAACTAGTGTCATTGGTTTCGATTGCGACGGTCCTAAGATGGGTAAAGTTGCTGACTATCTCAAAGTTGTGGTTCCCAACTTTCTCCATTTTCTTTATGTGATCGGTGGTATCAGATGTTTTGGGAGTTGAAACCATCCATTTCGTCGTATCTCCATTTACCGCCAGACCCATTTCCACTGACTCTCTTTCGATTCTTTCAAAGGCTGCAGTTACTACTTCCGGGGACCGATCTATGATATCGATGTCGTCGGCATAGGCAAGTAGCATGTGTTCTCTTGTGATTAGTGTGCCATATCGATTCACATCTGCATCTCGTATAATCTTCTCCAGTAGGAAATTAAAGAGATCAAACGATAGGCTGTCTCCTTATATGAAACCTTGTTGGGTATTGTATGGTTCATAGAGATTCTTTCCTATTCTTACATAGTAACGTGCTTCAGCAAGTGTAATACTGCAGATTCTTATTAATTTTGCAGGGATACCAAACTCATACATGGCTTGAAATACCATTGAACGTATAGCGCTATTGAAAGATGTATTTTAGTCAACAAAGAGATGGTAGGTGTTGATTTGTCCTTCTCAGGTTTTTTCGCATTGATAGGGCCCAATTATGTCATTGACTTTAGGTTTTAATCTTGCATACAATACACTCGAGAGTATCTTGTATGCGATGGGGAGGGAACATTTTCCTCTGTAGTTGGCACATTCTGTCTTGTCTTCTTTCTTGTGTACGGGACATGGTACGCTAAGGTTCCAATCATCGGGTATGCGTTCTTCTAGCCAGATTGCGCAGATAAGCTGATGCATACGCCTTATCAGCGTGTCGCCTCCAGTCTTAAATAGTTCAGCGGGTAACCCGTCGGCTCCTGCTGCCTTGTTGTTCTTTAGTCGGGTTACTGCTACTTGGACCTTATTCTGACTAGGAGGTAAACATTCTATACCATCATCAGGGATTGGTTCTGCGGTATCCTCTTCGCCGCCAAAATCGGACACTAGCAGTTGGGTAAAATGTTCTTTCCAGGTCCTCAGCATGCTATTTGTGTCAGTTATCAGATTTCCTCCTTTGTCTCTGTCTCGTACTATGTGTACTGAGGTTCAAATCATCGGGAATACGTTCTTCTAGCCAGATTGCGCAGATAATCTGATACATATGCCATATCAACGTGTCCGGTCTTAAATAGTCCAGCGAGTAACACATCGGCTCCTGCTGCCTTGTTGCTTTTCAGTGGGGTCACTGCTACTTCATTCCTCATTCTGACTGTTCTTTTTATATCCTCAGCATGCTATCTGAGGCAGTTACCAGATTTCCTTCTTTGTCTCTGCAGGAGGATGTGCCTGTACCAAAGCCATCGGTTTGATGTTTATTCTTTGGTAGAATTTTCGGACTTCATTCTGACTCCTGTACATCTCAATTCGTTCACACTTACGTCTTTCCATTTTCTTTCTGTGGAATAGACATTTGTCCTCCCTCCTTTTCTTCCAAAACCTCTCCTTCATCTGACGCGTTGCTACTGATTGCAGGGTTGCTCTATATACCCTTTTCTTGGCTTCAGTAGCAACTCAACACTTTTGGTCGAACCATGGGTTTCTTGAGGGGAGGCTTCCGGTACCCAAGTACGGATTTCGCGCCTTTACCTATGAAGTGGGCAATGGTTTACCACTGCGCCATTATATCCTCGGAACAAGGAGTGCTTTCTTCAAGAAGTTGGGTCAGTCTAGTGAAGTAATGCCGTTGCCAGCTGTTGTATTTGCAACATCAACATTGGAAGGTCCATGTTTCTTTGCAGAGGCCTTTTAAAGCTATTGTGTTAATGTGTTAAATGGACCACCAGTGAATCCATTAATGTTTGCCTTTTTTATTAATAGCATGCCTTATTTCGATATTGATCGAGTATATGAAAGTGCTTCAAAACTAAACTTTATTTCAAAAATCCATCTCAACTCCAAAGCCACTCTCACCAATCTAATATCCACACTTTTCCCAAGTTGACTGCCACAAAATTTTGTCACAACTTATTGTTAGCTGGTGGTGGCGTTCGTGAGAATGCCTTAATGTTTTAGCCAAAACTTTTACTCTGGATAAACTATTTGACAGTCGAGATGTTTGCCCGTAAATGTTCGCATGTGTGTTGTGGACTTGATATGTTGTTGTTGGTATTCTTGCATCGGTGCTTGCGTTGATTTCGGGCGGTGTTCTCAAGCCCAACTTTTCGCTCAATTTATGTTGAAGCGTGACTGTTTTGGCCAAGGGTGATTTAAGTTTATACAATTTTGGCAACATCTGTTGGTTTCTGCGAAAAATATGTTTGTAACATTTCTCAAGTTTTAGGTTAAACTGAAACTGATTTCGTTCTTGCTGTCATAAGAATACGATGAAGAACATATATTGAATTGTGAGGCAGAGATGTGTTAAACCAAGTAAAAGCCGGGCCTGTGTTCACTCCTACATATACCGCATTTAGCAAGTTATTTGTCCGTGTTCTCTTTATAGGCAATCAAAGGATAATGGCTAAAAATTGTCATGTTATTGGAGCTATAGGAGGTTTTGGATCGATTCGGTCCATACTTGGTTTGGATGTTGGAGAGAAAATGTTCTAGCCAAATCGGGCTAGAATTGCGATTCATAGTGGCTGCAAAAGTAAAATCGGGAGTTCGGGTTACATAGGAGCTATATCAGGTTATACACCGAGAGAGAAGTTGTTGTGCTTAAATTCCAGCTGAATCAGATAAGAACGGATTTGGCGGAAATTCGCTACCACTAGAAGCTCAGGAAGCAAAATCGTGAGATCGGTTTATATGGGAGCTATATCAGGTTTAAGACTGATCCGGGCCCAACTTGGTACATCAGTTGAAAGTCTCAAAAAAAGTCATAGAGCAAAATTTCAGCCAAATCGGATAAAAATAACGCTCTACAAAGACTCAAGAAATATAATCTGGAGATCGGTTTATATGGCATCTATATCTAAACATGAACCGATATTGTTCATTTATAATCCCATTTGACCTACCATTTACTCCTTCGAAAGTAAACGTGCAGATAGACGCACGAACATGGCTGAATCAATTTGGAATGTCAAGACGATCAAGAATATCTAAACTTCATTGAGTCTCAGATCAATAATTCGATGAGTTACAGACGTCATGTGAAAACTTCTCCCCAAGAGGTTATAAAACGGAGGTCCCTTATCATTGAGCTTAAACTTGAATCGGACTGTATTCATTGATATGTGAGAAGTTTGCCCCAGTTCCTTAACGGAATGTTCATGACTTAATTTGCATTGCATATGTCCTTTATTTATTGGTTGCCCAAAAAGTAATTGCGGATTTTTCATATAGTCGGCGTTGACAAATTTTTTCACAGCTTGTGACTCTGTAGTTGCATTCTTTCTTCTGTCAGTTATCAGCTGTTACTTTTAGCTTGCTTTAGAAAAAAGTGTAAAAAAAAGTATATTTGATTAAAGTTCATTCTAGGTTCTATTAAAAATGCATTTACTTTCTTTTAAAAAATCCGCAATTACTTTTTGGGCAACCCAATACAATTGGAGTATATTAAATTGTTCAATGTGAACATAGGGCACAACAAGCTCTCTCCATCGATTCCACGATATATGGGTTTATTCCAACTCTCTTTTCGTACAACGGATCCATGTATTCTTCGGGCGTCCTCTCACTCGCTGTCCCTGTGGGTTCTCGTCTAGGACATTTCTCGCTATATCATGGCGCGATCGGCGTAGGATATGACCCAGCCAAGTCCATTTTCTCTTTCGGATTTCTACATTAACAGGGAAAGTGTTTGTTCTTATTTGCAATTCATCATTTGAAATACGGTTTGGCCAGAAAATTCGAAGTATTTGTCGAAGGCAGCGATTTATGAAAACTTTGACTTTACGGGTAGTAGCTTGTGTCAAGTTCCAAGTTGTACAGCCATATAATAAAATAGATTTCGCACTATTGTTGAAGATCCAGACTTTGGGATTATGTGAGATGTCACTCCAAACTTTGTTGAGTATGTCTGCCTCTGATCCTCAGTCCTTTGTTATTTTACTGCCAAGATAGGAGAAGTTGTCAACGTTTCAATGGTCGTTTATAGTGAGCGGTGTCAGATTTGATGTTCCTATCCACATTAATCTGGTCTTTGTTATGCTTATCCTCAGGCCAACTTTGGCAGCATTTTCATTCAGTCGTTCTAGTTTCGCCTTTATTTGCTCGAAGCGATGCGCAAAGAGGCATACATCATCTGCGTAGACGTATATATATCATCCAGCGTATGCCACAGGGTGCCTCATCATTAGTTGCTTCTATTGCTGAGTCAATCCCCAAAGGTCGGCTCTCTCTTCCATTGAAATGGACTGAAACTTCAGCATTCTTCTAGAGCTCCCTAAATAGTGTCACAATTTTTTAAGGTATGTCCTTATTTAACAGCGTGCTCCACATTGAAGTTCTCGAAAATGTGTCAAAAGCACCCTAGTGGTCGGTAAATAAAAGGTATATGTGTGAATTAAGTTCTGCAGACTGTTCAATGATTACACGCAGGGAATAATTGTGGTCGGCACAAGAACATCCTGGCCAAAAACCGACTGTTTCTTCCTTAAAATGCTGTCAAGTGCAGGCGAAATACGCTGCAGAAGAAGACTTGCCATCATTTTATTTATTGAGTTTACCAATGTAAACCCCCTCCAGCTTTTAGCTTCAAGAAAAATCCTACCAATGCTCTAAAAGCAAAAAAATGCGGTATGTTTTTATACCCGCCACCGGATACAAGGCCATTTCCGGTACCCAAGTACTCTAGGCGCTAGTAGAAAATATCCTTGGTCTGCTTGTCCTTGTCTTTCGTCGGGGAATGGGCACAAAAAAAGGCTGATGTTGAAGAATTTGGCTTTTATGCGGATTGTGGCTACCCTCTCATCCACCGCAGTCAAGCTGGTGACAAGATGTTTCAGTCTCCGACTAACCACAAATCCACACCCAATTTAATGCCTCATGTTATGGCAGCTATAGTATAGTTCGTCACCATTTGGTGTTGTAGTGACGCCCAGTCCATCGCACTTCCTGCAAGGCTGTAAGATCTGCCTTCTACTTCTCTAATACATCCGCCAGAGCGTATACTGCACCTTCTCTGTAAAGAGTGCGGACATTCCAGGTGCATATCCGCAAATCATGGTCCTTTTTTCATTTGCTTGGGTCGTCAACATTGGGGAGGCGGTTTTTACTATTCCTTTGTTTCTCATAGTAGTTTTCATAGTTTTCCGGGGGCGGGTAACTGGCCCAACGCCCCAACCGCATGGGTTTTGTGGGATTGCACATGTATCCCTCGTTGTGGCGAACCGCTTGCTTCAAGATCCGATGTTCATCTCCAGCCGCCCCTAATCTGGGAACAGACGCTGATGTTGGCCATTGATTATTTGAAGGCACCAATTACTCGCCTTGTCATTTCGAGTATCATTGGCATTCAATATTTCATTAAGAGCCAGTGCCACCTGACTCCTCACTGTGACCCTCCTCTCGAAAATCGCTGACTGGCCACGGCCGTATGTGCAGCTACTCCGTATAAAAACGGAGCTTTCCACCATCCGCAACCTGTGGACGCGCCCAGTAGCTTTCAGCTAAGCTAACGATGGCCACCACCCAAGTCGGAGCTCAAAGTTCCAGCTTAATGTAGTGCTCATAGTTATCCCGTGTCGGCCGGGACCGCAACAGTTCAGCTGGTATATAATCAGGGCCAGCTGATTTGCCGCCTTTGAGTGAGACCAGAATGGCCTCAGTTTCAGAGGGGCCGTTGATATATCCCTGAGAGAGATTCGGCGCACATGGGGATTAAGAAGGTCGTAGCTTACGTCCTCTGTTGCTGGTCCTTCGGAGCTGCATAAACCTCGCCATCGCTCTAAATACAGTTCGGGTGTTGTCAATTTCGATCGGTCCTCATCGGAGCTTTTCATCATCCGCAACCTCTGGACGCGCCCAGTAGCTTTCAGCTAAGCTTTCCGTGGTAACGATGGCCACCACCCAAGTCGGAGCTCAAAGTTTCAGCCTGTGTGGTGCTCATAGTTATCCCGTGTCGGCCGGGACCGCAACAGTTCAGCTGGTAAATAATCAGGGCCGGCTGATTTGCCGCTTTTGAGTGAGACCAGAACGGACTCCGTTTCTTCGCTGGTGGGTGGGGCCGTAGATATATCCCTGAGAGGGTTTCGGCGCACATGGGGATTAAGAAGGTTGTAGCTTACGTCCTAGGTTGCTGGTCCTTCGGAGCTGAATAAATCCTGTTCGGGTGTTGTCAATTTCGATCGGTCCTCATCGGAGCTTTCCATCATCCGCAACCTGTGGACGCGCCCGGTGGCTTTCAGCTAAGCTTTCCGTGGTAACGATGGATACCACCCAAGTCGGAGCTCAAAGTTCCAGCCTGTACCGTTACAGTTCAGCTGGTTTATAATCAGGGCCTGCTGATTTGCCGCTTTTGAGTGAGACTAGAATGGCCTTAGTTTCTTCGCAGGTGGGTGGGGCCGTAGATATATCGCTGCTAGGGTTTCGGCACGCAGGCGGATTAAGAAGGTTGTAACTTACGTCCTAGGTTGCTGGTCCTTCGGAGCTGAATAAATCGCGCCATCGCTCTAAATACAGATCGGGTGTTGTCAATTTCGATCGGTCCTCATCGGAGCTTTCCATCATCCGCAACCTGTGGACGCGCCCGGTAGCCTTCAGCAAAGCTTTCCGTAGTAACGATGGCCACCACCCAAGTCGGAGCTCAAAGTTCCAGGCTGTGTGGTGCTCATAGTTATCCCGTGTCGGCCGGGAACTGAGCACCTGGACATTGAAAAGCTGCAAACACAACGAATGGAAGCGGCATACTCCACTCGACTGACCCAACTGCTTCATGAAAGCACTCCTTGTTCCGATGATATAACGGCGCAGTGGCAAACTATTGCCCACTCCATGGAAAATGCCGCGAAATCCGTACTTGGGTACCGAAAGCCTCCACCAAAAAACCCATGGTACGACCCAGAGTGTCGAGATGCTACGAAGCCAAGAATGCAGCATATAGAGCAACCCTGCAATCAGTAGCCAGATGAAGGAGAGGTATCGGGAGAAAAGGAGAGAGGAGAAACGTCTATTTCGCAGAAAGAAAAAGGAACTGGAAAGACGTACAGGAGTCAGAATGAAGTCCGGAAATTCTACCAAAGAATTGAACACCAAACCGATGGCTTTGGTGCAGGCACATCCTCCTGCAGAGACAAAGAAGGAAATCTGGTAACTGACACAGACAACATGCTGAGGATATGGAAAGAACATTTTACCCAACTGCTAGTGTCCGATGTTGGCGGCGAAGAGGATACCGCAGAACCAATCTCTGATGATGGTATAGAATGTTTACCTCCTAGTCAGAATAAGGTCCAAGTAGCAGTAACCCGACTAAAGAACAACAAGGCAGCAGGAGCCGACGGGTTGCCCGCTGAAATATTTAACACCGGAGGTGACACGCTGATAAGGCGTATGCATCAGCTTATTTGAGCAATCTGGCTAGAAGAACGCATACCCGATGATTGGAACCTCAGCATACTATGTCCCGTACACAAGAAAGGAGACAAGACGGAATGTGTCAACTACAGAGGAATAAGTCTCCTCCCCATCGCATACAAGATACTCTCGAGCGTACTGTGTGAAAGATTAAAACCTAAAGTCAATGAGATAATTGGGCCCTATCAATGCGGCTTTAGACCTGGTAAATCCACCCTCGACCAGATATTCAAACTGCGCCAAATCCTGGAAAAGACCCGAGAAGTACAAATCAACACCTACCACCTCTTTGTTGACTACAAAGCCGCCTTCCCTTTACGTTCAAAGGTATTTCAAGCCATGTCTGAGTTTGGTATCCCTGGTAAATTAATAAGACTCTGCATCATGACACTTGCTGATATGCGTTCCTCAGTAAGAATAGGAAAGAATCTCTCCGAACCATTTAATACCAAACGAGGTTTCAGACAAGGAGACAGCCTCTCGTGTGATCTCCTTAATATCCTGCTGGAGAAGATTATACGAGATGCAGAAGTGAATAGATATGGCACACTAATCACAAGAGAACACATGCTACTCGCCTATGCCGACGATATCAATATCATAGGTCGGTCACCGGAAGTTGTAACTGCAGCCTTTGAAAGAATCGAAAGAGAGTCAGTGAAAATGGGTCTGGCAGTAAATGGAGATAAGACGAAATGAATGGATTCAAAAAGCCTTGCACGACAGCGCAGATAAAGAACATGGAGAAAGTTGGGAACCACAACTTTGAGATAGTCAGTAACTTTATCTACCTCGGCACCGCCGTAACCGAAACGAATGACACCAGTTTTGAGAAGAAGGCAGTAGCTTACGGTTCTCGGTTGCTGGCCCTTCGGAGCTGAATAAACCGCGCCATCGCTCTAAATACAGTTCGGGTGTTGTCAATTCCGATCGGTCCTTACCTTTTGTTATTGACTTTGGCCTTGTATTGTTGCATTTGTTTTATTGACTCGTAGACATTAAAAAATTATCAATTATCTATTAAACCGCGCCGCAGTGCCTACGGTGCGAAGAAGCTCTTGGGTATTTCTATCCATCCTCGGCTTCAAATGTCTTAACTGCAGTCCCTTTGAGAGGTCTTGTCTACAGTGCTTTTAGGATAGAAGACCTCCGCCTGAAATGCGCTACAACCGCTCCTTGACTCCAAGGAACTCAATGAAGACTTTAATTGTGGTAAAGCCTGCGTTTATCTCAATTTTATGGGAACACCTCAGATGCGTTTAGCCAAATGGATTAACCTACCTCTACTTAATATTGGCAATACTAAAGTATGCTTTTAAACCTGGTATTTCTAAATAAATTCAAGAAAATTCGTTCGAGTTCTAGAATATATTCCTTAAGAATTATTGCGATTCCCAAAAATACAGTCGGAGAAGTTTTACTCCACATCCCTAAAAGAGACTTTTGATGCATTCAAAAGATATCCATTCCTTTTTCGTATATTTCTGTCTTAATTAACTTTTTAATGATTTTCTTAATGCTACTATCCGTAAATTTTCCCTGTGTTTGTTGCTGTAACATACACTTTTGTTTCGGAACATTAAAACCTGTCAAGTTCAATAAGAAATGCTCGTAAAATACTGACGTTAATTGAGATTTTCTATCCAGCTTAATGTGATACTTTAAGAAAACTATGCACACACACTTACCAAAATGGCTAGACATAAGAATGGTCAAATCATTAAATGGCTAATGAATGAAATGTTAAAAATTAAGCACTGCCCCAAGTCGGTCCCTTATTTGCCCCCACTCATCAACCTTTGGCAATTAGGAATTTTGCAAATGCATCCGTAACTTATTCATTACAACTACGTACAAAGGATTTCGGTTCACAGCATATGGCAGCAATCGCCCGTGATAGACGACAACTTGGCCAAAATGACGATGCACACGATGGCAAGTGGAAACGGAAGTCGGAAGAAATGAATGGTATTGACTTTGAAACTTTAGATTTGTTTGAGGAAAAAAATGAGGAAAATAAATATTCCGCAGACATTGGTCTTTAGGGGAGGCAGACAGGCAGGCGGGCAATGGTGGTGGTGGTTGCAGTCTTTGAGTCATGTCGATTCCAAGAACGATGCTCTTAGGGTAAACACAGTTCAAAAAGGAAAACAAAGTGTGAAGTCTCGGGTGCAACTCCCTCGGGAAGAACCACTGGTTGAATTGTTTGTTAAAACAATAATGGAAAGTAGCGGAGCAAGAAAACTAAACCAAACCCCAAAACACAAATGTTTTCACTCGTCTTGTTGATATCGGTTTCGGCTTCGGTTTCGATTTGTCCACAAATGTAATAAGAAGTTTCGATTTCAGTGGCCAATTTCATTGGAGTTTCATTTGCCGCAGAGAAGTCACATTTGTTTTGGGACAACGTCTGGCTTGCCAAATCATGTAGGAGGGGTTGTTTAGCCGTGTTAAAAACCAATATATATAAGCATATTTGATTAAGGCCATGGGCCATTTGAGGGTGGTATGATGCTCATTGCCAGAGTCTCTGGATGGAGTGACTGCTGTAATGGAGGGGGTGTGAGCATGTATTTTGGGGGCATAAAAAGTCAATCAGAATTCCCCATGCAATCACAACAAGAATTAATATTTAAAAAGGTCATCTGCAATCAGAAGAAAGAATCATCCCTCTATCTACTTGCAGTGGCTGCTAGCAAAAGAATAGGATTTGATTTGTATACGGAATGACTAGAACGTTTTTTTTTTGGGCTTGAATTCAAAAGACCGTGGTTCTTGGAAATATTTAGAACAACATTCTAGCGATAGCCGACATTGTAATTCTTTTCGAAAGCATTTCGTGATGTCGTAAGAAAAACGCCCGTTTTATTGTTGTTGTTGTAACCTCGTCAAGCTCCTGCATGTGAGTAAGTTCGTTCCGGTCCAAAGGACCGATCGCCGCTGGAACAGGGTCCTGTTTTCCTTTTAATTGGCTATGACAGAATATTTGTTCCACCAGCCGAACGTAGAATAGCGCCTCGATCTTCTGCGCTCATTCTAAAATCTCTGACACTAAGTTTCGAGGTGTCTCCCACAACTTGATCTTTCCATAGGGCTTTTGGTCTTTCACTTCAAAAGACTTCTATGCTTCTTCATCCATTCTGACAACATGACATAGCCAACGCAGCCGTTCTATTTTGATGCGTGTACCTATGCTATCGTCGTCATACAGCTCGTGATTCATACGTCGCCTATATTCTCCGTTAACGCAAACTGGTCCATATATTTTACGAAGAATCTTTCTCTCAAATACTCCAAGTACTGCCTCATCTACTTTCACAAGTACCCGTGCTTCAGAACCATATTACAGCACGGGTAGTATCAGTGTCTTGTAAAGTGTAGTCTTCGTCTGTCGAGAGGTGGCTGGAACAGGGTGGCCATTGGTTATTCAAAGGTGCCAATAACTCGCCTTGTCATATCGTGCATCATAGGTACTCGGCATTTGTGCAAGAGCCGGTGCCACCCGACCTATCACTGAGACTCCCCACTCGATACCGCTGATTGTCTGCGACAGCAAATATAGCTACTCCGTATGGAGCATTCCTCCATCCGCAACCTGTGGACGCAGCTAAGCTTCTCGTGACAACAATGAACACCACACAGATCGGAACTCGATGGTCCAGCTTGTATGGTGCTCACAGCTATTCCGTGCCGGTGTTGTTGTAGCAGTGTGTTGTATTCTACCTATCGTCTACTTGGTTCTGTTGAATATCCAGGAGCTTTGCGTCGGAACTTTGCTAATATGTCGGATGCGTTCAAAGGGATCTGGGTCTGAGTCGGGTGGGTCTTGCTGGGCACTTAAACATGATAGGTGTCGTGTGGTCCCAGGTCACAATCGGGACACACATCCTGGTGTCGTGTGGTCCAAGGTCACAATCGGGACACACATCCTGCACTTGGGCATTAGTTCTTGCTCTCTGCGAGTTAAGATAGCGGCATCTACCGGATCGTAATTGAGTCAGAACTACTCTAGTTTTCCCGGGGAGGTCTGCAAGGACCACATGCGCATGGCAGCGATTCACCGCATCTGCTACCGTGGCTGCATGTATGTTGTCCAGGCCCGCTTGATATGCCGCTTCATCTAGATATTCTCCCTGGCAGCGCTGAATCTCTCGCTCTAGATCATGAAGATGAAACTAGAGGCTTATGCGCGGTGGAAACCAATCCACAAGATGATCATTTGGATGAAGGTATTGCTTAGACAGCATGTAGTTATGTCTTCGCAAGGGTAGGATCTATGCCTCCTGATGGAGGTGGTCCAAGTGAGAACTGACTGACAGATATGCATTTTATTCCACTGCGTGTTACATAGCTGACGAGACCATACTGGCGCTGCATAACGTACCACTGACCAGCCAATTGCTTTGTACGCGGTCAACTAGGTTTTTTTTTGTCAGCACTCTATGAGTTGACGGCAAATTAAGTGACCTTATCGCAAATTGCAGTGGCATATGAGAATGTAGAAGAGCTATCAAATGTGACACCAAGTGTTTAGGGACACTTGAAGGTTGGAATACAAATACAAACAGCATGCCTATGTCTGGCGTTTCATCTGGCAACTATTTTCTCAGTGAGCCTTAGACCTGCATGCGAGTATACCCCGAATGCCTGGTAGGAGGCAAGTTATGTGACACTTAAGGTCTACGGACTAATAAGCCTTACATCCTTTCAACTCAAAACCATGGAACGTGTTGTAGATAACATGATAAAGAGTAGGACATCCAACGTAATGCTCAAATACAAACAGCATACCTGTGTCAAAGAAAGGTCGGTGGCGACTGTCCTGCACTAGGTTGTGCATAAAATAGAAGAATCCTTCGGAGCCAAGAGGTACACATTGGTGGTATTCATTGATATCGACGGAGTGTTTAAAAATATGCGGACCGACACACTGCTGCAATCCATCGAACTTGGGTCTTTATGCTTGGACCGGGTCCTTAGAAATTAGATAAACCATATGCTAAGAAACAGGTGGATAAATTGTGGGTCCCGTGACATAACGAAAACTTGAAATGGCAAAGTGCACAGGGGTCATTTTATCGCCACTCCTATGGGTGACCTATTATAGATGCTAACTGAGGAGGGATTATAGGCAAGACTTGGACGTTTTAATGTTAACCGATATAAAACTGAAATCTGCCTGTTCACGAGGAAGACGAAGGTGGGACAATTGGACGCACCATGTTTCCTCAACGGAGGCCACCGTAGCGCAGAGGTTGGCATGTCTGCCTATGACGCCGAACGCCTGAGTTCAAATACCGGTGTAAACATCAGAAAAATTTTCAGCGGTGGTTATTCCCTTACTAATCCTGCCTACATGTGAGGTATTCTGCGCAATGTGACACGCCGTTCGGACTCGGCATAAAAAAGGATGCGCCTATCATTGTGCTTAAAAATTAATCGGACTGCACTCATTGGTACGAGATACTTTTCTCGTACCAATGAGTGCTCTGTTCCTTAAAGGAATATTCATGGGAAATTTCGTAGTGTTTCCTCAATAGAGCGATTTCGATATCTGACAAGGTCAAAAACTTTGGAGTGATCTTGGACGGGAAACTCAATTGGAAGTGTCACATTAAGGAGCGTACCGTGAAAACTCACACATGTTGGGTACTATACAAATGAGCCATAGGCACCCCAAAAACGTGATTAGACTACTACTTACTTACGGTTCAGTAGTTTGGTGGACTGCGATGACGAAATAACCTTACTTTTGCTCAACGAAGCTTAATTAGGGAGATATGGCCATTTTAAGTTTTCCTGGGGAAAATTCATTTTTTGACCGATTTTCATAAATTTTTCGAATTTTCGGAAGTGATCACGATATAACCTTACTTTTGCTCTATGAGGTTTAGTTAAGGAGATATGGTCATTTTAAGTTTTCCTAGTGAAAAACTCATTTTTTAATTGATTTTTTGTCGAAGACTATGCAAACGGGTCATAGGTTCAAAATATGGCTTGAATCCGAGTCCACTGGATCTACAAAAGCGTGATTAGACCGTAACTTACATGCGGCTTAGTATTGTAGTTTGGTTGACTGCGATGGAGAAAGTGATCACGATATAACCTTAGTTTTGCTCAACGAAGCTTAATTAAGGAGATATGGCCATTTTAAGTTTTCCTGGGGAAAATTTAATTTTTTGACTTGAATTTCATATGATTCGATCTCTATGTAAACTGATGGGAATAGAATAGAAGATAGGTGGAATCGAAACAGTACCGAAAATACCACTCCGCTTTGGGGAAATCCCTCTTTCACTCCAAGGGGTTTTGACCTGTTATTCTAAGATCACACAAATGACTAGCGAGGAGATGGAATAGAAGATAGGTGGAGTCGAAACAGTACCAAAAGTAATACTTCGCCTTGGGGAAATACCTCTTTCCCTTCACGGGGTTTCGACTTGTTATCCCTTGATCCCACAAATGTCTAGCGACCACACAGATAATTCGCGATCCAGCGTCTCAGGCCTTGCTGGAGCGACATTTTGGCGATGTCTTCAAATTTGGCATGCTGGGCATGTCGACCGTGTCGAATGCTTTCGATAGATCCAGTGTCACGAGGGACGCTCTGTAACATAGCCTGAAGCCACGGTTATTTGTGCGGTGATGGCATGGAAAGCTGTTGGTGTACTATGTAGACTTCTTCATCGATGCTGATGCTCGGCAAATGGTAATTCTCCTCAAGCGTCTTGGCTACTGTTGAAGGAATTGAGATCGGTCTGTACGACTCCCCTTTACTCGGGTTCTTTCCAGGCTTCAGTAGTGTGATTACTCTGCCCATATTTCAGACATCGGGTACTATAAGAGTGTTCAAAGAAACGTTGAGGACAGTTGAAAGGTACTCGATCAGGAAAATCCGGATTCTTGGCGCCACGAATGACATTCCTAACTTTGTTCTCGGTGAACTGAGATGGCTGTTCATCAGCAGACTCAAGGACCACGGATAAGACAAATGACTCACCTCCTAGCCTTGTTCACTTTCGGGATGCTCAATAAATTGATAGTTGAGAGTGATATAACAGGTGACCACCGCTTGCCTTAACCGGAACCTAAGTTGCACTGCTTCAAGTGTTCCAGCCACAAAATCCGCTTATGATCGTTGACTACCCGGATTATTTCCAGATTCAGCATGCTGATTCTGGAGTTAATGGGAGCCGTGCAATGTATCACATCATGGTAGTCTGCGAGTAACACTGCCTGCGCCGGGAATTTAGGCCGCACTTTGTGTATTCGACCGACTGGTATAAAGCGAACGGCAACAGCGTTTTTATGTCTTTGGAATTTATTTTCACCATCTTGCACAATTGAGGGGTTATCAGCTGACTGAAGCGGCGATTGGTGTAGTCTCTGAAACTCACCCAATCTGAAACCGACCTAATGATTGATTAACGCTCAGAGGCGTTCATAGGTTATGAACTCGGGTGGTCGCCCGATGGTGGGTATTATGGGGAGGTGGTCTGATCCTAAAGAAATAACGGCTTGCTAGGATATTCAGGATATGTACACGTTGTATGGCTCTATATCGGCATTACCAGACCTGACTGCTAGCCCCATACATTCCATATAGAGGTCTCTAGCGCCAGGTTAAGGCGAAATGGGCCTATACTGCTTGGAATGGTGTATCACGAAGGCCAATCTCCCATTTTCACCCGGTATACGATCCTTACGTATCACATCGTATCCTTTGCAGGCTGTAGGTGCTGGTCAGCTTTGTATCCTAGGTCGCTGCAACCAATATGTTCTTCCGACTCATAAAATTTACTATTTGATCGATCGTGCCTAGGAGATCATTGCAATTAAATTGCATGAAAGACACACTTCTCTGCACTGAGTCGGCTCGGGAGATACCATATAGTCCGACGATGAGGAAGATGCTTGTGACCCACTGTTGTCTATGTTCGCACAACACCTTACAACATATTCAGTGCGACTATAGTCCCACAGTGACTTAAGGCCAGAGCTAGATCGGAAATGCACCCACTCCATGCACCGGTTGAACCACACCGAAACCGATTCATGATGGAGGTGGTGGTAAACCGAACATAACCAGGTTTCGGGGTTCTCCTCAATCCCGGGGAGATCACCTACACTGAGGCGGCAGTCCTTGTTCGATGAAGAGTTCCATTGGGCCAATCCGGTACACAGAGCCGGTAGGCATGGGGTTGTTTTATAATGTTGAGGAACTACAAAAGACTAGATTTTAGCTTTGTAACTCTAAATGCCTGATACTATTTCTCTACAATTGCAAAGTGGAGAAGTACTGCGCATAACATTCCGACTCTGCTATAAAAATAAACCCCTAGTCATTGAGCAAAATTTAATTTGATTTATTTTAGGTTCCAAAGCTGAAAAAATACACCACTGTCCCTTGCGAGTCATTCAAGAGCTCCACAAATATTGTCATATAATACTACCCCATTTGTTTATGAAACAAATATAGCACGGGTGGCTCCATTACAGAATGCAAAAAAGAAGCAAAAAACCCCCACGAAGAAAAAGTCACTTCATTCAATGGCACTCCCTTTTCTGCAAAAAGCCTTCATTTTTTTGTCTACAAATCCACTAGGCGGGAAATTTTCCTTCGAACCCAAGTGTTTTATTAGATTTCCACACTTGTCTTTATTGGTTTAGATGCATTTTTTATTTATAAGATAGACAGCCATAAAAAAAGACCATGCTGAATGAAATGAAAATTCTAACACCACCCTCATTAGCTCAAGAAAAACAAACCGTGCGGTTATTTAAGAAGGAGATATGAAAACAAATACATATGTTCTTCGCCTTAGGACATGTGAACATTAGAGTGTTCCTTTTTGTGAAAAAAAGGAATATTTTAAAGCCAAAACCAGTAAGGAGGGGCTAAAGTCGGGCGGAGCCGACGATGTATATGGAAGCAATATATCAATTTGAACGGACTTTGATGCAAATTTGCAGATGGGGACAGGTCGGCGACATATATTTTTGTGAGCTACATCTAAATCTCAATCGACTTTGATAAAATTTTGCAGACGGATAAGGATAGCTAGGCTAAATTGAAGATGGATGTCGAAGGGCCTAACTCAACTCACTGTCCCAAATTTCGGCGAAATCGAACAATAAATGCGCGTTTTATGGGCCCAAGACCTTAAGTCGACAAATCGCTATGTATGGCAGCTACATCCTAATCGGATACGAACCAAATTAAAGAAAAATGTTGAAGGGCCTAACACAACTCACTGTCCCAAATTTTGTCGAAATCGAACAATAAACGAGCCTGTTATGGGCCCAAAACGCTAGATCGACAGATCGGTCTATATGACAGCTATATCCAAATCTGGACCGATCTGTGCCATATTGCAGAAATATGTCGAGGGGCTTAATTTTACTCACCGTCCCAAATTTAGCGAAAATCGCACAATAAATGCGCCTGTTATTGGCCCAAAATCTTAAATCTAGAGATTGGTCTATATGGCAGTTATTTCCAAATCTGGACCGATCTGGTTTAAGTTGCAGAAAGATTTTGAAGGGTCTAACACAACTCCTGTCCCATATTTTGGCAAAATCGGACAATAAATGTGGCTTTTATGGGCCCAAGACCTTAAATCTAGAGATCGGTATATATGCCAAATTGAAGAAAGATATCGACTGGCCTAACACAATTCACTGTCCCAAATTTCATCAAAATCGGATAATAAATGTGGCTCTTATTGGCCTAAGGATGTGTCTATCTGGGGGCTACATTAATATATAGTCGGATATAGACCATCTTCGAGTGCTAAGTTCGGCCGAATCTACCTACACCATGGATCGCATTTGTCGAGTTCTTTTCCCGGCATCTCTTCTTAGGCAAAAAAGGATATAAGAAAAGATTTGCTCTCCAATTAGAGCGATGTTAAGATATGGTCCGGTTTGAACCACAATTAAATTATATGATGGAGACTTGTATAAAATGTCGAATAAGAATTGCGCCCTTTGGGGGCTCAAGAAGTAAAATAGAGAGATCGATTTATATGGGAGCTGTATCAGGCTATAGACCGATTCAGACCATAATAAACACGTATGTTGATGGTCATTAGAGGATCCGACGTACAAAATTTCAGACAAATCGGATAAAAATTGCGACCTCTAGAGGCTCAAGAAGTCAAGATCCCAGATCGGTTTATATGGCAGCTATATCAGGTTATGAACCGACTTGAACCTTATTTGACACAGTTGTTGAAAGTCATAATAAAATACGTCATACAAAATTTCAGCCAAATCGAATAGGAATTGCGCCCTTTAGGGGCTCAAGAAGTCAAGACCCTAGATCGGTATATGTGACAGCTATATCAGGTTATCGCCCGATTTGAACCATACTTTACACAGTTGTTGGATAACATAACAAAACACGTCGTGCAAAATTTCATTCCAATCGGATAAGAATTGCGCACTCTAGAGGCTCAAGAAGTCAAGACCCAAGATCGGTTTATATGGCAGCTATAGCAAAACATGGACCGATTTGGCCTATTTACAATACCAACTGACCTACACTAATAAAAAGCAAACCCATGCAAACATTTTTTTGCACCTAACAATATTTTTAGCCACAACAACAAATTATTAAAAATGAAATAAAGATGTAGCAGCTCAAGGGCCTAACACAACTCACTGTCCCAAATTATGTGGAAATCGAACAATAAATATATTTTTTACTATATTTTTCGATCTTCTCCCACTATGCGACAGTTTCACTGCTCCCACAGTCTTACACGCGTTCGTCACCCACTCCATTAACTCGGACTTCGCCGCGCCAAAATGCTTCAGAAAATCACCAAAAAATCCTCTGGTCTTTCATTACCTCTTACTCCGCTAGAGCCCGCACCCAAACACTGCGGACGCGCCGTCCTCGGAGAAGCTGTTAAACTCTTTCTTAAACTCCTAGCCCCTTTGCGACTGGTTGCTATTGCCCTGATGGCCGGTTTACTGTCCGTTAAGATGTTCACACTAGAAATCCTCGCCGGCAGGACCTTTTCATAGTCAGAAGTCGGAAATGGATCTCAGTCTCTGGGTTCTCAATGTAGACTCAAATCCCATTTAATCCTTTAGTTTTGATCCAGCCGTGACGCACGAACATCCAGTTCCCGTCAATCAAAGACTGTGCCTTTGGGAGCAGTGCCATGCTCTCAACCTAAAGTGTCGTCTTAGGTATCCTATCGGAAACCTCTTCCATTCTGTCCAGGTCTCCTACCGTCGCCTCGATTAAACCGCAATGGTGCAACCTGCCCCTATTCATTCTCCCATTAAGTCTCATAGCCGCAGTGGAAGCAGCCACATTCGATCTGTATGTCTATGGGTCTAACGCCTAGAATCATGTTCATTCCTCAAGTTGGTTCTCATTGATCCGCCTATTCCAAGATAAGATGTTCCCTGAACCTATTGTATTATTCTTACATTGCACTTTTTCTCCACCGCAGTCCACCAAACTATTGAGGAGTAAGTGGGTATTGGTTTAATCTCTCTCCTGTAGAGCCAGTGAATTATTCTTGGAGTAAGGCCCCATATCGAGCCAACAGCCCGTCTACATAATGCCCAACATCAATGTGCCTTGTCGGCCATCGGGCCATCGCATAGGTACCTAATACTGGGGCTGCTAGCGACCCTCTAGGCCGGGTTTTTTCTTGATGATAAATCTTCTGAAAATATGCGAGCGCCACGCCAGTTGGCCATTTTTTTGGCCCATCTGTTGCCGACCCTATTGCATGGACCCATCGTGTTCGTATTTGTATCCGTGCAAGCGGGACACCTGCTGCTTGTGCAAACTTTTTGGTTCGCCCCGCAAATTTTATTTTTGCGGAACCCATCATATCTGATGAGCTTTCCCCAATCCACCATCTGGGGAGGCGTCCGATGGGAAAAGTATCAAGGAGACTCCGCACGAAAGACTCGTTGATGTAGGGTATTATGAAGTCGGCTGCGCCCGACTTTAGCCTTTCCTTACTGGTTATATCTAAAAAGTGGCTGGTCCTATGATGCGGACTTGATTCAGGTTCTGAGAGTTGTATGCACAGTTTCAGCGAAATCAGGCAATGAATCCGCTTTGTATGGGAATAAACACCTAAAGTGGAAGATCGTTCTACATAGCGGGTATATCTAAATGAAGTCTGAACTCGTTCATATTTAGGTCGGATGTCGGGAAGCTTAAAACAAATCACAATTCAAAATTTCAGCGAAATTGGGTAATAAATGCAGCTTTTATGGGCTTCAGACCCTTAATCAGCAGATCGGTCTATATGGCAGATATATCAAAATATAGTCCGAAATGAATCATATTTAAATCGGATGTCGGATGTCCAAATTGACAATAACAAATTTCAAAACTTAACAATTCATGTATAAGCACTCTAATGTTTGTTTGCCTGAAACAGACAATTGTTCGCCATATGTGTATGAGGGCGAGAACAAAACACGACCATATTCTGGTATTTTTTCCACTGGTGGTTACTACGTTTTGTTTATTTGTTACTGACAAAAGGCAATGAAAATAAATATCTGAAGACAGTTGAGAAGTTTTGATTTAGGTTTTTTATTGTAGTTCTTGTTGAAATAGTGTCTGCGATTCTGGTTCGCCATGAAGCCAGATGTTTATTAATATCGTGTTTTTCAATAAGGACTTGACAACTTTTTTGTTTTTGACTAAAAGCAAACCATTTGAGATATTTCAAAATCGTTGTATCGATTTGAAGTAAAAAATTATGAATGGAACTTGACTTTGTTTATATGGCCACCGCGGGCGTGTTGCATTTGTCAATACGTTGGACCCAAATTTCGATGACTCCCCACAAAAAATAGTCTCAAAGTATTAAATCGCACTATCTAGGAGGACAATTGACTGGTCCCGATCGTGAAATAAAATATTCACCGAACTCGTTTCTCAATAAGTCCATTGTTACGCGTGCTGCGTGGCACTGTCTTGTTGAAAACACATGTCATGCAAGTCAAGAACTTGCATTTTGGGCAAAAAAGTTGGATATTATCTCACGGCAGCGCTCATCATTCACAGTTACGTTACGATTCATATCATCTTTGAAGAAGTACGGTCCAATGATGGCACCAGTCCATAAACCGCACCAAACTGTGACTTTTTCTGAATGCATTGGTAGTTCTTTCAATGCTTCTGGCTTATCTTCACTCCAACATCGATAATTCTGCTTATTTACATACCCATTGAGCCAAAAATGAGCTACGTCGCTGAACTCAAAACAAGCGCGCGATGAACTTTCTTTCTTCAATAATTTGCAACCGTTGTTCGATTGTAAGACGATTCATAATTAAATTATAGACCAAAATGAAGATGTTTGACGATGAAACAAAACACGAAACGTGCGTGAGCTGTTTAAGCCAGTGTTGCCAAAAAGAAAATAGTTAAAAAATCCATTTTTATTTCAGCCGACACGGTCGCTATTTCCCGTTCAATGTTGACTCTGGACTCTTCCATAGTCGTCGGCTTGTTAGCATAGACCAATGACTTGACCTAGCCCCCCCCCACCAAAAAAAAAAAAAAATCTAGACCCGTCAAATCGTACAATTGTATCGTGTGCTGTGTGGCTTGTGGTCTGAATTATTACTCGATTACCCGATTTGTACCCTTTTTTACCCATTTTTGTTGAAAATTTGTAGAGCGAATCGTGGTGAGTTTGGTCCAGGTCTGACCAAATGTCGATATGGCTGTTGTAGGTTCATAATGGTGCATTTATCACCGGATGTGGAGATAGCGATCTTCGTCAAGCTCCAAAAGTGAGCAAGCTCGTCCGGTCCATAGAACCGATCGCCGCGGGAACATTATGGACATTGGTCATTTAAAGTAGCCAAAAACTCTCCTTGTCATACCGAGTATCACAAGCGCTGAGACGCCGGGCGGCCTCTCATGCTATCAGTCATTCCTACCGGATTTTAACGAATTTTTATACCCACCATCATAGGATGGGGGATACCAATCTAGTCATTCCGTTTCTAACGCCTCGAGATATTGATCTGCGACCCCGTAAAGTACATATATATTGGATCGTCTCAACATTCTGAGACGATCTAGCCATGTCCGTACGTCCGTCTGTCGAAATCATTATAGCGTTCGAACGCGTAAAGCTAGCTGCTTGACATTTTGTACAGATATTTCAAATTGATGTAGGCCGTTGCGGATTGCAAATGGGCCATATCGGTTCAGATTTCGATAAACCTCTTGAGCTCCTAGAAAATTTAATTTGGCTGAAATTTGTTATTCATGCCAAGCACGATCCTAGTAGGTCTATGAATTGATATAGCCCCCATATAGTCCGATCCCCGGATTTGACTTTTTGAGCCACTAAAAGACTTAATTTTCTTCAGATTTGGCTGCAATTTGGAAAAAAGACTTGTGTTATGACTTCCATCAGTGCCAAGTACGATCCTAGTCGGTCTATGAACTGATATAGCCCCCATATAAACCGTTCCACGGGTTTGACTTCTTGAGCCCCTTGAAGCTTTAATTTTTATTCGATTTGCTTGAAATTTGGAACAAAGACTGACTATGATTTTTAACGTCCACGCCAAGTATGATCCGGTTTATAAACTGATATAGCCCCCATTTAAACCGATCCCCGGTTTTGGCTTCTGGAGCCCCTAAAAGCCGCAATTTTCATCAGATTTGGCTGACATTTGGAACTAGGACTTGTATTATTACTTCCAACATCCATGCCAAGTACGATCTTAGTCGGTCTATAAACTGATATAACCCCCATATAAACCGATCCCTGGTTTTGTCTTATTGAGCCTCAATATCGTTTTAATCGGTCAATATGGTAATATAGGCCCCCCACATCCGAAGTTCGACAGGACCAAACTTGTTGGTAACACCATAGGATGGTGGTATACTAATCTAGTCATTCCGTTTCTTACACCTCGAAATATTCATCTAAGACCCCTTAAAGTATATATAGCAATGTCCGTCTGTCTGTCGAAATTACGAAATTTTGCACAGATACTTAACATTGATGTAGGTCGTTGGGGTTAGAAATAGGCCATATCGGTTCAGATTTGGATATAGCTCCCATTTAAACCGATTTCCCGATTTGACTTCTTGAGCCCCTGGAAGCCACAATTTTTTTCCGACTTTGGCTGAAATTTGGCCTATTCTGTTAGGACATTTAACAACTGTGCCAAATCGGTCCATAGCCTTCTTCAGCTTTCAAATTTTGCATGTAGTGTTCTGTTATGACTTCCAAAAACTGTGCCGCCAGTACGGTCCGAATCGATCTATAACCTGATATAGCTCCCATATAATTTATCTCCCGATTTGACTTCTTGAGCCATTACAAACACATGTCATGCAAGTCAAGAACTTGCATTTTGGGCAAAAAAGTTGGATATTATCTCACGGCAGCGCTCATCATTCACAGTTACGTTACGATTCATATCATCTTTGAAGAAGTACGGTCCAATGATGGCACCAGTCCATAAACCGCACCAAACTGTGACTTTTTCTGAATGCATTGGTAGTTCTTTCAATGCTTCTGGCTTATCTTCACTCCAACATCGATAATTCTGCTTATTTACATACCCATTGAGCCAAAAATGAGCTACGTCGCTGAACTCAAAACAAGCGCGCGATGAACTTTCTTTCTTCAATAATTTGCAACCGTTGTTCGATTGTAAGACGATTCATAATTAAATTATAGACCAAAATGAAGATGTTTGACGATGAAACAAAACACGAAACGTGCGTGAGCTGTTTAAGCCAGTGTTGCCAAAAAGAAAATAGTTAAAAAATCCATTTTTATTTCAGCCGACACGGTCGCTATTTCCCGTTCAATGTTGACTCTGGACTCTTCCATAGTCGTCGGCTTGTTAGCATAGACCAATGACTTGACCTAGCCCCCCCCCACCAAAAAAAAAAAAAAATCTAGACCCGTCAAATCGTACAATTGTATCGTGTGCTGTGTGGCTTGTGGTCTGAATTATTACTCGATTACCCGATTTGTACCCTTTTTTACCCATTTTTGTTGAAAATTTGTAGAGCGAATCGTGGTGAGTTTGGTCCAGGTCTGACCAAATGTCGATATGGCTGTTGTAGGTTCATAATGGTGCATTTATCACCGGATGTGGAGATAGCGATCTTCGTCAAGCTCCAAAAGTGAGCAAGCTCGTCCGGTCCATAGAACCGATCGCCGCGGGAACATTATGGACATTGGTCATTTAAAGTAGCCAAAAACTCTCCTTGTCATACCGAGTATCACAAGCGCTGAGACGCCGGGCGGCCTCTCATGCTATCAGTCATTCCTACCGGATTTTAACGAATTTTTATACCCACCATCATAGGATGGGGGATACCAATCTAGTCATTCCGTTTCTAACGCCTCGAGATATTGATCTGCGACCCCGTAAAGTACATATATATTGGATCGTCTCAACATTCTGAGACGATCTAGCCATGTCCGTACGTCCGTCTGTCGAAATCATTATAGCGTTCGAACGCGTAAAGCTAGCTGCTTGACATTTTGTACAGATATTTCAAATTGATGTAGGCCGTTGCGGATTGCAAATGGGCCATATCGGTTCAGATTTCGATAAACCTCTTGAGCTCCTAGAAAATTTAATTTGGCTGAAATTTGTTATTCATGCCAAGCACGATCCTAGTAGGTCTATGAATTGATATAGCCCCCATATAGTCCGATCCCCGGATTTGACTTTTTGAGCCACTAAAAGACTTAATTTTCTTCAGATTTGGCTGCAATTTGGAAAAAAGACTTGTGTTATGACTTCCATCAGTGCCAAGTACGATCCTAGTCGGTCTATGAACTGATATAGCCCCCATATAAACCGTTCCACGGGTTTGACTTCTTGAGCCCCTTGAAGCTTTAATTTTTATTCGATTTGCTTGAAATTTGGAACAAAGACTGACTATGATTTTTAACGTCCACGCCAAGTATGATCCGGTTTATAAACTGATATAGCCCCCATTTAAACCGATCCCCGGTTTTGGCTTCTGGAGCCCCTAAAAGCCGCAATTTTCATCAGATTTGGCTGACATTTGGAACTAGGACTTGTATTATTACTTCCAACATCCATGCCAAGTACGATCTTAGTCGGTCTATAAACTGATATAACCCCCATATAAACCGATCCCTGGTTTTGTCTTATTGAGCCTCAATATCGTTTTAATCGGTCAATATGGTAATATAGGCCCCCCACATCCGAAGTTCGACAGGACCAAACTTGTTGGTAACACCATAGGATGGTGGTATACTAATCTAGTCATTCCGTTTCTTACACCTCGAAATATTCATCTAAGACCCCTTAAAGTATATATAGCAATGTCCGTCTGTCTGTCGAAATTACGAAATTTTGCACAGATACTTAACATTGATGTAGGTCGTTGGGGTTAGAAATAGGCCATATCGGTTCAGATTTGGATATAGCTCCCATTTAAACCGATTTCCCGATTTGACTTCTTGAGCCCCTGGAAGCCACAATTTTTTTCCGACTTTGGCTGAAATTTGGCCTATTCTGTTAGGACATTTAACAACTGTGCCAAATCGGTCCATAGCCTTCTTCAGCTTTCAAATTTTGCATGTAGTGTTCTGTTATGACTTCCAAAAACTGTGCCGCCAGTACGGTCCGAATCGATCTATAACCTGATATAGCTCCCATATAATTTATCTCCCGATTTGACTTCTTGAGCCATTACAAACCGAAATTTTTATCCGATTTGGATTGGAAATTGAGCATGTAGTGGGACGGGATCACGCTGCAGCTGTCGAAGGAAGCGAAATACCTTGGCATAGCCCTCATTTCCAAAGTATCCTGGTAGAAGAATATGAATGTGCGTTTTTTACTCCTGCAGGAGGTTGTTCGGAAGGAAGTAGGGGCTAAACCCTTAGATGATCTATTGGATGTATACGGCGACCAGTACTGACCTATGAAGCACTGATATGGTGGAGAGCAGTGTATTTGAGGACAAGTACGAGGGAGTTCGAGTTCGTTCAGAGATTTGCCTGCGTCGTAGTCACAGGGGAACTGCGATCCGCACCGCAGGCTGGTCTAAGGCGATGCTGCATATGCAACCCATTGAGGCATATTTTTGGAACTGCGCCGCCAAGCGCTTAGGCTGAGGGAGCTCGATATGCTTTAGGAGGATAGTTGCGGCCAAAGTACCATTCTGAATGCTATTGATGCGAAAGGTTGAATGTGGACGATCTCCGATTAGGATTAGGAATGGATCTGAATGGAAGGAGAATGCTGTGATGGCTTCGAGTTGGAGGCAGACATTATATTGTGGCTCTATCTGGATGCTCTCAACATCGGTATGTCTCTGAGACTACCGACCGGATGAGTGTACAGTCTTTCATGCAGAGGACTGTGCCATTACAGTTGCTGCAAGAGAAATTCTGGCTCTGAAAACTAAGGATTTATGTGGACAGTGTGGCAGAGCTCTATGCGATGTGGAACATTTACGTTTACGATTTCGATGCGATGTGGCACATTTACGTTTATAAGACTCCTCGACAATATCCGAATTATATTCCAGATATGAACATATTTGGATATAGCTGCTGTGTAGGATAAGTAGTATATCACTACGATGCACGATGGCGAGGTTGAAGCAATGATTTTCCTCAGATCTCTAGAAATCTTCCCATTTGCAAAGAAATCACTTAAATCGGTTCATGAGTATCAAAGTCATTGCCCTCAGAATGTTGGAAAGTTGAAAGGTGGTCAAATGTTACACCCTGCGTTGCACCCTATGTTAGTGAAGCGAGCCACTTACATACATTAACGGAAGAGCTGTGTCCTCCTGTACAAATGTCAGATCAATTGATGAAAAGTTTTGGCGTTATGACTACTAAGGGTCGTCTGGGATCTCATCGCACAAATAAGAGAATCGACATTTTCGTGTATCGTAGGGTTAACAAGGGTCATAACAGGACACTATGCCGTAGACGGCACGGCGGAGCGCGTGGGGATACCGCACAATGACTTCTACAGGATTTGCCTCCATGCTTATGAGACTGTCCAGAACTTGCTCTGTTCATGTCCGGGTCTGTGGGGGCGCAGGGTCTCCTTTCCGGGGAGGCGGTTCTTCTACGATCTGGGAGATATTGCAAACGTACCCCCTGGAGGTGTCCTGAAATTTGAGAACGGGATGATATAGTTTCGCTGGAGGGTGCGATAAGTTCCGTCGAAGGTAAATACGTGCTTGCGTAAGGGATTGACTTTTTACCGCCCGCTTTGTTTCACAATTCTTCCTGTTTCTTTTGTTCTCAAGATATGGTCCGAGGTTTCTCAACTTCTTTCATTTCTCTTTCTTTCCAGGGTATGTCAATTGGCCAAACTTACGTCCGAGTGAACTCATCTATGGTGGGCAACCTATTTATCCTAACCTAACACAGATATAGCTGTCATATATATGTATTGGCGGATTTTACTTTAAGAGCCTGTGTCATCGCATTTATCAACCAATCTTCTTAAAAATTATGCACAGCATCTTCTGTTGTCTTCTGTCATAGCCAATTTTGGTAAGTAAGTCTTATATTATGATACATATCTACTAAGTATTCTAATTTTACTTGAAATCGGTTCGAACTAAGATGAAGCTTTCATAAACATGTTCATCCTTTTTTGAGTAATATAACAATAATATCAAAATTTTTTAACCAACCTTCAATTAGTTTTGCACATACCATTCTCTTATGTCTGATGATATTTCCAGCGACTTTTATCGAAATCGGTTCAGATGAAGATACAGCTCACAATCATATATACATCTAGCTGTACCCGGCCCGTTCTGCTGTGTCTTCATAAGTAGCACGCGAAAAATATCTCCCCAGTACACTTTGTTTTACCACTATCAAATACCTTTCATTGAACCTCATATAGACATGATTGACAAATATTAACATTTCATAGGTGTTTTGAGGGGTATGCAACCTCCTATCACTTGAACCTCATTTTTGATACCATATTCGTAATCTACTCCTGAATACCTTTTATTTAAGTCCCATATTGTCATGATCGTCTAATATGCCCACTTTGGACTGTTTTGGGTTTGGGCCGGTCCCTTGGTAATTACACCTATACTCTCGAATTCCTTTCATTGGAGTTCCATATTGTCCCGATCGGTCCACTCTGAATTTTTAATATCATATTCATGCTCTACTCCCGAATACCTTTCACTGAAGTCCTATGTTGCTCCGATCGGTCCACTTTTTAATTTGGGCGGTACTCATGGGGCGACGACATAGGTACTTGGATCCACTTTTTGACATGATATTCGTATTCTACTTCCGAAAACCTTTCATTTGAGTCCCATATTGTCCCGATTTTTGGACAGTACATTTGGGGCGCTTTGAGACGGCTCCCTAGGTACTTGGACCCAATTTTAAATATCATATTCATACTCTACTATCAATCACTTTTCATTTGAGTCCCATATTGTCCTAATTGGTCACTTTTCGGTAAAAGTGTCCTGTTGGGTGGTGTTTTTGGGGATGAGGGACCCCCCGACACTTACATTGCCATTTTTATGCCAAGTTCGCACTCTACTTTTAAATACCTTTCTTTTAAATACCATATTGTTCCAATCGGTAAGCATGTCCTTTCGGGTGGGTTTTGGGATGGGGCGTCCCCCCAGGTTACTTGAACCCCTGAAGAGTTTTATACCATTCTCGTGTTTTTAGGGCACCATAAGGTGGCATTCAAAATTTCACTGAAATCGGTGTACCCATCTCCGAGATCTAAGGTCTTTAAAAATTGGGGTAAGGGGGAGGGTCCGCCCCCCCCCCACACCTTCGGATACCAAAAAAAGTTAAAACCTTATTTTTACCGGGGACTCAAACTCTACCATCTGCGAACATTTCATGAAAATTGGTTCAGCCATGTATATACCCACCACCATAGGATGGGGGTATACTAATCTAGTTTTAACACCTCGAAATATTCATCTAAGGCCCCATAAAGTATATTCTTGATCGTCTCGATGTTCCGAGTCGATCTAGCCATGTCCGTCCGTGCGTTTGTCTGTCGAAATCACCATAGCAGTTGAACGCGTAGAGGTAGCCGCTTGAAATTTTGTACTGATACCTAATATTGATGTAGGTCGTTGGGGACTGCAAATGGGCCATATCGGTTCAGATTTGTGTATAGCTCCTATATAAACCGATCTCTCGATTTGACTTCTTAAGTCCTTATGACTTTCAACAACTGTGCCAAGTAAGGTCTTAATCTGCCAAGAACATGATATAGCTCCCATATAAACCGATCTCCCGATTTAACTTTTTGAGCCCTTACAAGCCGCAATTTTTGCCCGATTTGGCTGAAATTTTGCGGTGTTCCGTCACAACTTCCAATAACTGCGCCAAGTACAGTCCGAATCGGTCTATAACCTAATATAGCTCCCATATAAACCGATATCCCGATTTGATTTCTTGAGCCCTCACAAACCCCAATTTTTATCCGATTTGGCTGAAATTTTGCAATTTTGACTCTCAACAACTGCACCAAGTACGGTTCAATTCGATCTGTAACTAAATTTAGCTCCCATATTTTAGCAGAATCCACGGTGGTGGGTTCCCAAGATTTGGCCCGGCCGAACTTAGCACGCTTTTACTTGTTTGTAAAGGGTGATTTTTTTGAGGTTAGGATTTTCATGCATTAGTATTTGACAGATCACGTGGGATTTCAGACATGGTGTCAAAGAGAAAGATGCTCAGTATGCTTTGACATTTCATCATGAATAGACTTACTAACGAGCAACGCTTGCAAATCATTGAATTTTATTACCAAAATCAGTGTTCGGTTCGAAATGTGTTCATTCACCGTAACGTTGCGTCCAACAGCATCTTTGAAAAAATACGGTCCAATGATTCCACCAGCGTACAAACCACACCAAACAGTGCATTTTCCGGGATGCATGGGCAGTTCTTGAACGGCTTCTGGTTGCTCTTCACTCCAAATGCGGCAATTTTGCTTATTTACGTAGCCATTCAACCAGAAATGAGCCTCATCGCTGAACAAAATTTGTCAAAATTTGAACACATTTCGAACCGAACACTGATTTTGGTAATAAAATTCAATGATTTGCAAGCGTTGCTCGTTAGTAAGTCTATTCATGATGAAATGTCAAAGCATACTGAGCATCTTTCTCATTGACACCATGTCTGAAATCCCACGTGATCTGTCAAATACTAATGCATGAAAATCCTAACCTCAAAAAAATCACCCTTTATTTAGAGCGCACAACAAGCCGACTGCTAGCTTAGGTGTATGTCCATAGTGGCATGGGGCGGATTAATATGTGCACCCTCTTTTCAAGCTAACCTAACCCACTTGTTTGTTCAAAGTTTCATACCAATTTCATGTTTTTGGGCCACCATAATGTGGAATACAAAATTTCGCCTAAATCGGATCACCAATCTCCGAGATCTGGTGTTTTTTAAAATTGTGGTAAGGGGGAGCGTCCGCCTCCCCCCCTATTTTCAACGGGGATCAATGGATTATTAATTATTTTATTTTCAACGGGGGATCTGTGGATTTAGCAATAGTTATAACCATTTTGCTCAGATTTGCCCAAAACACCTCAGTCGAAGCCCATCACAATTAATTCAGAAATAGTTCATCTAACGATATCGCCCACTTTACATTTAAAGGTTAGTTGTAGAGTATAATCATACTTTTTTATAGCCTTCACCATAGGATGGAGGTATACTAATATCGTCATTCTGTTTGTAACTACTCGAAATATTCGTCTGAGACCCCATAAAGTATATATATTCTTGATCGTCGTGACATTTTATGTCCTAGATGGCACAATTTTTATCCGATACTGTGCCAAGTATGGTTCAAATCGGTCCATAACCTGATATAGCTGCCATATAAACCGATCTGGGGTCTTGACTTCCTGAGCCTCTAGATGACGCAATTCTTATCCGATTTGGATGAAATTTTTCATGAAGTGTTTTGTTATGACTTCCAACAAGAATGGTTCAAATCGGTCCATAACCTGATATATCTGCCATATAAACCGATCTTGGGTCTTGACTTCTTGAGCCTCTAGAGGACGCAATTATTATCCGATTTGGCTGACATATTGCATGGCGTGTTTTGTTATGACTTCCATCAACTGTATTAAGAATGGTTCAAATCGGTGCATAACCTGATATAGTTGCCATGTAAACCGATCTTGGGTCTTGACTTCTTGAGCCTCTAGAGGACGCAATTCTTATCCGATTTGGCTGAAATTTTGCATGAGGTGTTTTGTTATGACACTCAACAACTGTGCTTAGAATATTTCAAATCGGTCCATAACCTGATATTGCTGCCATATAAACCGATCTGGGGTCTTGACTTCTTAAGCCACTAAAGGGCGCAATTATTATTCGATTTGGCTGAAATTTTGTACAACGGCTTCTCTTATGACATTTAACATATGTGTCGGAAATATCATGAATCGGTTTATAGCCTAATGCAGCTCCCCTACAAACCGATCTCCCTATTTTACTTCTTCAGCCCCTAAAGTGGGCAATTCTTACTAGATTTGTCTGAAATTTTACACAATGACTTCTACTATGGTCTCCAATATTCAGTTCGATTATGGTTCGAAATGAACCCTATCTTGATATTGTTCCAATAACATAACAATTCTTTTCTTTTATCATTTGTTTGACTAAAAAGAGATACCGAGGCAAGAGCTCGACAAATGCGATCCTTGGTGGAGGGTATATAAGATTCGGCCCGACCAAACTTGGCACGCTCTGACTTGTTTTAATTGTTTTTTTTTTTCAGTGTACAATTAAAACAATCTCGATTTCTGCTCGAAATAGCAACTTCAAATACCATGGCCACTGCTATTTTTGTGGCATATGTGATGTGTGTGCATGGCGAATTCAAAAAACTTTACCACTTTTGATGAATATCATCTGTGTTTTTATTATTTGATATCATTTACTTAATGAACTCATTTATGCCATAGTCACGTACGCGTATGAAGTACATGTGAAGACCACATGTATGTGCTATGTATGCATGTGTATATGTGTACTTTGTTTTGTATGAATCCTTGCATTCTTATTTAATATTTTCTACAACTACGCCCACACATGCACAACCACACAGACACAGATAAATGGACATACTACTGTATGAAATGCCACTGTAAATGTTCGCTGTATGTCCTTTTCGCTGCAATTGACATTAAGTGATTGATCACTTTACATTAATACAACGAATCACAGATGGATGGATGAATCACGACTATCACACGTTACGCGTGTGACGTGTATATGTGGACCAGTGGCGCCTTATGTGTAACAACAACCCCCAAATGAGATTCTGAGATGCGAAAAGTTTTTACGCTTTTGCTTCTTTTGTGTAGTGTGGTGGTGTTTATGCTCTTTTTGCATCCTCTTGAGGGGTGTGTTATTTGTTAAGTACCGGGCTATAGGGCAAATAAAGTGTCTGGATTGAAGATATGAATGTTGCATATTTAATGTGGCAAAAAAAAAAAAATAATAATTCTTTGGTGTCCCATAAAAGCATTGGGAGCGCAAAAGTTGGTAATTATTCGATATCAGAGCAGAAATTGAGATTGATTGATATGAGTTTCATTCAAACTGTAATGGGGATATACATACATGCATATATATGTGTATTATAACACTAAAGAAATACATGGAAGTTTGGAGTGGGCACGAACAAGTGTTATGCATTCGATACATTTGCCAATGGGGAAAATATGTCATATATTGCTACTGGGTTGGTACTTGATGCCTTAGTATGAAAAGTCATATGAATATTCGTAGTTTTTTGCAAGTCAAATAAAACAAGTTACATGGAACAAGCGGACGGACTCAAATTATATATGCTCACCATCATGGGTCTTTAGCGAACTTTGTGTTGCAATTGACCAAGGAAAATTATTTGATTTTACTTATTTTTCCCATGAATATAATGACCATGAAGAGAATTAGTGAGAAATAAGAAGCAAAATTGGGAGATCGGTTTATATGGGAGCTGTATCAAGCTATTGATCGATTCAGACCATATTAGACACGTATGTTGAAGGTCATGAGAGAAGCCTTCCTAATCGGATAAGAATTGCGCCCACTAGAGGCTCAAGAAGTCAAGATCCTAGATCGGTTTATATGGCAGCTATATCACGTTATGTACTGATTTGCGCCATACTAAATACAGTTGTTGCAACTCATAAAATTTCAGCCAATTCGGGTGAGAACTGCGCCCTCTAGAGGCTCAAGAAGTCAAGACCCAAGATCGGTTTATATGGCAGCTATATCAAAACATGAACCGATTTGAACCATACTTAGCGCAGTTGTTTGAAGTTGTTTGAAGTGCTACCAAAACACCACGTGCAAAATATCAGTCCAATCAGACGAGAATTGCGCCCTCTAGAGGCTTAAGAAGTCAAGACCCAAGATCGGTTTAAATGGCAGCTATATCAAAACATGGGCCGATTTGGCCCATTAACAATCCCAATCGACCTACACTAATAAAAGGTATTTGTGCAAAATTTCAAGCGGCTAACTTTAATCCTTCAAAAGTTAGCGTGCTTTCGACAGACGGACGGACGGACGGGCAGGCGGACGGACAGACGGACGGACATGCCTAGATCGAATTAAAATGACATGACGATCAAGAATATATATACCTTATAGGGGTCTCAGACGCATATTTCCCCCATCCTATGGTGAAGGGTATACAAATTGCCAGATCAGAAGATCTTAGGACATAGGTATCAGCCATTAGCAAACCTTGTGTACTGCTCAATATCGAAAGCATGAAATTTCATGAAAACATCCTTCTACACCAAACTGCAAACTTTGCCCATTAACATTCCACTAAGGAACAGGGGCAAACTTCTCACATATCAATGAGTGCAGTCCGATTCAAGTTTTTTAAGCTTAATGATAAGGGGCCTCCTTTTTATAGCCGAGGCCGAACGGCGTGTCGCAGTGCGACACCTCTTTGGAGAAAAGTTTTACATGGCATAGTACCTCACAAATGTTGCCAGCATTAGGAGGGGAAACCACCGTTAAAAATTTTCTCTGATGGTCTCGCCAGGATACGAACCCAGGCTTTCAGCGTCATAGGCGGACATGCTAACCTCTGCGCTACGGTGGCCTCCAACTCACCATCCTTCTACACCATTATCTACTTTCTGCACGTTGTCTATGTGGAATTGCAATATGCAAATTTGCCCATGCATATTCCCCGCATAAACAGGGGCAAACTTCTCACATATCAATGAGTGTTGTCCGATTCAAATTTTTAAGCTCAATGATGAGGAACCTCCTATATATAGAAGAGTGCAGAGTTCCTCACAAATGTCGCCAGCATTAGGTGGGGAAAACCAAAGCTGATAATTATACCCTACACCACTACTGTGGTACAGGGCATTATAACTTAGTGCATTTGTTTGTAAAACCCTGAAAGAAGAGAGATAGACCCATTGATAAGTATACGGATCGGCTAAGAATCACTTACTGATTCGATTTAGCTTTGTCCGTCTGTCTGTCCGTCTGTCCATATTAATTGGTGTACAGGTCGCAATTTTCATCCGATCGTCTTGAAATTTGGTATGGACATGTTTTTCAGCCTAGAGACGAAGGCTGTTGAAATTTGAAAAAATCGGTTCAGTTTTGGATATAGCTCCCATATATATATTCGTCCGATTTGCATTAATAATGCAATAAAATGGTTATTTGTTAACCGATTTTCTCGAAATTCGACAGAAAGGATTTTCTTATGACTCTCAATGTTATAGGTGAATTTCATAAAAATCGGTTCAGATTTGGATATGGCTCCCATATAAATGTTCGCCCGATTTTCAGTAATACAGAAATAAAATGGTAATTTGTTAACCGATTCTCTCGAAATTTGGCCGAAGGGATTTTCTTATGACTCTCGATATTACTGGAGAATTTGATGGAAATCGGTTCAGATTTAGATATATTTCTCATATATATATCGCCCGATTTTCACTCCTAGAGCAACTGCAAGCCCATTTATTGACCAATCTTCCCAAAACTTCGTACAACGATTTCTTCGACGACTTTCACAATGTCTATAAAGTATGCTCGAAATCGGTTCAGATTTAGATATAGCTCCCGTATATATATTCGTTCAATTTGAAGTATTGGGTTACCCAAAAAGTAATTGCGGATTTTTCATATAGTCGGCGTTGACAAATTTTTTCACAGCTTGTGACTCTGTAATTGCTTTCTTTCTTCTGTCAGTTATCAGCTGTTACTTTTAGCTTGCTTTAGAAAAAAAGTGTAAAAAACGTATATTTGATTAAAGTTCATTCTAAGTTTTATTAAAAATGCATTTACTTTCTTTTAAAAAATCTGCAATAACTTTTTGGGCAACCCAATAATTTTGCAGTAAAATAGTCCTTTGTTAACCGATTATCTCGAAATTTGGCAGGAAAGATTTTCTAATGACTCTCGACATTACTGGTGAATTTCATTGAAAGCGGATCAGATTTTTATATAGCTCTCATATATATATTTCGCCCCATTTTAACTACTAGAGTCAAAGCAAGCGCACTGATTGGGCAATCTTGCCAAAATTTTGCACAATGCCTTCCTCGACAACTACCACAATATCTGAGAAGTTTTCTCGAAATCGATTCAGATTTAGATATAGCTCTCATATATATGTTCATCCGATTTTGAGAAATATGCCAAGAAAGGGCTAATTTTTTTAACAGATTCTCTCGAAATTATGCAGGAAGGATTTTCTTATGACCCTCAATATTACTGGCGAATTTCAAATCGGGCCAGATTTAGATATAGCTGTCATATATGTGTATCGCCAGATTTTCACCCCAAGAGCCACTGCTAGCGCATTAATTGGGCAATCTTGCCAAAATTTTGCACAACGCTTTCCGCGACGCTTACCACATTATCTGAGAAGTTTGCTCGAAATCGGTTCAAAATTAGAAATTGCTCCCAAACATATGTTCGTCACATTTTGGGTAATTTGCAATAATGTTGTCCTTTGTCTACCGTAGTTATTACAGTTTGAACATATTGGCTCGCCGAGGTCCATTAAAATAGTTTCAGAATTGGATATAGCTCCCACATTGTACTTACAGGGTACGTGTAGGGTATTATGCAGTCGGCACCGCCCGACTTTTGCCCTTCCTTACTGGTTTTTTTTCTGATGTTCTCGCCAGGATTCGAACTCAGGCTTTCAGCGTTATAGGTGGACATGCTAACCTCTACGCTACGGTGACCTCCAATTGCACTAAAATTATATCATATCTGCAGATTTATCGATGACTGTTCATGCAAATCCACTGTGGAATTACCATCGAAAGGCTTTACAAGGTAGTCTTAATAGGTAGTTTGCTTTTCTCATGATTTATTATGGTTTTAACTAGCTGAACCGGGCCGGCTCCGCTGTGGCTTCTTTTACTTTATATGGAAAAAAATTATCATTTGAATTCGTTTTTTTAACAATTAAAGAGTAAAACGAAATGTCATGCTACGAAAATTGTGTATGTATTGGGTTGCCCAAAAAGTAATTGCGGATTTTTTAAAAGAAAGTAAATGCATTTTTAATAAAACTTAGAATGAACTTTTATCAAATATACTTTTTTACACTTTTTTTCTAAAGCAAGCTAAAAGTAACAGCTGATAACTGACAGAAGAAAGAATGCAATTACAGAGTCACAAGCTGTAAAAAAATTTGTCAACGCCGAATATATGAAAAATCCGCAATTACTTTTTGGGCAACCCAATATATCGCTTGACTAACAGTATAGCAATATAAGTGCCTTTACCTGAATTCCATATGATCTTCATTGGTCTACGATTTCGCTCGGAGGGTTTAATGTCGTTTAAGTTTGCGTGCTAGATGTACTCCATTCTTAAAAGTCTTTATTTCAACCCGTTATTCTCATGATATCCGATTTAGGGGTGTTTGCGTGGTTGAGGTGGTCCCTCAGACACTTGACCCTGAAAAAATATCAGCATCGTGCTCTTCTCCTAAATACGATTTATTTAAACCCCATATTCCCATTGGTTTAAGGGTCATTTATAGGATGAGGCATGGCCCCAAAATTGGTTATCAAATTCATTTATAATCTCAAATAACTTTCATTTGAGCCACATATTGCGCCATGGTCGGTAGGTTTTTACTCTTTGGAGGGGTGTTTTGGGGATCCCACATTTGGATATCAGATTCGTGACCTACTCCCAAATACCTTTATTTGAGCCCTGTATTACGATGGTCAGTAAATACTTGCAATTTGTGGGGTATTTTGGGAAAGGGGTAGATCCCCGCTAAATTGATTAGAAAGTGGGTATCAATTTCTTGCTCTACTCCCCAATACCTTTCATTTGAGACCCACATTGATATGATCCGTTAATATGCCCGATTTAGGGGTGTTTTGGGGGAGTGGGGTGGTTCCCCAAAACACTTAGCTCTGAAAATATATCTGCAAATAATTGCAAATTTTGCCCATGAACATTCCACTTAGGAACAGGGGCAAACTTCTCACATATCAATGAGAGCAGTCCGATTCAAGTTTAAGCTCAATGATAAAGGGCCTCCTTTTTATAGCCGAGTCCGAATGGCGTGCCTCAGTGCGACACCTCTTAGGAGAGAAGTTTTACATGGCATAGTACCTACTAATGTTGCCAGCAGTAGGAGGGGAAAATCACCCAGAAAATCAGACTCGTGGCTGACTCCCAAATATCTTTCATTTGAGCCCCATTTTTTCATAGTCGCAAACATGACCAATTTGGGGAGTGTTTTGGGGGATAGGGCGGCCACTCAGTGACTTCGCCTTGAAAATATATATCAGATTCGTGTTCTACTCTAAAATACCTCTTATTTGAGCCCCATATGGCAACGGTCAGCAAATTCTGTATACTTGGGTGTTGTTATGGGGATGAAGTGGCCCCACAGACACTTTTCCCGAATATTGATATCAGATTTGCGCTTTACTCTCGAATACCTTTTATTTGAGCCCCATATTGCTTTGGTCGCAAATTTGTCCGATTTAGGGAAGTTGTGGGTAGGGCGGCCCCCCAAACAGTCGGTCCCACATTTGGATATCAGATTCGTATTCTACACTTAAATACCTTTTATTTAAGTCCCAAATTGCCCCAAAACACTTGGTCCACCAACTGGATAACAGATACGTTTTCTAATCTTAAATACCTTTAATTTGAGTCGCATATTGTCGTGATTGGTCTATATATATATTTGGTAGGTTTTGGGGTGGGACGTCCCACCTAAGTACCCCATCCGAAATTTAGATACCAATTTTTTATGTTTTGGTTACTATAAGAGAGCACCATCAGTTTCACCATAATCGCACCTCCCATCTCCAAGATCTTGCGTTTCTGAAAATAAGGGTAAAGGGGAGCGTCCGCCCCCCTTCAGATATCAAAAAATTTAGTATCCTATTTTCGACACGGGATCATTATGCACCATCTGAGAAAATCGGTTCATCCGCTTTTGAGTCCATACGGAACACACAAACAAACAGACAAACAAACACAAATTGAGTTTTATACCCACCACCATAGGATGGGGGAATGCTTATTTCGTCATTCTGGTTGTAACACCTCGAAATATGCGTCTAAGACCCTTTAAAGTATATATATTCTTATTCGTGATAACATATTTAGTCGATCTACCATGTCCGTTCTTCCGTCTGTCCGCCCATCTGTCTGTCGTAAGCACACTCCCATTCGAAGGAGTAAAGCTAGACGCTTAAAATTTTGCACAAATTCTTTTTATAAGCTCAGGCCGGTTGGAATTTTAAATGGACCAAATCGGTCCACGTTTTGATATAGATGCCATAAAAACCGATCTTGGGTCTTGACTTCTTGAGCCTCTAGAGGGCACTATTCTCGTCCGATTTAACTGAAATGTTGCAAGTGGTGTTTGATCTAAGACCCCATAAATCTATCTAGCCATGTCCGTCCGTCCGTCTGTCAAAATCACGATAGCGGCTGAACGCGTAAAGCTGGCCACTTGGAATTTTTGCCCAGATACTTAGTATTGATATAGGTCGTTGGCAATTGCAAATGGGCTATATCGTTTCAGATTTTGATATAGCTCCCATATAAACTGATCTCCCGTTTTGACTTCTTCAACCCCTGAAAACCTCAATTTTCATCCGATTTGGCTAAAATTTTGCACATGGTGTTATGTTATGATTTTCAACAACTGTGTCAAGTACAGTCCAAATCGGTCTATAGCCAGATATAACTCCCATATTTTAGCAGAATCCATGGTGGTTGGTTCCCAAGATTCGGCCCATCCGAACATAGCACGCTTTTACTTGTTTTGCTGCTTATTTTCTATTATGGCCAAAAAAATTCTCCAATCAGGCAAAAATAACCCACTGTGATTCGTCCGTGTATACTATTTTGCATAGTTAATTGAATCTATGCGATTCTATGGCTAGTTTTCCCCTATCATACTGTATTTATTTATCCGCTAAAAAAATAAATATTTTCTTTCATTCATTACGTTTATTGCCAGATGTGTTTGTTTGTAGCTATAAAAAATACGAAAAATTTTGATGGAAGCTTTGAGTGAATAAACAAAAAATTTAAATTTGTCCACAAAATTTTGTTATAATTTCAATGGAATATTTAAATTTTCAGCAATAGTTTTCTGCTATTCAATTGTAAAAAAAGTAAAAGCGTGCTAAGTTCGGCCGGGGCCGAATCCTCTCCACCCTCTACCACGGAACACAATTGTTTAGTTTTTTGCCTGGCATCTTTTTATAGGTAAACAAAGAATAAAGGATAAAAATTGCCATGCTTTTGGGTTTATATCAGGGTTTTAACCTGGAAAGCCTAGTGGTGGGCTTGTGGCTTTCTCACTGTGTAACGACAAGTTACCGGAGGCCACCGTAGCGCAGAGGTTTTCATGTCCGCCTATGAAGCTGAATGCCTGGGCGAGACCATCAGAGAAAAATTTTCAGCGGTGGTTTTCCCCTCCTAATGCTGGCAACATTTGGGAGGTACTATACCATGTAAAACTTTTCTCCGAAGAGGTGTCGCACTGCGGCAGGCCGTTCGCACTCGGCTATATAAGGGAGGCCCCTTATTCTTGAGCTTAAAACTTGAATCGGATTGCACTCATTGATAGGTGAGAAGTTTGCCCCTGTTCCTTAGTGGAATGTTCATGGGCAAAATTTTCATTTACCTCTGAGTGCTGGGGTTCAGCTCACCGGGCCAAGGTTCGTAACAGAAATTTTTTTGATCTAGGACTGAGAGTGAATCGCTATATCTAAATATGGTTTGATCTTGACCAAATTCGGCGAAGATTCGGGGAATCCATCGTTACTTACGGTGCCAAAATTCAGTAAGATCTTGTAATAAATGGCATATTATGAGCCAAACAACTTAAAATGGGGGGTCGGCAATGCATTTTTTGACGTGTTTCAAACGGAATGACTGAACTTAGGTATTCCCCATTCTTCGGTGGTGTTTATAAAAATTCCACAAACGAATCAAGTCAAGTTCTGCCGTCTGTAAATTGTTTCGATTACACTACCATGTGTCCAAAAACCACAAAACGTTGCAAAAACTATCGCAATCAAACAAAGTACAAATAAACCAAAAAATATATAAAAACATTTTTACACACACATTGCTGTTGTAACTAAGAAAACAATTTAGCAGTGAAATTGCAGTTTTTAAATGGACATGGAATTCATGATTTTGTATACACTTTTTATACTACGTTTATTGAGCATATCTCACAAAGCCGTTTTCTAGTAAATTCAAAATATGTTGATATTGTGGAGGTGATTTTATGAAACTCAATTGCATGTGTTCTAAATTGTATAGAGGGCTTAACATTTCTTTCATTTTAATTAAAGAAATTTTAAAATGTTCCACCACCAATCGTTCATGTAGGAAAAAGATTTATTTCTGGATACATCAAGAAGAACAAATAACCGAATATAAGATTTACCATATTTCCATTTGTGAACATCAGATTTATTCAGAATATGCCTTTCCCTGCTGGCAACTTCTTATAGCCACGGTAGAAGAGAATGGTTCAATTTTGCATGTTAGATCGAATTATGGTCTGGCCAAACCTAGCACCAACGTCGAGATTACATCGCAACTCACTGTTCCAAAATTCAGTGTAACGGGTAAAAAGTAAGCCATTTATGAATAAAATACCGTAATTCCGGAGATCTGTGTCTTTTTTTATACCCTCCACCATAGGATGGGGGTATACTAATTTCGTCATTCTGTTTGTAACACCTCGAAATATGCGTCTAAGACCCCACAAAGTATATGTATTCTTGATCGTCATGTCATTTTAAGTCGATCTAGCCATGTCCGTCCGTCTGTCTGTCGAAAGCACGCTAACTTTCGAAGGAGTAAAGCTAGCCTATCGAAATTTGGACAAATACTTTTTATTAGTGTAGGTCGGTTGGTATTTTAAATGGGCCAAATCGGTCCATGTTTTGATATAGGTGCCATAAAAACCGATCTTGGGTCTTGACTTCTTGAGCTGCTAGAGAGCACAATTCTTATCCGATTTTGCTAAAATTTTGCTTTGCATGAGGTGTTTTGTTAAGATTTCCAACAACTGTGCCGAGTATAGTTCAAATCGGTCCATAACCTGATATAGCTGCCATTTAAACCTATCTCGAGTCTTGACTTCTGGAGCGTCTAGAGGGCGCAATTACTATCCCAATTGCCTGAAATTTTGCACGACGTGTTTTGTTATGACTTTCAACAACTGTGCTAAGAATGGTTCAAATCGGTCCATAACCTGATATAGCCGCCATATAAATCGATCTGGGATCTTGACTTCTTGAGTCTCTACAAGGAGCAATTCCTATCCGATTTGTCTGCAATTTTGCACGACGTGTTTTGTTACGACTTCCAACAACTGTATTAAAAATGATTCTAATCGGTAGATAACCTGATATAGCTGCCATATAAACCGATCTGGGGTCTTGACTTCTTGAGCCACTAGAGGGAGCAATTATTATCCGATTTAGCTGACATTTTGCATGAAATGTTCTGTTATGACACTCAACAACTGTGCTAAGAATAGTTCAAATCGGTCCATAAGCTGATATAGCTGCCATATAAACCGATCTGGGATCTTGACTTCTTGAGCCTCTATAGGGCGCAAGTATTATCGGATTTGGCTGAAATTTTCTACAACGGCTTCTCACATGACCTTTAGCATACGTGTCGAATATGGAATAAATCGGTTTATAGCCTAATACAGCTCCCCTATAAACCGATCTATCCTATTTTTCAGCCCCTAAAGTGCGCAATTCTTACTAGATTTGGCTGAAATTTTACACTATGACTTTTACTATCGTCTTCAATATTCAATTAAATTATGGTCCGAAATTAACCATAACTGGATATTGCTCCAATAACATAGGAATTCTTTTCTTTTATCCTCTGTTTGCTTAAAAAAGGTACCGTGGAAAGAGCTCGACAAATGCGATCCATGGTGGAGGGTATATAAGATTCGGCCCGACCGAACTTAGCACGCTCTTATTTGTTTCTCCATAAGCAGGTTAAGTTCGATGATGGTCTATATCGGTCTTAGGACCACAAAAACCACATTTATTGTCTGATTTTAAGTTGTGTTAGGCCCTTCGACATATTTCTTCAATTTGGCCCAGATCGGTGCAGATTTGGATATAGTTGCCATATAGACCGATCTCTTGATTTTAGGTTTTGGGCCTATAAAAGGCACATTTTTTGTCCGATTTTGCAAAAATTTGGAACAGTGAGTTGTGTTAGGATCTTCCACATCCGTCTTGAATATGGCCCAGATCGGTTCAGATATGGATATAGCTGCCATATAGACCGATCTCTCGATTTTAGGTTTTAGGGCCATAATCGGCGCATATGTTGTCCGATGGCGTCTAAATTTGGGACAGTTGCTTGTGTTAGGCCCTTCGACAACCTTTTTTAATTTGGCCCAGATCGGTCCAAATTTGGATATAGCTGGCATATGGACCGATCTCTCGATTTTAGGTTTTGGACCCATAAACGGCGCATATGTTGTCCGAAGACGCCGAAATTTGGGACAGTGAGTTGTGTTAAGCTCCTCAACATATTTCTTCAATATGGCATAGATCGGTTCAGATTTGGATATAGCTGCCTTATAGACCCATTAGTCGATTTAGGATTTTGGACCCATAAACGGCACATATGTTGTCCGATGACGCCGAAATTTGGGACAGTGAGTTGTGTTAAGCTCCTCAACATACTTCTGCAATATGGCATAGATCGGTTCAGATTTGGATATAGCTGCCATATAAACCGATCTGTCGATTCAAGGTTTTGGGGCATAATCGGCGCATATGTTATCCGATGACGCTGAAATTTGGTGCAGTGAGTTGCGTTAGGCCCTTCGATATCCTTCTCCAATTTGGCCCAGATCGGTCCAAATTTGGATATAGCTGCCATATAGACCGATATTTCGATTTAGAGTTTTGACCACATAAAAGCGGCATTTATTGTCCGATGTCGCCGAAATTTGGGACAGTGAGTTATGTTAAGCCCTTCGACATACTTCTGCAATATGGCACAAATCGGTCTAAATTTGGATATAGCTGTCATAAGACCGATCTCTCGATTTAAGGTTTTAGGCCCATAAAAACCGCATATATTGTCCGATGTCGCCGAATGTTGGGACAGTTGGTTGTGTTAGGCTCTTCGACATTCTTCTCCAATTTGGTTTAGATCGGTCCAGATTTGGATATAGCTGCCATATAGACCGATATCTCAATTTAAAGTCTTGGCCCCATAGAAGGCTCATTTATAATCCGATTTCACTGAAATTTGACGCAAGACCAATATATTGTTGTACACAATTGAACAATGACTTGTAAAGGGTGATTTTTTTGAGGTTAGGATTTTCATGCATTAGTATTTGACAGATCACGTGGGATTTCAGACATGGTGTCAAAGAGAAAGATGCTCAGTATGCTTTGACATTTCATCATGAATAGACTTACTAACGAGCAACGCTTGCAAATCATTGAATTTTATTACCAAAATCAGTGTTCGGTTCGAAATGTGTTCATTCACCGTTCAGCGATGAGGCTCATTTCTGGTTGAATGGCTACGTAAATAAGCAAAATTGCCGCATTTGGAGTGAAGAGCAACCAGAAGCCGTTCAAGAACTGCCCATGCATCCCGAAAAATGCACTGTTTGGTGTGGTTTGTACGCTGGTGGAATCATTGGACCGTATTTTTTCAAAGATGCTGTTGGACGCAACGTTACGGTGAATGAACACATTTCGAACCGAACACTGATTTTGGTAATAAAATTCAATGATTTGCAAGCGTTGCTCGTTAGTAAGTCTATTCATGATGAAATGTCAAAGCATACTGAGCATCTTTCTCTTTGACACCATGTCTGAAATCCCACGTGATCTGTCAAATACTAATGCATGAAAATCCTAACCTCAAAAAAATCACCCTTTATTTATAAGTATTTGATCCAAATCGGAACATATTTCAATGTAGCTGCTATGGGGCATGAGGTATGCATCTTTCACCGGATTTTGATGGGTATCCAAAGTTCAGCCCGGCCGAACTTAACGCCTTTTTACTTGTTTTGTTTCGCTTTATAAAAAATTTAAATCTACGATCCTCTCTGAAGGGGGATGTAGGATTTCATCCAAAAATACTTTCTTGTTTTTCATGCCTTTATATAGGGGGATTTTTTTGAGGTTAGGATTTTCATGCATTAGTATTTGACAGATCACGTGGGATTTCAAACATGGTGTCAAAGAGAAAGATGCTCAGTATGCTTTGACATTTCATCATGAATAGACTTACTAACGAGCAACGCTTGCAAATCATTGAATTTTATTACCAAAATCAGTGTTCGGTTCGAAATGTGTTCATTCACCGTAACGTTGCGTCCAACAGCATCTTTGAAAAAATACGGTCCAATGATTCCACCAGCGTACAAACCACACCAAACAGTGCATTTTTCGGGATGCATGGGCAGTTCTTGAACGGCTCCTGGTTGCTCTTCACTCCAAATGCGGCAATTTTGCTTATTTACGTAGCCATTCAACCAGAAATGACCCTCATCGCTGAACAAAATTTGTCAAAATTTGAACACATTTCGAACCGAACACTGATTTTGGTAATAAAATTCAATGATTTGCAAGCGTTGCTCGTTAGTAAGTCTATTCATGATGAAATGTCAAAGCATACTGAGCATCTTTCTCTTTGACACCATGTCTGAAATCCCACGTGATCTGTCAAATACTAATGCATGAAAATCCTAACCTCAAAAAAATCACCCTTTATTATAAATTTGCAACTTGCTTGTTCAGAGCCTACATGAAGTCATTAATGCAGAATATACTGTAAATTTGTAATTATATTTTATCGTAATACAATAATTGAAAAATACATTGTGATATTTATTTTGTTCAGAGCCTTACAATTGAACATTTTAATTAATCAATGTAACTCACTCTAGAATATATTAGTACGAACAAAGGACACAAATGATATAAATAATTCCAATATGCGCCTGATGAGGCGACCAATTAATTCTCAGGCAATCTCATATACACTGGGTGTTGTTGTCGAGCTCAAATCAAAGTTCGATTGATGCGATACAGTGGATGCGGCAGCATCTTGGTCAGCAGTGTCACTGCCTGCATTATCATGAGCATTGACATCGGGGCAATCAGTTTGTGTGGATGTCATCATGAAATCCTCTGACAAAAGATTATCCTTCAGAATTTGTTTAGCTTGTTGTATGGCCTCATCTGTAGGTTGACGTTGACGAGTTAAAATCCAAATAATTTCTGCAATGGGAGAGTGAAAAAGAAAATCGATTATTTACAGTTTTGCGCACAAAAAGTTTGGGGGCAATTTGTTATGATTTTCCCATAAATCGTCTTTTTGAGCGGAACTCAAAGTCTCCACAGTAATTAATTGCCAAAGCTTAAAGCAATTATATTAATATAGATTTTCCCCTACCAGCCAAGTTGGAGGTGGGCATGGAATGATGCTGGGATTTCATATTGTTTGTAATTGTTTTTATGGATTGCATAATTAATTACGCTTAGCCCATTTTTCAATTTATTGCAAACGTTTCACTGGGCACGAGAAAGGCATGAAGCAGTGAAGAGGCTGGAGTAAGCGGTGCACCGTATATTACAAATGATATTGCAAGTGATAAGAATATTTTAATTTACGTATATGTGTATGGAATATGGTTAAAAGCCATTTGCATAATTACAAATGGCACAATTGTTGTGAGATTATGAACAAACATTCAACCATTCAAAGTTAATTAAAAATATAAAAAGTTCTTTACTTTGAAACTGAATTTGTAAAATTATGCCATTTCCACAAAATACTGGCGAAGACGAAAATAATGGATGTGCCTCCACCTGTTGTCGAAAAAATGTATTTCGCGAAGGAATATAGGTAGCTCCATCTGGTGGTGGGCTACCTTATCAAAGTCATAACAAGCTTTCCATTAGGTGAGTTATAGGGACACTCTCACTGGTAGTAGGGTTAGGTTATATGGCACGTTGTTGCTAGCAGCTTCTCTCGGAGACCTTAAGTCTATAGCGTAGCTGACACCAAGTGTTACTAGTTTGGTAAGATAGGAATAACAGCAACATGATATTCATTTTATTGACAGCTCACTACATTGTTTAAATGCCACCCAAAGCATTTACTTTTGATTTTATTCGAAAAACATTTATTAACAAATAAAAGCGTTCTAAGCTCGGCCGGGCCGAATCTTATATACCCTCCATCATAATTCGCATTTGTCGAGTTCTTTTCCCGGCATCTCTTTTTAGGCAAAAAGGATAAAAGATAATATTTGCTCTGCTATTAAAGCGATATCAAGATATGGTCCGGTTTGGACCACATTTAAATTATATGTTAGAGACCTGTGTAAAATGTCAGCCAATTCGAATAAGAATTGTGCCCTTTGGGGGCTCAAGAAGTAAAATAGAGAGATCGATTTATATGGGAGCTGTATCAGGCTATAGACCGATTCAGACCATAATAAACACGTATGTTGATGGTCATGAGAGGATTCGTCGTACAAAATTTCAAGCAAATCGGATAATAATTGCGACATCTAGAGGCTCAAGAAGTCAAATCGTGAGATCGGTTTATATGTGAGCTATATCCGGTTATAGACCGATTTGGACCGTATTTGGCACAGTTGTTGGAAGTCATAACAGAACACTAGTCAGACAAAAAGTGCGGCATGTAAGGGTTCAAGAAGTGAAATCGGGAAATCGAATAATATGGGAGCTATATCAGGTTATAGACCGATCTCCCGATTTTTGGTTTTGGGCCCATAAAAAGAGCATTAATTACCCTATTTCGCTCAAATTTGACATATTGCCATTGGCTTAAGAGGAGTTTGCAGGATGAGGCGTCCCCCCAACACATGTCCCCAAAATAGGTTATTAAATTTGTATTCTACTCCCAAATACCTTTATTTGAGCCCCATATTGCGGTGGTCACTAAAAAAATTGCTGTTTGTGGGGTATTTTGGGAAAGGGGTAGACGCGCAGAAAATTGGTCCCGAAAATGGGTATCAATTCTTGCTCTACCCCGCAATACCTTTCATTTAAGCTCCACATTGACATGGTGGGTACATATGCCCGATTTAGGGATGTTTTGGCGATTGGGGTGGTCCGCCAAACACTAAGCCCAGAAAATATATCAGCAACGTACTCTATTCTTATATATCTATATATCATTTATTTAAACCCCATATTGCCATTGCCCCCAAAATTGGATAACAAATTCGTTTTCTAATCTTATTTAAACTCCTTATTGCAAAAGTCAGCAAATACAATATGTCCGGTTCGGGGTATTGGCCCTAAAAACTATGAATATTTAGTTCCACTTTCTTTAAGACCCAAATTGTCTTGGTGAGCAAATACGTCCTATTTGGGGGTTGTTATGGTGGTGGGACGTCCGCTAGACAGTTGGCCCCTAATGTTGATATCAGTTACGTTGTCTACTCCCACATACCATTAATTTGAGCCCCATATTTCCATATTCGGTAAACATGATCGGCTTGGGGGTTGTTTTGGGGGATTGGCGGCCACTCAGTGAGTTGGCTTTGAAAATATATATCGGATTCGTGCTCCACTTTAAAAACCCTTTTATTTGAGCCTCATATTGCTATAGTCAGAAAATGCTTACTATTTGGGTGGTGCTATGGGGGCGGGGTGGCCCCATAGACACTTTTCCCGAATATTGATATCAAATTCGTGCTTTACTTCCAAAGATCTTTCATTTGAGCTCCATATTGCTATGGACGTAAATTTGTCCCCTTTGGGGGATGTTTTTGGTGAGAGGCGTCCCCCCAAACACTTGGTCCCATATTTGGATATCAGATTCGTATTCTACATTCAAATACCTTTTATTTAAGCCCCATATTCCCATGGTCAGCAAATAAGTCCAGTTTGGGGGAGAGTTTTGGGAAAGGGGATGGACTCCCAGAAACGTGGTCCAAATTTGGATATCAGATTCGTATTTTACTCGCAAATACCTTTCATTCGAGTCCCATATTGCCATGGTAGGTAAATATGTCCGATTTAGGGATGTTTGGGGGCTTGGGTGGTCCCCCTAGCACTAGGTCCGACAATTGGATATCAGATACGTTTTCTTATCCTAAATACCTTTCATTTGAGTCCCATACTGTCGTGATTGGTCTAAATATATGTTTGGTGGGTTTCAGGATGGGGCGGCCCCCCTAGGTACCCCATCCGAAATTTGGATACCAAATTTTTATTTTTAGGGTACTATATGAGAGCACACAGAATTTCGCTTAAGTCGCTCCACCCATCTCCGAGATCTGGCGTTTCTGAAAATTATGGTAAGGGGGAGGGTCCGCCCCCATTCAGATATCAAAAAAATGTAGTACCCTATTTTCACCACGGTGTCATTATGAGCCATCTGTGAAAATTTCAAGAAAATCGGTTTAGCTGTTTCTCAGTCCATAAGGAACGCATAAACATACAAACAAACCTACAAACAAGCACAAATTGATTTTTATATATAAGAAGATTAATAAAGGAAGGGGCGGACCCTCAACTCCGTTACCCTAAAAACATCACCTAAAATCAAAAGTGGACCGATAAGGACAATATGGGTATCAAATGAAAAGTATGCGGGAGTAGATAACGAATCTGGCATAAAAATTCATGTCGAAGTATAAGGGGTCACCCCACACCCACAAAAACGCCCAAAATGGGCACATTAGCCAATCACGGATATATGGTACTCGGTTTGTTTGTTCCGTATAGACTGAAATTTCCGTATAGACTATAAAAATTATAGATTACGAATATGGTCAGGAAGTAGGAATAGGCTTTATAATTTGTTGATAACGGAAGGGGGCAGACCCTCCACCGTTACCCCAAAAACACAACCCAAAATCAAAAGTGGACCGATCGGGATAATATAGGTACCAAATGAAAGCTATTGAGTAGTAGAATACGAATATGGTATTAAAAATTGAGTTTAAGTACCCATTGGGTCGCCCAAACACCAAAACTCCCCCAAACAAACATATTAAACGTTCATTTCAATATGGGGCTCAAATGAAAGGTATTCGGGAGTAGATTTCGAATCTAGCATACAAAATCAGATCGAATTATACATGGTCACGCATGTCTGAGGTGCCATACCTCCCCTAAAGAGCACTTTTCATTACTCTAATTTTTAAAAACACTGGGAATCGAGCAATGGTAAACTTTTCACACATCAATGAGAGCTTTCCAATTCAAGTTTAAACTCAATGAGAAGGGACCTTTTCTTGTAGCCGAGTCCGAACGGCGTCCCACAGTGCGATTCTTCTTTGGTGAACATTTTTTTAATAGCCATGCCTCGCAAATGTCGCCAACATTAAGAGGGGATAACCACCGCTTTGTCCGATGTTCTCGCCTGGATTCGCACGTGTTCGCCGTCATAGGCTACAATGGCACGAATTCGATATCCACATTCAGGGCGAAGTGTCCCCACCCTAAAAAGATATTGGAGAGTTAAAGAAGGCGCAGCAAAGCGGGCCCGATTGGGCTAGTCGCCTATATAAACTGATATCCTGTTTGAAGGTCTTTCTCCCATAACTTGTCCATTTATTACCCGATTTTGCTGCAATTTGGTACAATAAGCTATGTTAAACCCCTGCACATCCCAGAATATCACATATATAAGGTCATATTTGGTTATAATTGCCATATAAATCAATCTACCGATTTACGGTCTTGAATTCATATAAGACCCATCCATTACCCGATTTCATTGGAATTTGAACAATGAATATATGAAATAAATTTCACCGGATTTGCACGAAATGTTATTCGCATAAATACTCGAGGTGGTAGCTACCGTGGCGCAGAGGTTAGCATGTCCGCCTGTGACGCCGAACGCCTGCGTTTAAATACCAATTTTCAGCGGTGGTTGTCCCCTTGCTAATGCTGGCTACATTTGTGAGGTATTCTGCCATGTTAGAACTATTCTACGTGGTGTTGTCGCTATGCGGCACATCGTTCGGACTTGACATAAAAAAGGAGGCCCCTTATAATTGAGCTTAAACTTTAATCGGACTGCACTCATTGATATGAGAGAAGTACTCACTGGAGGCCACCTTTGCGCAGAGGTTATCATGTCCGCCTATGACGCTGAAAGCCTGGTTTCGAATCCTGGCGAGACCATCAGAAAAAATTTTCATAGGTGGTTTTCCCCTCCTAATGCTGGCAACATTTGTGAGGTAATATGCCATGTAGAACTTCTCTCCATGGAGGTGTCGCACTGCGGCACGCCGTTCGGACTCGGCTATAAAAAGGAGGCCCCTTATCTTTGAGCTTTAAACTTGAATCGGTCTGCACTCATTCATATGTGAGAAGTTTGCCCCTGTTCCTTAGTGGAATGTTCGTGGGCAAAATTTGCAAATTTGCATATTTTTACTCACTGTTTATTTGTGGAATATTCATGGGAAATGTAGTATAGTAGAAGTACTCGAGGTATTCAAAGTTCGTCCCCGCCGTATTTAATACCCTATTACTAGTTATAAAAGTTCCAATTACGTCCACATAACCTACTAATTATGTATTGTCCGGAAAGTCAATCTGCACAATATAATCGTCGGTGGCATACCAAAGGAAATAGTCCAGTATTGATCCGTGTGCAGCACTTAACGTGACTTGAGTTCTTTCTTTCAGGTAGTCTTTCATTTTTCTCATCAAGTACCTATATACTCTCTATGTGTTATGGTGAACCAAATATTTTCAATGTTAATTTCATTTTGGAAAAAAGTATACTTACTGGTATGAGCGAATGAGCTGACATTTTTGCAGCTGTAAACCACAACCCAGTTGTCGTAATCGGTTCCCAATACCAGATAATTGGGTTCATCTGCAGTTTCTGTAAATAAAAATTTGAAATAGATTGTTACTTGTTGAAGTAATGAAAAAATCCATGGTTGAGAGTCGGACGAAGTTTACTCCAAGATTTTATTTATGATATCGATTTCTCTTTTACCATTCATGAATTTACAAGGCTGTTAGAGTAAATGTACTATTAAGGAATTCTCTGTAAGGATTATAATCCATAGACTGAATAAATAAATACTCATTATATTACATACGATTTCTGAAGGCTACAGCTAGTTGTCCTGGAGCGATCACTTTGGCAGTTCCTTGAACGCTATGCGATTTGTTGATACTGAAAACATAGTGCGAAAAATATTAATTCAACTGTCATCAACAACATTAAACGAATATTCCAATAAATCCTTATTAAATGTAGCTACTCATTAATTATATCAAAATAAAAAAGGATCATTAATGCATTATTATTCATAATGACTTACACGACATATGTGCCAACATTTTTAACAGCCACTGTGCCATTTCCATTGTTTTTGTATATCGCATATTGACATTTTTGTCCGGCTTCCCAAATGAAAGGATACTTTGAATATTCGTACCAGATGCCCATATACTGTAATTAAATGATTGTGAGCAATAAATAAATTGTGTAACTATATACTGAGCAATACTGACCCTATCCAAATCAAATGTATCAACAACTTTGACTTCTGGGCAAGAATTGGGAAAAGGCACCTGACATATTGCGGTGTGATACAGTGCAATCACTAGGAATACAAGTAACCTGAAATGATAACAGAATAAAACTAATTACAAAACGGTTAAAGAGGATATGACAATTAACCATATGATATACATATTATACCATATCATATAACAGAACTCGTATGGTTATTCCTATCATACTACTATACTATATTTATTCCCTTCACCATAACGGTAGTACAGAGTTTCATAACTTTTTTTCGTACGTATGCAACGTCAATAATGTGAATTGCTATGGACATTTTATTGGTCCAGGTTTATTGTCTTATTGAAAACAAGTAAAAGCGTGCTAAGTTCGGCCGGGCCAAATCTTATATACACCATGGATCGCATTTGTCGAGTTCTTTTCCCGGCACCTCTTCTTAAGCAAAAAAGCATATAAGAAAAGATTTGCTCTGCTATTAGAGCGATATCAAGATATGGTCTGGTTTGGACCACAATTAAATTATATGTGGGAGACCTGTGTAAAATGTCAGCCAATTCGAATAAGAATTGCGCTCTTAGGGGCTCATGAAGTTAAATAGAGAGATCGATTTATATGGGAGCTGTATCGGGCTATAGACCGATTCAGACCATAATAAACACGTATGTTGATGGTCATGAGAGAATCCGTCGTACAAAATTTCAGGCAAATCGGATAATAATTGCGACCTCTAGAGGCTCAAGAATTCAAGATCCCAGATCGGTTTATATGGCAGCTATATCAGGTTATGAACCGATTTGAACCTTATTTGACATAGTTGTTGAAAGTAACAATAAAAAACGTCTTGCAAAATTTCAGCCAAATCGGATAGGAATTGCGCCCTCTAGAAGCTCAAGAAGTCAAGTACCCAGATCTGTTTATATGACAGCTATATCAGGTTATAAACCGATTTAAACTATACTTGGCACAGTGGTTGGATATCATAACAAAACACGTCGTGCAAAATTTCATCCCAATCGGATAAGAATTGCGCACTCTAGTGGCTCAAGAAGTCAAGACCCAAGATCGGTTTATATGACAGCTATATCAGGTTATGGACCGATTTGAACCATACTTGGCACAGTTGTTGGATATCATAACAAAACACGTCGTGCAAATTTTCATCCCAATCGGATAAGAATTGCGCACTCTAGAGGCTCAAGAAGTCAAGACCCAAGATCGGTTTATATGGTAGCTATATCAGGTTATAAACCGATTTGAATCATACTTCGCACAGTTATTGGATATCATAACACAACACGTCGGTCAAAATTTCATTCCAATTGGATAAGAATTGCGCACTCTAGAGGCTCAAGAAGTCAAGACCCAAGATCGGTTTATATGGCAGCTATATCAGGTTTTGAACCGATTTGAACCATACTTGGCACAGTGGTTGGATATCATAACAAAACACGTCGTGCCAAATTTCATCCGAATCGGATAAGAATTGCGCACTCTAGAAGCTCAAGAAGTCAAGATCCAAGATCGGTTTATATGGCAGCTATATCAGGTTATGGACCGATTTGAACCATACTTCGCACAGTTATTGGATATCATAACAAAACACGTCGGGCAAAATTTCATTCCAATCGCTGTTGAAAGCATTCTAACTTTCGAAGGAGTAAACTGGTGCTTGAACATTTTCACAAATACTTTCCATAGGTGTAGGTCGGTTGGAATTGTAAAAGGGTCATATCGGTTCATGTTTTGCCCAAATTGGTTCATAACCAGATACATCTGCTATATTTGTCATCTTCAGAAAAAAGACCTAGAAAACTTAATTTTTCTCCTATGGCTTCGTAAATAGAAGCGCGCGGACTACACAGGGTCTTGAATTTTTGCGCCCATTTAAAATTTGAATTTGAATATTTGAGCTCAGCTATAACCATTTCAAAGACTTATCTCTATCCGTTCTCAAATGGCATATTTTTATTAGTTTTATTTCGATTCTATTCCATTGCGAAACGCTGCTTGCCATTGACCAATCGATTTTGATCATTAATCACTATGAGGTTCATAGCCTTAAGTACTGTATAATGAAATATGAAATTCGAAGAAAAATTAAATGACTTCATTTCAGATAATCATTTTATAGAACAGATTAATCATTTCGGCGTTTTAAAATTGTATTTTCTAGCCCTTAGAATATTGTATTTCATTGCTGATGTAATTCAAATATTGTTGTTTGTAATTAAATATTACTATTTATTCTTTGGAAATCATATTTATTTTTAACTAAAGTTTCTCAGACTAGGAAGGAAAATATTCTTAATGATATTTTTTTATATATACAGATAGTTTTTACACTGATAAAATTTCAATAAATCTGAGGCGGCCCTGCCCTGAGCTAAATTTTGTCTGCATATAATATCATAAATATGAAATGTTGTTATTAAAGAAAATTTTACAGAAATTATGTGTTTAGAATAAATTTAAAATAATTTTTCTTTAGACAAAATATTTTTTCGTGGGGTGGAGGCTCGGTTCCGGTAGCTCCACCCCCACTGCATTACATTCCTGATGACAACTATATACACATATAGTGCGATCTTAACCATACTCGGTACGAATGTCGAGAGGCCTAACGCAACTCATTATGTCAAATTTCAAATCGGATCATAAATGTACCTTTTATGGACTGAATACCTGAAATTGGCAGGTGGATCTATATGGGGATTTTATAGTTCCGATTTAGCTATGTCCGTCTGGCTTTCTGTCCACCTTAATTTGTGTAAAAAGTACAGGTCGCAATTTTCATCTGATCGTCTTAAAATTTGATACAGGCTATTTTTCAAGCCGAAGCCTGTTGAATTTGGAAAAAAATCGGTTCAGATTTGGTTATGCAAATTGCAAATTTTGCCCATGAACATTCCACTAAGGAACAGGGGAAAACTTCTCACATATCAATGAGTGCAGTCCGATTCAAGTTTAAGCTCGATGATAAGGGGCCTCCTTTTTATAGAAAACCAGAGGGGAAAACCACCGCTGAAATTATTTTCTGATGGTCTCGGCAGGATTTGAACCCAGGAGTTCAGCGCCATAGGCGGACATGCTAACCTCTGCGCTACTGTGGCTTCCATATACCAGATTTGGGTATAGATCCCATATATATGTTTGTCCGATTTGCAGTAATAATGCCAACAAGTAAAAATGAGTTAAGTTCGGCACGGCCGATATCCACCATCAAGGAAATAGTAATCATCCTATTCTATTATAACTGCACTACTATATTCATAGTTATATCTAAATAGAAACTGGTCTCGATCATATTTTATTCAGGTCCCGAGAACTCATATGCAAGTAACAGTTTCAGCGAAATCTGGCAATAAATTCGCTTTTTATGGAATTAAGACCCTAATTGGAAGATCAGCCTATATGACAGCTATGTCTATATAGTCTGATCTGATTCATATTTGGGTCGGAAGGCTTAAAACAACTCACTGATTCAAATTTCAGCGAAATCGGATAATAAGTAAATCTTTTATGGGCCTCAGAACTTTTATCGGCGTATCGGTCTATGTGGCAGCTATATATAAACATAGTCCGATCTGAAGCATATTTGGGTCGGATGTCGGGAGGTTTAAAATAGCTCACTGTTTCAAATTTCAGCGAAATCGCTTTTATGGGCTCGGACCCTTAACCGGCGGATCGATCTATATGGCAGCTATACCTATACCGATCTGAACCATAACTAACTCGGATGTCGGGAGGCTTAAAACTACTCACTGTTTCAAATTTCAGAGAAATCGGGTAATAAATGCCGCTTTTATGGGCCTTAACCGTCAGATCGGTTTATATGGCGGCTAAATCTAAATATTTCCCGATCTGAACCATATTTGGGTCTGATGTTAGGAGGCTTTGAACAGCTCACTGTTTCAAATTTTAGCGAAACTCATCTTTTATAGGCCTTAAACCTTTAACTGGCAGATCGGCCTATATGGTAGATCTGGACCATATTTGTTTCGGACGTCGGGAGGCCTAACACTACGCTGTTTAAAATTTCAGCAAAATCGGATGAAAAATAAAACTATTATGGGCTGCAGACCCTTTATCGGCAGATCGATCGATGACAGCTTTATTTAAATATAATCCAATCTGATCCATATTTGGGCCAGATGTCGGGAGGCCTTAAACTGCTCACTGTTTCAAATTTCAGCGAAATCGGAGGAAAAATATATCATTTATGGGCATTCGACCTTTTATCGCCAGATTGGTCTATATAGCAGCTGTATCCAAATATGGTCCGATTTGTCCTGTTCAAAAACTTAACCTGCGTTCAGCAAAACGACTTATTTGTGCCAAGTTTTAGATCAATATCATATTTTTGAAGGCTGTAGAGTGATTACAACAGACGGACAGACGGAGGGACAGACGGACGGACGGACAGATGGACGGATGGGCAGATGGACAGATGGACAGACGGACGGACAGATGGACGGACAGACTGATGGACGGACGGACAGACTGATGGACGGACGGACAGACAGATGGACGGACGGACAGACAGATGGACGGACCGACGGACAGACGATGGACGGACGGACGGACAGACAGACGGATGGACCGAGGGACAGACAGATGGACGGACGGACAGACAGACGGATGGACAGAGGGACAGATGGGCAGACGGATAGACGGACACACGGATATCGGACACGGATATTTAACGACGATTCTATGATGATTTAAAGGACTGTTGGACGGTCTGACAGACAGATGGACGGACAGATTGATGGACGGACGGACAGACAAATGGACGGACGGACGGACAGACGATGGTTGGACGGACGGACAGACGATGGACGGACGGACAGACAGATGGACGGACGGACAGACAGACGGATGGACGGAGAGACAGATGGGCAGACGGATAGACAGACACACCATCGTTAAATCATCTTAGAATTTAACGACGATTCTATGATGATTTAAAGGACTGTTGGACGGACGGACAGACAGATGGACGGATGGATGGACGGACAGACAGATGCACGGACGGACAGACGGATAGACACACGGACATCGTTGAATCATCTTAGAATTTAACGACAATCCGAAATATATATATATACTTTGTATGGTCGGAAATGGATATTTTCATGTGTTTCAAACGGAATGACTAAATTAATATATCCCCAATCCTATGGTAGTGGGTATCAAAATAATGATTTGTTAACCGATTCTCTTGAAATTTTGTAGGAAGGATTTCCTCTTAACTCTCGACATTACTGGTGAATTTCATCGAAATTAGTTCTGATTTAGATATACATAGCTGCTATGTATGTTGATCGGTCGATTTTTACTTCGAGATCGCTCGATTTTTACTTCACAGAATGCGAATTTTATAACCAATATATTGCCAAAAGTTTACAAAACGCTTACTTCGACGACTACCATAATATTTGAGAATTTTGCTTGAAATCGGTTCAGATTTGAATATAGCTCCCATATATATTTGTTCGTCCAATTTTGAGAAATGTTGCAATAAAGTGCTCATTTGTTAAACGATTCTCTCAAAATTTGAGAGGAAGGATTATCTTATGACGTTATGACATTTATTGACCAATCTGACCAAAAATTTTGTACAACACTTTCCTCGTCGACTTCCATAATATCAAAGAAGTTTGGTCGAAATCGGTTCAGATTTAGATGTAGCTCCCATATGTACAATATATGTTCATCGGATTTTGAAATATATTGTATAAAGATCTCAATTACTAAACGATCTACTCGCAATTTGGCAATAGGGATTTTCGTATTACTCTCATTATTACAGATGAATTTCATAGAATTCGGTTGAGATTTAGATATAGCTGCCATATGTATATCGCGTTGTGCTTTAGGAAAGCACAACGCTTTCCTCGACGACTTCCACAATATCTGAGAAATTTGCTCGAAATCGGTTCAAATATAGATGTAGCTCCCACATTCGTCAGATTTTGGATAATTTTCAATAATATTGTCATTTGTCCACCGTACTTATTACAGTTTGCTCGAAATTTGATACGGGTTGTTTAATAACCCATCTAAAAACATCCGCCGAGGTTCATCACAATTCGTTCGGAATTGGATGTAGCGCCCACATTGTACTTATAGGGTAGGTGTATTATACAGTCGACACCGCCCAACTTTTGTCCGTCCTTACTGATTTAATCTTACAGAAACCCGTTATAGGCAAAGATTTTTTTTATATTTTATCAATAACATAAATCAATGTATCTCACCTTTGGCTACCAGTCATCATTTCGATAGCTTATACAAATCTCTTCTCTTCTTATGGATTTTTTACTTTTCCAATTGTTCAATTGAGCTCTTTTTTGTGCTCTTTGTATGTTGTATTTGTATGATTTATTTACGTTATCCTGTAAGAAAAAAGAGTTTTAATTTAATTAAAACGGTTTATGGGTGCGTTTTAAACATTCTGGTCTCATTTTTTGTTGCATTTACAATGCCAAAGTCATATATTGTTGCAATGAGTAATGACAGTGTGTGGATAATAGCTTAGACGATGTTTTTCTTTTTTAGGTAAATTCATCAGAGTCGGAGAAGTAATGAGACGATAGCTAAAATTCAAACTGATTTGATACTTGAACTATAAAACTATAGTCCTTAAGTCCAAGTGAAATAATGTAAAGAGTGATTTTTTTGAGGTTAGGATTTTCATGCATTAGTATTTGACAGATCACGTGGGATTTCAGACATGGTGTCAAAGAGAAAGATGCTCAGTATGCTTTGACATTTCATCATGAATAGACTTACTAACGAGCAACGCTTGCAAATCATTTTCAGTGAATCATTTTCAGTGAAATCATTTTCAGTGAATCGACAAATTTTGTTCAGCGATGAGGCTCATTTCTGGTTGAATGGCTACGTAAATAAGCAAAATTGCCGCATTTGGAGTGAAGAGCAACCAGAAGCCGTTCAAGAACTGCCCATGCATCCCGAAAAATGCACTGTTTGGTGTGGTTTGTACGCTGGTGGAATCATTGGACCGTATTTTTTCAAAGATGCTGTTGGACGCAACGTTACGGTGAATGAACACATTTCGAACCGAACACTGATTTTGGTAATAAAATTCAATGATTTGCAAGCGTTGCTCGTTAGTAAGTCTATTCATGATGAAATGTCAAAGCATACTGAGCATCTTTCTCTTTGACACCATGTCTGAAATCCCACGTGATCTGTCAAATACTAATGCATGCAAATCCTAACCCCAAAAAAATCACCCTTTATTTGTGGATTCCCCATCGAAATACCTCCATCAATATAACGATCCGGTATTTCAGTTAGTAGCGGGTTTGGATTACTCGTGATTTCGACTTCCACCAGAGGATTTAATCTTTTGTTTCTGCGGTTCAAATTGTATTAAGATTGTCCTAGTGAGTTTGCTTTTAGTGAGTGGTAGTCTACACTACACCCTAAACCTTCCTTCACTAGTCGTTAATAGACTTTAGGTCTGGATTAATGGCATATAAACCTTGAATATTCCATTAGGGAACAAGAGGCACTTCTCTCATATCAATGAGTACTGTCTGATTAAAATTGTAGCTCAATGATAGGGGGTTGCCTATCAAATGCAAATTTGCCTATGAACATTCCGTTAAAGAAGTAGATCCTACTTTTGCAAGATCGTCTGCTCTACAATTTCTCTGTTGCCCAGTGATTTAATGGCTGCCTGACTGTCTGAATCGATATGTATGCCAACCTTCGCTAAGACATTATAGTCAGCAGAATTTTTATTCCCACCACCATAGGATGGGGGTATACTAATCCAGTCATTCCATTTGTAACACCTTGAAATATTCGCCTAAGACCCCATTGAGTATATAAAGTCTTGATCGTCTCGACGTTCTGAGTCGATCTAGCAATGTCCGTCCATCTGTCGAAATCGCGATAGCGGTCGAACGCGTAGAGCTAGCCGCTTGAAATTTTGCACAAATAATTAATATCAATGTAGGTCGTTGGGGATTGCAACAACCGGTTCAGATTTAGATATAGCTCCCATATAAACCGATCTCCCGATTTGACTTCCTGAATCCTTGGAAACTGCAATTTTTGTCCGATTTGGCTGAAATTTTGCATGTAGTGTTCCATTACGGTACGTCTTTGGAGTCCATGGCGCCTCTTTGTGGAGCATTCTAAGCCCTATTCAAGGCTTCAGATCTGTAGCTCCACTGGAAACATCGGTTAATATGAGAGCAGAATTAGGTTATCGGCCGATTTAGACCATATGTGGCTCGTATAATGCAGGTCATAGGAGAAGTCATTGTACAAGATCAGTCTACATAAGAGCTATATCAGGTTTAAGGCTCATTCGTACCATATTTTGCAAGTATGTTGGAGGTCAAGGTAGAAGTAATTACGGCGTAATCAGATAAGAAGTGCGCTCTCTAGAGGCTGAAGAAGTATAATCGACAATACTTGGCACATATGCAGAAGGTCTTAGGAAAAGCTATTGCACAAAACTTCTATCAAATTAATATACAAATAAAAGCGTGCTAAGTTCAGCCGGGCCCAATTTTATATACCCTCCACCATGGTATTTGTCGAGTTCTTTGCGCAGTATCTCTTTTAAGGCAAACAAAGAATAATGAATAAGAACTGTTTTGGTATTGGAGCTATATAAAGTTTTAGTCCGATTCGAACCATAAATGAATTGAATGCTGAACATTGTAGAAGTCATTGCACAATTAGTGGAAGTGGTACCAAAACATCGCGTGCAAAATTACAGCCAAATCGGAGAAGAATTGCGTCCTCTAAAAGCTGAAGAAGACAAGACCCATTATCGATTTATATGGCAGCTATATCAGGTTATGCATCGATTTGCGCCATACTATTGTACATACAGTTTCAAAACACCCCATGTATAATTTCAGCCAAATCCGATGACAGTTGCACCCTTAAGCGGCTCAAGAAATCAAAATCCAAGATCTGTTTATATGGTAGCTATATCAGGTTATGGACCGATTTGAACCATTCTTGGTACAGTTGTTAAAAGTCATAGCAGAACACTAAAATTCAAGCCAAATTGGATATGAATTGCGCCTTCTTAAAGCTGAAGAAGTCTTGGATTATATGGCAGCTATATCAGCTTATGCACCGATTTTGATAATACTTGGCACAGTTGTTGGAAGTGATACCAAAACTCCAGTGCAAAATTTCAGTTAAATCGGACAAGAATTGCGCCTTTTAGAGGCTCAAGAAGTCAAGACCCAAGATCGGTTTATATGTCGGCTATTTCAAAACATGGACCGATTTGGCCCATTTACAATTCCAACTGACCTATACTAATAAAAAGTATTTGTGCAAAATTGCAAGCGCCTAGCTTTACTCCTTCGAAAGTTAGCGTGATTTAGGGCTGGACCGACTTAAAGTGTTATGAAGATCAAGAATGTATATACTTTATGGGGTTTTAGACGCATATTTCGAGGTGTTACAAAGACGATGACGAAATAAGCTTGGTCAATTCTCAGTTTCTCAAACATATATCTGGGTTTCTTTTCCACAATAACCTTATGTAAAAATATTAATGATTTGGTATTAAGAAGATTGTTGAAACAAAGTCCAAATAGAGAATCTACATGTTGCGAAACATACTGACTCCTATTTAAACCCTACACATAACGGACTATACTGTTAAAAGCTACATTCAATTTGCAGAGACTCGAAGAATCGCAATTCGAAACAAGTAAAAGCGTGCTAAGTTCGGACGGGCCGAATCTTATATACCCTCCACCATGGATCGCATTTGTCGAGTTCTTTTCCCGTCATCTCTTCTTAGGCAAAAAAGGATATAAGAAAAGAGTTGCTCTGCTATTAAAACGATATCAAGATATGGTCCGGTTCGGACCACAATTAAATTATGTGTTGGAGACCTGTGTAAAATTTCAGCCAATTCGTATAAGAATTGCGCCCATTGGGGCTCACGAAGTAAAATAGAGAGAACGATTTATATGGGATCTGTATCGGGTTATAGACCGATTCAGACCATAATAAACACGTTTGTTGATGGTCATGAGAGGATCCATCGTACAAAATTTCAGGCATATCGGATAATAATAGCGACCTCTAGGGGTCAAGAAGTCAAGATCCCAGATGGGTTTATATGGCAGCTATATCAGGTTATGAACCGATTTGAACCTTATTTTACACGGTTGTTGAAAGTAACAATAAAATACGTCATGCAAAATTTCAGCCAAATCGGATAGGAATTGCGCCCTCTAGAAGCTCAAGAAGTCAAATCCCCAGATCTGTTTATATGAAAGCTATATCATGTTATGGACCGATTTCAACCAAACTTGGTACAGTTGTTGGATATCATAACGAAATACTTCGTGCAAAAATTCATTCAAATCGGAAAAGAATTGTGCCCTCTAGAGGCTCAAGAAGTCAAGACCCACGATCGGTTTATATGGCAGCTATATCAGGTTATGGACCGATTTGAACCATACTTGGCACAGTTGTTGGGTATCATAGCAAAACACGTCGTGCGAAATTCCATTCCAATCGGGTAAGAATTGCGCACTCTAGAGGCTCAAGAATTCAAGACCCAAGATTGGTTTATATGGCTGCTATATCAGGTTATTGACCGATTTAAACCATACTTGGCACAGTTGTTGTATATCATAACAAAACACGTCGTGCAAAATTTCATTCAAATCGGATAAGAATTGCGCACGGTAGAGGCTCAAGAAGTCAAGACCCAAGATCGGTTTATATGGCAGCTATATCAGGTTATGGACCGATTTGAACTATACTTGGCACAGTTGTTGGATATCATAGCAAAACACGTCGTGCACAATTTCATTCCAATCGGATAAGAATTGCGCACTCTAGAGGCTCAAGAAGTCAAGACCCAAGATCGGTTTATATGGCAGCTATATCAAAAGATGGACCGATATGGCCCATTTACAATACCAACCGACCTACACTAATAAGAAGTATTCGTGCAAAATTTCAAGCGGTTAGCTCTACTCCTTCGGAAGTTAGCGTGCTTTCGACAGACAGACGGACGGACGGACGGACGGACAGACGGACGGATATGGCTAGATCGACATAAAATGTCGCGACGATCAAGAATATATATACTTTATGGGGTCTCAGACGAATATTTCGAGTAGTTACAAACATTATGAGGAAATTAGTATACCCCCATCTTATGGTGGAGGGTATAAAAAAGTTCACAACCATGTATCAAACCTGGAACTAGGAGTGTTTTCGCCAAAAGAATTCGGATATTTATGGGTGTTAAAGAGTTTGATATCTATAAAGCACGAAGCTTTGCATAAATCTGCTCGGCTGTAACGTTAGCATGATCGGACCAGCTCAAAGAACTGTTAAGAAACCACGCCTAAATTCTTCGCACTTTATACAATATCAATCCTCTGACCGTTAACGTAAAGATCCGGTTGTTGCATAATGAAATTCTTGGTTTTGTGAAGAACCAAATATTTGGACCTTCTTGGATTTAACAACAAACCATTTGCAGTAGCCCAGTCATAAACAAGATGAAGGTCCATGTTTAGTTTACTTATGCAGTCGTGTACATTGTCCACAAAGCCGCTTTGAAAAATCTCCACATCATCAGCATACATCATAACCTGACCATGTGCTAGTTGACGAGGCAAGTCGTTCGCATATAACGAATAAAGAAATGGATCTATAATCGAGCCTTGAGGAACCTCCTTAGGTACGAACAAGGGGTTAGATAATATATTCTTTGCGCATACAGACTGCCGTCTATCGCTCAGATACGACATAATAGGACTCGTTACCGTTGATGTGAAGTTACAAAAATTCTGCAGTTTCATGCACAAATTCAGATGATCAATTGTGTCGAAAGCTTTGAAGTGATCCAAAAGAACCATCGATGTCATTTCTGATTGATTCAGCCACTTCAACCAATGCAAATATGATCAGAACGGAAGCCGGACTGTTTTTCTGACAACAGGGACTCTAGGTGAAGATATACCTACATCTGTCCATGAAGGAAAATCTTAGAGAGATAGCATAGAATTAATATCGGTCGATAATCAATGTTGGATTTGGGAATGGGGATAATCTTTGTATGCTTCCAAATAATAGGATACACAATGGAGCTCAAAATTTAATTAAACAGGTACGTAAAGTACTGTAGGAGATATGGCAGTAACATTCGTACAAATTTAGGATCAAATTGGAAAATTGCAAATTTTGCCCATGAACATTCCACTAAGGAACAAGGGCAAACTTCTAACATATCAATGAGTGCAATCCGATTCAAGTTTTAAGCTCAATGTTAAGGTGCCTCCATTTTATAGACGAGTCCAAACGGCGTGCCGCAGGGCGTCACTTCTTTGGAGCGAAGTTTTACATGGCATAGTTCCTCACAAATGTTGCCAGCATTAGAAGGGGAAAACCACCGCTGAAATTTTTTTCTGATGGTCTCGCCAGGATTAGAACCCAGGCGTTCAGCGTCATAGGCGGACATGCTAACATCTGCTCTCGGATCAACTCCGCTCAAGCCAATCGCATTTGACTTAAGACGGACAAAACTCTCATAAACTTCATCATGGCTAACACATCTAAACTCAAAAGGACTGCGGGCATCAAAAACGAAAGCCTGCCCCTCATCATCATTGTAAAATTGCGTGTCCGTTTGTATACCGGGTATACTTACGAAGGTCCTGTTGAGTTCATCTAGATCCCCATGGTATCGAGAGTTTGACTTGGGTTTACCCACTTCGCTGTCATGTATCACCTTCCACTTACTCTTCGACTCCACTGCGCAATCAAATCTTGAAGAATAATACTCGATTTTAGCCGCATTAATAAAACTGTTAACTTTCCTCCTGGCTTCTCCGAATTCTTCTTTCAACTCTGGAGACTTGGAACGCTTCCATCTACTGTAAGCCAAGTCCCTGTCCCCGATAAGCGCCTTGATTCCTGAATAGAATCATGGCTTTGTGTTGGCCGAGGACCTTTTAATCCTTATTGGAACTGTTGCATCATAGAGACGTAAAATGTTATCCGTCATGAAAGCCGTCTGTTGATTGACAGTTAAAAGTATAAATGAGTCATCCCAAGTCACCTGGTAGATCATACCAATTAAGTGTTCATAATTCAAATTTCTTTAGTCATGTTAAAGTATGCCCTCCTCTTCCTCCCGCAGAGCAAAATCGTAGGCGAGGTAAATCAGATCATGCTTAGAGAAACATGGAACAGAAATCTGATCGTACAATGATATCTTCAAAGAATTATTGATAAAGAACAAATCTAAGAGTGTAGACTTTGCATTTGAAATGTGTAGAGTTTGCATTATTGGTGACGAATAGACCAAGTGTCAACATAGCACCAGTCAGAGTTGAATCTTTAAGTAAATTCGAGTTAAAGTTCACAGTTATTATAACATCAGTATAACCCATTGTTACGGACTCTAGTACAATCTGAAGCTCATGTAAATCAATCGCAATATTCGGACAGAAGTCCGCAGATGTATTAGAAATTGGTTCGAAAAACTAATTGTCCATTAATTTCTTAAAATAAGTTTGAACTTACTACAGAGTAGGTATATAAACTACGGAGTAGGATATCAAAAAGTTCTGTCCGGTTCAAGTCCGTACAATCGTACACGTATTATAGGAGAAGCGTTAATGACACTTAAGTGTGAAATAAATAATCCGACACAGTGATTGGCATTCAATGTTAAGATGTGACTCACAAGACCATGCTACACCTTTTAAAACCTTTAGAGTTGTTGTTATTCCAATGTTAAATTCAGTCAATTGAAATTACAATACAGTAAACTATCTCAAGTTGTATTTCACAACACTGTACAAATTGTAGTAGGTAGCTAGTTTTTTGTTAAATATCTCTATTTTGCCACTTTGTATTGCACATTACACATTGTGTTTGTGTACCTTTTATTTAAATTTTTTTGTTTTTTGTTATGTGATGATATTTATTATTTCACCGCCGCTTTTAATTTTTACGCACTGTTTCGCCGCTCCGTTATTGTCGGTGTTATTTTACAACTGAAACAATTTCCATGATTCTGCTCATTCTTTATAGAACACAACCGGTTTAGTTGCCCATGTTGCAAAAATGCCATAAAGAAAATAAAAAATTAAATAAATTGAAAACAAAAACAATTGAAATATGATGCACTCACTCTTTATTGAATGGAAATGGGGCAATGAGTTTATGTTGTCTTTATTTGATTCAATTTAAAATATGTATTTATTAAAGATATTGCGAGATCGTGTTGTGATGTTGAGAGAATATAGTAGGCAGCTTATCAATTAAAGATATTTGTCAGTATTCTGTATGAAAAGAACCATTTGAAGAATATGCAGAAATTAAAATAGAAAAATTTGGATATAGCTCCCATATATATGTTCGTCCGATTTGCAGTAATAATGTAATCAAATGGTCATCTGTTAATCGATTCTCTCAAATTTAGCAGAAAGAGATGCATGGCGGACTGTTTGGAATCCCTGGATAGGCTCCGGGCCCACGTTGTGACGCTGACATGGGTTCCTGGACATGAGGGGATTCCAGGGAATGAGAGGGCGGACGAGTGCGCCAGGAGGGGTTCATCTGCGCCCGGGCGGACCAGTCATCGGTCTTGCCTACGTGTCATTTGTCGAGCTATTGAACACAGTAGAGGGGATGGCCAGGGCGGCTTCGGTGGCGAGATGGGACACGGTGGTTGGTTGCCGGACTGCGAAGGCGCTATGGCCGGTCATCGACCGGAGATGGACGAGGGAATTGCTGGCCTTCGGTAAGAGGTCGATGAGTACTTTGGCAGAGGTCCTAACCGTACACTATGCTATAGGCCGCATGGCGGCGCGCATGGGGATACCGCACAATGACTTCTGTTGGTGTTGCCTCGATGAGAATAGAGCACTTGCTTTGTTCCTGTTCGGGTCTGCAGAGACGTAGGCTTTCCTTTTTGGGGAGCCGTTTCTTCTGTGATCTGGGAGAACTTGCGAACGTACCTCTGGCATCTCTCCTGAGATTTGTTAAGGGAACAGGATAGTTCCAAAGGGGCCAAACTGACCTCCGAGTGAACTCACCTTTGGTGGGCGACCCATTCAACCTAACCTAGCAGGAAGATTAGGTTGAATCTTGACATTACTGGTGTATTTCATTGAAATCGGTTCAGATTTAAATACAGCTGCCATATATGTACATCACCCGATTTTCTCTTCTTGATCCATTACAAGCGCATTTATTGACCAATCCTTCCACAATTTTGTACAACGCTTTCCTCGACGATTTCCACAATATCTAAGAAGTTTAGTCAAAATCGGTTCAGATTTAGTTGTAGCTCTCATATATATGTTTGTCCGATTTTGAGAAAAAATGCAATAAAGTGCTCATTTGTTAACCGATTCTCTCGAGATTTGGTAGAAAGAAATTTCTTATGACTCTTAATATTACTGTTGAATTCCATAAAAATCGGTTCAGATTTCGTTATAGCCGCTAATATGTATATCGTCTCATTTTCACTTCTAGGGCCACTGCAAGCGCATTTATCGATCAATCTAGCCAAAATTGTGCACAACGCTTTCCTCGATGCCTACTATAATATCCAAGAAGTTTGGTCAAAATCTATTCAGATTAAGATGTAGGTCCCAAATATATGTTCATTAGATTTTGGGTAATTTGCCACACTGTTATCATTTGCCAACCATAGTTTTTATAGTTTGAGCATATTTGCTTTGCTCGCAATTTGATACGGGTTGTTTACTAACCCATCAGCCGAGGTCCATCAAAATTGCTTCAGAATTAAATACAGCTCTCACTTTGTACTTATAGACTAAGAGTAGGGTATTATATAGTCGGCACCGCCCGACTTTTGCCTCTCCTTACTGGTTTTGTAATGGAAATTTTGCAAATTTTTTAAGAGACTGGGGCAAACTTTTCTCATATCATTGAGTGCTGTCCGATTCAAGTTTAAGCTCAATGATAAGGAATCGTCTTTTTATGGCCGAGTTCAAACGGTGTGCGGCAGAGCCACACCTCTTTGGGTAGAAGTTTTTACACAGCAAAGAACCTCCAAATGTCGCCAGAATTAAGAAGGAATAACCATCGCTAATAATTTTTTCTTGCCAGGACTCGAACCCAGTCATTCATCGTCAGCATTGGGAGGAGATAACCACAGCTGAAAAATTAGGAGGGAATAAAAAGCGCTGAACATTTTTTCCTTTGGTTTTTGCCAGGTTTTGACCCTAGGCGTTCACCGTCATGTGAGGACATGCTAACCTCTGCGCTACTGTGGCATCCACATCATTTTGTCATTCCGTTTGAAATATATCAAAATATTCCTTTCCGACCCTACAAGGTCGTATAATTCTAGAACGATCCATAATAACGCTTCAATCTTCAAGAATGATGATATTGAGCTGATACTTCTCACAGTTATTTTTTGTTACCTTTGGCAGGTTAAGTTCGCAGATGGGCTACATCGTTAAATATCTTGATATAACCCCCATATATACCGATCATCCGATTTCAGGTCGAAGGCCATAGAAGACGCTTTGATTGCCGGATTTTGCTGACATTTCTCAAAGCAAGTTGTCTTTGGGCCCTAGACAACCGTTTTGCATAGAGTCAGGATATAGCCCCCACGGTGGTTAGGTTTTGGGGCTTGAGGACGACGAATATGTCTTAATTTTTAGGAAAGGTATCGTCAAGTGTAAATCGTTGGCTAGGAAGAATTTGACATGCTATATATTCAATCAGTTCTGTACAGGAGATCAGGCCATTTTATCCTTGTCACGCGGCAAGGCATTTTTGGTTTCTTCCGCATACTTTCCGCATGATGATCAGCAGTTGCCACCTCCATTGGCGATGTTAGACCTTATTCAATACTGTAGGACGGGGAATATCAATTTGATATTTGGCTGTGGCGCGCTCACCACGTTCTTTGGGGTAGGTTCAGACATCAGCATTAGAGGAGAAAACGTGATCGAATTTATTTTGGAGAATAGCTTAAGCCTCTATAATAGGGGAAACGATGCCACTTTTGAGATTCTTGATCTGGCATTGGGTAATATTGAGGATTATGAAATGATTGGGCCGTATCGAAGGAGGCTAGTTTCTCGGACCATGAGTACTTATTGTTTAGGAGCTGGGAGGAACAAGGTCAAACCAGACTTGATATTATTCAGAAACCCCAGGAGCACTCGATCTGCTTTAAGATCGGCTTGTCCAGTCGGTAGATCGTAGAAGAATGAGGATACGAGATGGTCGAACAGGGATCTAAGAGAGCTCATGAAGAATGCGAGAAGGGCATTTAATACGGCAAGTTGCAGTGGTGATAGAGCTTTATGGGAAGTTTATAGGGATAAGTTTAGAATTTATAAGAAGGCACTGAAAAAGACCAAAAGAGAGGATTCTGTCAGGTAGATCGAGTAACTCTCAAATATAAAATATACTTCAAGATTACGGAAGCTATGGGCTAAAGGTTCTCCATATACGGGAAACCAATAGAGATCGGATGAGGAATGGATGGAGATGGGCGATGGGTAAATACCCGAAAGGTCTGTTCTTAGTAAATTGGCTATATACCTGGGTATTTACCCATATAAACCTTAAAGCTGGGTATTTATAATTTTGAAGATATCTTGGCAATATAAAATAGTTTGCAAAAAGATGTTGATGATTTCGTGTTCTTTGTATATAAACCTGATCATCCGTTCTCTTAAAATTGGTCTATAGTAATATATAGCCGAGCCAACGGCTGAACAGTTCAATATTCACATGTCCTGGGTGCCGGGTCAAAAAGATATCCTAGGGAATTGTAAAGCGGATGAGCTTGCGAGACTACAAACTGCCTTAGACATTCTAGGGGAACTGAAATCTCTGGTATGCCCCTAGCGATATGTAAGCTAAGTTTTCAGGACCAGGCCCGAGGTCCACCACTTTGTTGCCACTGGTTAGAACAGACGTCTCAGCCATTGTGTCCGTCATGACAGGTCACTGTCTGATCGGAAAACATGCCGGCAGACTGAAGGTTATCAGTAAAGACTTGCCGAAGCTGTGAGGAGGTCGAGGAAGACCGCACTGGCCGTCAGAAAGAGTTCCACTTTAGGCTGTCAGAACTTGTCTGATTTAGCGGATGTGAAGTTGTAGGGCTTTTTAAACCGATCTGGATGGTTCAACGGTAGGAATTATAAGGTATCTTCTTTCTGCTGTTTCTGTGGTATCACAATGGACGAAAACTTTTAAGTGAGCTTGATGGCAGACTGTCACTTTAACCTCAACTCACCTGCATATAGACCAATCTCCCAACTTATAGTCTTGCTTATTATACCCACCACCGAAGGATGGGGGTATATTCATTTTATCATTTCGTTTGCGACACATCGAAATATCCATTTCCGACCCTATAAAGTACATATATTGTTGATCAGCGTAAAAATCTAAGACGATCTAGCCATGTCCGTCCGTCTGTCTGTTGAAATCAAGCTACAGTCATTAAAAATGGAGATATTAAGCTGAAATTTTACACAGATTCTTTTTTTGTCCATAAGCAGGTTGAGTTCGAAGATGGGCTATATCGGACTATATCTTGATATAGCCCCCATATATACCGATCCACCGATTTAGGGTCTTAGGGCTATAAAAGCCCCATTTATCGTCCGATTTTACTGAAATTTGGAACAGTGAGTTGTGTTAGGCCCTTCGACATCCTTCTTCAATTTGGTTCAGATCGATCCAGGTTTGCCACATAGACCGATCCGCCGATTTAAGGTCTTAGGACCATAAAAAACACATTTATTATCCGATTTTGCCAATATTTGAGCAATATTCGACATCCTTCTTCAATTTGACCCAGATCGGTCCAGATTTGGATATAGCTGCCATTTTAACCGATCTCTTAGTTTTAGGGTTTGGGCCATAAAAGGCGCATTTATTATCCGATTTTGCTGAAATTTGGGACAGTGAGTTGTCTTAGGCCCCTCGACATTCTTCGTCAATTTGGCCCAGATCGGCCAAGGTTCGGATATAGCTGCCATATGTACAGATCCGTCGATTTAGGGCCTTAGGCGCATAAAAGCCACATTTATTATACGATTTTGCTGAAATGTGGGACAGTGAGTTGTCTTAGGCTCCTCGACATTCTTCGTCAATTTGGCTCAGATAGGTCCAGATTTGGATATAGTTGCCATATAGACCGACCTCTCCATTTAAGGTTTTGGGGTGATAAAAGGCACATTTATTGTCCTATGTCGCCGAAATTTGGGACAGTGAATTAAGTTAAGCCCCTCGATATACTTCTGCAATGCGACAGAGATCGGTCCAGATTTGGATATTGCTGCCATATAGACCGATCTCTCCATTTATATTTTTGGGGCCATAAAAGGCGCATTTATTGTCCTATGTCACCGAAATTTGGGATAGTGAATTATGTTAAGCCTCTCGATATACTTCTGCAATATGGCACAGGTCGGTCCAGATTTAAATATAGCTGCCATATAGACCGATCTCCCGATTTAAGGTTTTGGGCCGTATAAATCGCATTTATTGTCCGATTCCGCCGAAATATGGCGCAGTGGGTTGTGTTAGGCCCTTCGACATTTTTCATCAATCTGGCTCAGATCGGTTCAGATTTGAATATAGCTGCCATATAGACCGATCTCTCGATTTAAGGTTTTGGGGCCATAAAAGTCGCATTTGTTGTCCGATTTCGCCGAAATTTGAGACAGTGAGTTGTGTTGGGCTCTTCGACATTTTGATGTTACTAAAACCTAATCGGTCCAGATTTGGGTATGGCTGCCATATAGACCGATATCTCGAAATTTGACACAGGACTTAGGTAAGGCTTTTCGACATCCGTGTCGTGTAGAGTTCAGATCGGTTTATTTTTTAGATATAGCTGCTGAACAATGACTTATACTTATAAAGGGTGATTTTTTTGAGGTTAGGATTTTCATGCAATAGTATTTGACAGATCACGTGGGATTTCAGACATGGTGTCAAAGAGAAAGATGCTCAGTATGCTTTGACATTTCATCATGAATAGACTTACTAACGAGCAACGCTTGCAAATCATTGAATTTTATTACCAAAATCAGTGTTCGGTTCGAAATGTGTTCATTCACCGTTCAGCGATGAGGCTCATTTCTGGTTGAATGGCTACGTAAATAAGCAAAATTGCCGCATTTGGAGTGAAGAGCAACCAGAAGCCGTTCAAGAACTGCCCATGCATCCCGAAAAATGCACTGTTTGGTGTGGTTTGTACGCTGGTGGAATCATTGGACCGTATTTTTTCAAAGATGCTGTTGGACGCAACGTTACGGTGAATGAACACATTTCGAACCGAACACTGATTTTGGTAATAAAATTCAATGATTTGCAAGCGTTGCTCGTTAGTAAGTCTATTCATGATGAAATGTCAAAGCATACTGAGCATCTTTCTCTTTGACACCATGTCTGAAATCCCACGTGATCTGTCAAATACTAATGCATGAAAATCCTAACCTCAAAAAAATCACCCTTTAAGTATTTGGTCCAAATCGGCAAATATTTCGATTTTGGGGCATAAGGTATGCATTTTTCATCGGATTTTGACGAAAGATGGTTTTTCAAATGTGGTTAAAATCGGATCATATTTGGATATAGCTGCCATATAGATCGATCTCTCGATATAAAGCCTTGAATCCATAAGAGGAGCATTTGCCACAGTGAGTTTTGGAAGAAGTTTCCACATTTTTGTGCAATGTTGTACAGATCGAACCATATATGGATTTAGGTGCCATATAAACCAATCTCCCGATATAAAGTCTTGAACCCTTCCTACCCATAGTGAGTTTTGGTAGACCCCTACCCATTCCTGTGAGATATGGTCCAAATCGGACCATATTTAGATAAAGCTCCCATATAGACCGATCTCCCAAACAAGAGTGTTGAGCACATAAAAGGAAGCTCTTATTTATGAAGTTCACAAAATTAACTTAAATCAAATTAAATTGAGAACGGAGTTGTTACCACATTTCTTAGTTAGTTATGTTTACATTAAGTTTATAGAAAATTTTTATAAGCACTTATTACTGTATACCACATACTTTGCTCAAAGAACTAATAACACTTCCGCACGGTTTAAATGATGGTTAGACACTGAATATTTATTCAAAAATAAAAACTGAAATATAAACTATGTTTTTCTAAGCCTAATGTTTACATAAGGAACATAAAGTCCAAAAAAGTATTTGAACAACTTATCATAGATCTGCTTCAGTGTGTTGTAATCTATAGGGCATTGGGGGAAAGGGATTGATAGTTCATTGCATATGACACACTGATAAGCAGTACGTAGCATGTAAGGTTTTAAGATATTAACACAAGAAATACTAAACTGAGCGTCTCATGCGCTTTGTTAGTACTCTTATAACTGCTTTAGGTAGGTATTTATACCCTACACCACTACTGCGGTACTGCTGATTTTTATACCCGCCACCATAAGATGGGGGGTATACTAATTTCATCATTCTGTTTGTAACTACTCGAAATATTCGTCTGAGACCCCATAAAGTATATATATTCTTGATCGTCGCGACATTTTATGTCGATCTAGCCATGTCCGTCCGTCTGTCCGTCTGTCTGTCGAAAGCACGCTAACTTCCGAAGGAGTAAAGCTAGCCGCTTGAAATTTTGCACAAATACTTCTTATTAGTGTAGGTCGGTTGGTATTGTAAATAGGCCATATCGGTCCATGTTTTGATATAGCTGCCATATAAACCGATCTTGGGTCTTGACTTCTTGAGCCTCTAGAGGGCACAATTCTTATCCGATTTGAATGAATTTTTGCACGAAGTATTTCGTTATGATATCCAACAACTGTGCTAAGTATGGTTGAAATCGGTCCATAACCTGATATAGCTGTCATATAAACATATCTGGGGATTTGACTTCTTGAGCTTCTAGAGGGAGCAATTCCTATTCGATTTGGCTGAAATTTTGCATGACGTATTTTATTTTTACTTTCAACAACTGTGTCAAATAAGATTCAAATCGGTTCATAACCTGATATTGCTGCCATATAAACCGATCTGGGATCTTGACTTCTTGACCCTTAGAGGTCGCACTTATTATCCGATATGCCTGAAATTTTGTACGACGGATCCTCTCATGACCATCAACAAACGGGTTTTATTATGGTCTGAATCGGTCTGTAGCCCGATACAGATCCCATATAAATCGTTCTCTCTATTTTACTTCGTGAGCCCCCAATGGGCGCAATTCTTATACGAATTGGGTGAAATTTTACACAGGTCTCCAACATATAATTTAATTGTCGTCCGAACCGGACCATATCTTGATATCGTTTTAATAGCAGAGCAACTCTTTTCTTATATCCTTTTTTGCCTAAGAAGAGATGCCGAGAAAAGAACTCGACAAATGCGATCCATGGTGGAGGGTATATAAGATTCGGCCCGGCCGAACTTAGCACGCTTTTACTTGTTTTCTTTGATCCCGTTAAGCGAAATACAATATACTTATGATTTCACTTGCCACCTTTAGGGTTAAGGGATATATACAATATATGAGAATTTTATATCAGCTAATGCAATGAGTGAACAAAATATACATTTATATGTGGTAGTGATGAATATGTGGCAAACTATGTGGACCAAGTTTCAGTAATTTATCGATATATCAAAATTGTGACCTTAAAGTCGATGAATACATCGCATCATAACACATTTCTAGATTTAGAACGTAGTTCGTAGTATTTGGAGAAAGGTATAGCATCCTCTTGACAAAAAAACCGTAATAACCTCTTGACATCTGCATATTTCTCATGTCCCCAGATTTGGGCATTGTAGCACATAATAGAGCAAGAACAACGGTTAAATATTTTCATCTTATTTTCCTTGGAAACTTCAGGATGATTAAGGCACTTCCCCCATGAAGAATTTATAGCCATCTAACAATTTCTGGGCCCTCAGTACCAAATTTCCATTTTAATCAGCGGAGAAACCTAGAGAAACTGGGAACCTAGCGGAAGATCACAATCTTAGACTTTGCTAAATCAACCTTCAAGTCGCACAGTAGGCAGTATTTATGTTAGACATTAATGATTTCTCCCACTTTGGGAAGTGGTATTGACAACAATAAAGGATTTTGTGAGTACCACAGAATTCCTAACTTAAAATTTTCTTTTTAGAGGTTACTTTTTAGATTTTAGAGCGCACAACAAACCGATTACTGGTTTAGGTGTATGTCTTAAGCTGCATGGGACGGATTGATATCTGCACCCTTTTTTTAACCTAACCTAACCTAATCATTTTCTAAAGACCCTCAGGACTATCAGACGGGGGAGTATAATTACCTATTCATTCCGTTTGTAACATCTCGAATTATTGATCTGCGATCGCATAAACTATAAACATTCTTGATAATCGTGACATTCGAAGTGGATGTTTTATCGTCCCACCGTCCGTCTGTGGAAATTACGATCGATCACGTAAAGTCAGCTGCTCGAAAGTTTGAACATATACTTATTTTTGATGTATTGTAGATCGTTGGGAATTGCAAACGGGGCATAGAAGATCAGATTTGGATATAGCTCCCAATCTCCCGATTAGACTTCCGCGGCCCCTAGATGCTTAAATGTTTGCCTTATTTGACATTTTAGTATGTCGAAAATTTTTTTATATTACTGCACTAAGTATGGTTCAAAGCGGTCCATTTTTTGATATAGCTGCCATATAAACCGATCTTGGGTCTAGACTTCTTTAGCCTCTAGAGGGCGCAATGCTCGTCCGATTTGACTGAAATTTTGCAGGTAGTGTTTTGGTATCACTTCCAACAACTGTGTTTAGTATGATTCAAATCGGTTCATAATTTGGAATATCTGTCATATAAACCGATCTTCGATCTTGAATTCTTGAGGCAATAGAGCGCCCAATTCTAATTCGATTTGGCTGAAATTTCGTATGAGTTGTTTTGTTATGACTTCCAAAAACTGTGCTTAGTATGGCGCAAATCTGTACATAACCTGATATAGCTGCCATATAAACCGATCTGGGATCTTGACTTTTTGAGCCTCTAGAGGGCGCAATTCTCATCCGATTTGGCTGAAATTTCGCATGAGGTGTTTTGTTATGACTTTTAATAACTGTGATAAGTGTCGCGCAAATCAGTACATAATCCGATATAACTGCCATATAAACCGATCTGGGATCTTCCCTTCTTGAGCCTCTAGAGGGCGCAATTCTCATCCGATGTAAAATTTTGTACAACAGCTTCTCTCATAAACCTCAACATACGTGTCTAATATGGTCTGAAACGATCAATAGCTTGATACCATCAATAGCTTGATACCCGATTTTGCTTTTTGAGTCCCTACAAGGCGCAATTCTTATCCGAATGAACTGAAATATTACACAATGACAACTACAATGTTCAGTATTCATTTATGGTCCGTATCGGACTATAACTTGATATAGCTCCAATAGTATAACATTTCTTATTCAATATTCTTTGTTTCCTAACTTTGCATAGAAGTCGTCAAATGCGATCCATGATGGAGGGTATATAAGATTAGGCCCGGCCGGACTTAGCACGCTTTTATTCGTTTTATTTGTTATTTCTTCAAACTAGTACTCATAAGACTATACTTTGGGTTAATATATGTGCATATTTAGCAGAAACCATGGTGGTGGGTGCCCACGATTCGGACAAACCAAATATTGTTTTTTGTTGATTATTAGAAATAACAAGGTCTAAAACCCTAACATTATATATCCTCAATATTATTATTTGCAATGAATATAGTGTGAAAACCACCAAAAGACTGTGGGACCTGATTCATGTTGGTTTCAATGCTTTTTGCAAAATTTGTTTTGACAAATTTGAAAGTCTCAAATTAGTGATATAGGCAATTGAAAACTAATATCGTACGCAAAATATATTTTTTTAGCGACATATCAAGATCGAGTCCAGCTAGTTCTAGCACTGATAAACCAATCACCCTACAAACTCAAGTACCATGCTGCTCGATGTGTTGCATACGAACTTATTAAGAACAAAGCAACAGATAAGGTAAATTTCCATTGCATGACAAAGGTTTTGTCATTTTACATCCAACAGTTTTTAAACTGACATATAGTCAACTTCGCTGATTTAATTTTTACATTTCTTATCACAAAAGCCCTTCCCAGGCAGTCGGTCAATACAGCTCATCATGTGAAATAGGTTATCTCTGGGACAGTTGTTTACACAATTTTTGGTCAGATTACAGAAAAGTAAGGTAGAAATTCTATAATACGGATATATGGGATATGAAAACGAGACATATGGGATATGAAAGGTTGTACGCAATAGGAAAGAGATAAGCTATACATATAAATATGAGTCAATGTTAGAGTTTTTTTCTGAGTCAAATTAGTTTTTTGCAGGTTAGCTGACACTGTTTTTTTTTCTCAGCAGCTTACCATATTGTTTACAAGCCAACAAAAGCATTTGCTTTTGATTTTTTTTAAAGAAACTTATTCGTGATGAATTTCAAGCGAAAAAGTATGACTGCGTTATATTTGGTTTAAAATCACAAGCGGCCATTGTTGGCGAACTCAAACAACATAAAGTGAACAAAATATTTGTCTATCGCACGATAAATCGTTATAGTGATACTGGCAACATTGTCAAATGCCATATTAGTGGAAGATATGTGACTGGGAACTGTAGGATGACCACAGCTACTCTATTTATAGTTTTATTAGCATCAGCCTTGGAGAAAATACTTCAAAAGTGGTCCCCTGGGACAAACTTCTGTGCACGACTATCCCTTCGAAACCTTTCCAGGAGGCCAAACATTTTTTTCAAAAAAATAAAATAAATCATCCAAGACCCATGCATGCTTTTGCAAAAATATTCAGTAAAGGATTCCTAATTTAAAACACTAAAGGCGAAAGATTTTCATCCTTTTAGTCTTTCATCCTTTATGCTGAGGAATGTAGAGTGGTTGATGGAAACATATTGTATGAAAGGGCAAAGATTCCTAGAGCAGCAGCAGCATGCATATAGTAAAGGCAAATCCATTGAAACAGCCCGTCACGACTTAGTCGCCTACATACAATGGTAGCATTTCTATCATTTAAGGAACATTCAATAATGTACAACCGACGTCAATCATGAAGGAGTTGGAGCAAGCACTGTATGAAAGTTTATTATAAACTTACTACTTACATGGGATCTGTGGATCTAAAAATATGGGTCATCAGAGGAAAACCTCAAGGGGTTGTACTGTCTCCTCCACTTTGAAATATAGCCATTTACAATATATTATTGTCTCTGGAAGAAAATGATGTAAAAGTGGTCGCGTATGCTGATGACGTGGCAATTGCGGTTAGGGGAAAGTTTCCCATCACTCTAAGAGATCTACTTCAGGAAGCTCTAGTTGCAACAGCAAAGTGGGCTGCCGAAAGTGGTCTAGGTATGAATCCGCGCAAGACACAAGTAGTTCTATTCAGCTGGAGATACAAGTTGCCTGTCTCCTTGGGACGAGAGAATGTTCCATTTACAGAAAGCGCAAAATACCTGGGTGGTCTGCTGGACAGGAAATTGAACTTCAAATCCAACATTTTGGAAAGGGTAAGGAAGGCCACTCTTGCCCTATACACCTGCATGAGAGCCATTGGCAAAAGTTGGGGATTTAGACCGCGTGTCAAGCATTGGGTATATACTGCAGTTGTCAAACCTCTAATGCTATATGCTGTTGTGGTCTGGTGGACGGCACTTCAAAAGTCCACCTACTTAACCGGATCCAAAGGATGGCTTGTTTGTGCATCACAGCCGCAGTGAGAACGACACCATCTGATGCACAGAATTTAATGCTACATCTTATGCCTCTGGGCATTGGGGATTGACAAATAGCAGCAACCTCTGCCGTGAGGTTAATGGAGCTTTCTCATTGGTCGTGTAATGGCTATAGACACTGTGTTATCTTTGATACAATATCCGATGTTGCAGGCAGTGTGGATACACCCTACCTTAGCAGCTTTTTGATAAAAAGTACTGTATCACTATTTCTGATAGAGACAATTGGATCTACGACATTCCTGGTAAGAGAAGTTGCATAGACTTTACCGCTTTGCTGTCATTGGCTAGAACAGATGTCTCAATCATTGTGTCCCTCATGACAGGTCACTGTCTAATTGGAAAACATGCTGACAGACTGAAGGTTGCCAGCAATGATTTTTGCCGAAGCTGTGAGGACCAGAGATGGCCTGTCAGAAACAGTGACGTATATGACATACGTTTCCGACGTATATTACATACGTCGAAAACGTCGTAAACCTAGCCAAAAAACTAGGTTTCTGACAAAAAAAAAAATTCGAACGAAAATATGTCGAATTTTTGATCTGATTAACTAAAAATTTTGGCATAAGTATTAACACTCCATGTACCATTTCACTTGACACTTCCTCAGATGTCATGCATTTTTAACATACAGGGTGGCTGATGAATATTGCTACAATGATGAATATTGCTACATTTTTTTTTCGGTGTATGGAATACATTTTTCTTTTATTCATGTTAAATTAAATTATTAAATTAATTATTAAATTATTATTAATTAAATTAATTAATTAATTAATTAAATTAATTATTAAATTATTATTATTAAATAGAAAAAAAGTTATTACATTTTTTTTTGGTAGCGGCTTTCATCAGCCACCCTGTACATATGTCGTTTACAACAGCGTTCAAAAAGCAAATTAAAACGGGAGAAGCAAATAATTTTGCAAAAGGATACAAAATAATTGCAATTTCTAAATATAATTGATGAAAACTAATAATTTATTGATTTTTTGCTTCACAAAAAAATCCTTAAACGTTACTTTATAAATTGACTTGAAATTTGCGTATATTTCCAATTTATTATGTGAAAAATGTAAATGCAAAAATTAAAAAAAAACTTTATATTTCTTTTATTGCGAAATTTTTTTACATATAAACTCTTCTATATACAACAAATAAGTGACAATAATATTTGTTAAAAATCAAACTTTTACACTGAGTTATTAAGGTTTATGACGTTTGCGACTTTTTCTACGTTTTATACAAGTATACGACGTTTTCGACTTTTACAACTTTTTGACTGTCGGAAACCTAAAAAATCGTCTTACGGACCATCTCTGGTGAGGACATTGAAGAAGAAGCGACTATAGAATACCTTCTGTGTGTGTGTCCCGCTTTAGCAGTCAGAAGGAGTTCCTTCTTTAGGTTCTTATTTTTTTTGAGAACCTGTCTGATTTAGCGGATGTGAACATTGGCAAGTTGATGGGCTATTTAAAGTGGTTTGGGTGGTTCAACGGTTAGAAATAGAAGGCATCTTCCTTCTACTGTTCCTGTGGTATCACATTGGACGAAAACGTCTAAGTAAGTTTGATAGCAAAGTGGCACTAAATTCACAGAAGAAGTCTTAGTAGACAATTTCAAAATCGGATAAAAGTCGCGACCTCTAGAGGCTCAAGAATTCAATATCGGAGATAGGTTTGTGCGGGAGCTATATCAGTTTATTAATCAATTAAGATCATACTTGGCACGGTTATTGGAAGTCATTACAATACACTTCATGCAAATCGGTTATGAATTGTGCCCTATAGGGGCTCAATAAGTTAAGATAGCTGATCGGTTTATATGGCAACTTATCAAAACATGGCCCGATAGAGTCCATTTACAATCCCAACGGACCTTCTTTTTTAGGAAGTATTTGTGAAAAATTTCAAGCTCCTAGCTTTATTCCTTCGTAAGTTAGCCTGCTTTCGACAGACGGACGGACATGGCTAATTCGACTCATAATCTCTAGACGATCAAGAATATATATATTCTGTTGGGTCTCAGATCAATATTTCAATGTGTTACAAACGGAATGACGAAATTACTTTACCTCCATCCTATGGTGGAGGTTATAAAATCGAAATGAGTCGAAATTAACCCTCAGAAAATTGATGAACGTACGTCTCAAAGGCCATGCCGGACGGATCTGTACGCTTATGATGCCGTTTGTGCTAGGGTGGATATACTTGAGAAATATAGTGCCGATATCAATGCTTTACAGGAATTGCAGTCATAGCTGCCATTAAACCAGACATAAGTTTTGCTGTGGACCCTAGCGCGTATTTGACTCATGTCTTACCATTTTTCATTTCTTTCGATACCCCTCTTTTCTGGCCAAGAAATTCCCACAATTTGCACTGATATGTCTAGCCACATTTGTATACTTTTGAATAAAAACATTTAAATTTAAAACAATAACTTAAAAAAAAAAAAACTTTGTTTACCAAACTGCATCTAGGTTAGTGTCATTCACTTTCAGTCACTCGCAGTCCAATTCAAATATTTAATATGCCGTCCTTAATGCACTGCAGCATTGGCCTCAATGTCCATCTACTCAGTGTTGCTGTGGACAGAGTAAACATTTCTAAAATCGTTTGCATTTCATGTCCAAATATTTAAACAACATTTATTTGGTATTTATGTAGTTATCGTTGATGTGTTTGCTTAAGTACTCTTCTGCTCGGCTATTTTATGTTTGGCTTAGTCCTTGCCTGAGTTGCTAAAAATAATTCAAATATTTTAAATAAACACAATTTGGCAATATTTTAATTAATTACCGAAAGCTACTATGTGCAGTTTGCTTTTGTTTTTATTTCATGCCATTGAGCTTATTTAGGTGAGCTTAACTTAAAGCATTCGAAAAAAAATAAGGCTCTTTTTTGCAATACAAATGGCAAGTAAATAGTGGCACAAAGCTGCAAAATTGTAAATAAGAGGGAATTTAACTGTTTTGTATTTTGTAGGTTTTTTTTTGTTCTTTTCTATGTCGTGCTGTCCAGTTTTTGTATTAATATAAGTTATGCAACGAGGATGTAAAATAAATCGAACTTCGAAAAACTCTGTCTCCTGATTAAGTTGGAAAAATAACCAACGAAAAGTCGAGAGTATAAATTAAGACGATTCGTTTTATTTAATCAAACGTAAACCTGACCAAAAGCCGGCCACCAAATTACAAAAAAACAAGTAAAAACGTGCTAAGTTCGGCCGGGCCGAATCTTTTATACCCTCCACCATGTATCGCATTTGTCGAGTTCTTTTCCCGGCATCTCTTCTTAGGCAAAAAAAGGATAAATGATAAGATTTGCTCTGCTATTAGAGCGATATCAAGATATGGTCCGGTTTGGACCACAATTAAATTATATGTTGGAGACCTGTGTAAAATGTCAGCCAATTCGAATAAGAATTGCGCCTTTTGAGGGTTCAAGAAGTAAAATAGAGAGATCGATTTATATGGGAGCTGTATCGAGCTATAGACCGATTCAGACCATAACAAAACAGGTATGTTAATGGTCATGAGAGGATCCGTCGTACAAAATTTCAGGCAAATCGGATAATAATTGCGACCTCTAGAGGCTCAAGAAGTCAAGATCCCAGATCGGTTTATATGGCAGCTATATCAGGTTATGAACCGATTTGAACCATATTTGGTACAGTTGTTGGATATCAAAACAAAATACGTCGTGCAAAATTTCATTCCAATCGGATAAGAACTGCGCCCTCTAGAGGCTCAAGAAGTCAAGATCCCAGATCGATTTATATGGCAGCTATATCAGGTTATGGAACGATTTGAACCATACTTCGCACAGTTGTTGGATATCATAACCAAACATGTTGTGTAAAATTTCATTTCAATCGGATTAGAATTGCGCCCTCTAGCGGCTCAAGAAGTCAAGACCCAAGATTGGTGTATATGGCAGCTATATCAAGTTATGAACCGATTTGAACCACACTTGGCAAGGTTTTTGGATATCATAACAAAGCACGTTGTGCAAAATTTCATTACAATCGGATTAGAATTGCGCCCTCTAGAGGCTCAAGAAGTCAGGGTTTATATGGCAGCTATATCAGGTTATGAACCGATTTAAACCACACTTGGCAAGGTTTTTGGATATCATAACAAAGCACGTTGTGCAAAATTTCATTCCAATCGGATTAGAATTGCGCCCTCTAGAGGCTCAAGAATTCAAGACCCAAGATCGGTTTATATGGCAACTATGTCAGGTTATGAATCGATTTGAACCATACTTGGCAAGGTTGTTGGATACCATAACAAAGCACGTTGTGCAAAATGTCATTCCAATCGGATTAGAATTGCGCCCTCTAGAGGCTTAAGAAATCAAGACCCAAGATCGGTTACTATGGCAGCTATATCAAAACATGGACTGATATGGCCCATTTACAATCCCAACCGACCTACGCAATAAGAAGAAGTATTTGTGCAAAATTTCAAGCGGCTAGCTTTACTCATTCGATAGTTAGCGTGCTTTCGACGGACAGACGGACGGACATGGCTAGATCGACATAAAATGTCACGACGATCAAGAATATATATACTTTATGGGGTCTCAGACTCATATTTCGAGGTGTTACAAACAGAATGGCGAAATTAATATATCCCCATCCTATGATGGAGGGTATAAAAATTAACCACTCACATTGGTCATAAAACACTTTGGCCATTATACAAAGCCGAATACTTTATATACATACATACATGCCAATTTTATGTAAGTAAAATTACAAATTTTAACTTTAAGGTGCCCGGCTGATTACACTGTTTGCCGTTTTGGCCTTTTAATTTATATGCGTACTAGCAGAACGCGGCCCGCTCCGCTGCGCCTTCGTTAACTCTCTAATATCTTTTTAGGGTGGGGACACTTCGCCCTGAATGCGGATATCGAATTCGGGCCATTGTAGCCTATGACGTTGAACGTCAAATCCTGGCGAGAACATCGAACAAATCGGTGTTTATCCCCTCTTATTGTTGACAACATTTGCGGAGTATAATACCAGGCATGGTCATTTAAAAAATGTTTTCCAAAGAGGTGTCGCTCTGCGGGACGCCGTTCGGATTCGACTAAAAAAGGTCCCTTATCATTGAGTTTCAACTTGAATCGAAAAGCACTCATTGATGAGTGAGAATTTGGCCCTTCTCGGTTCCTGGTGCTAATGTTCTTCCTTAGGGTAATGTCCTCATTAGGGGAGGGATGGCACCTCAAATATTTGGACTTGAATATGGATATCAAATTCGTGCTGCACTTCCGAATCCCTTTAAGTTGAGCCCCATATTGCCATGGCCGGTGTTATGTAGCGTTTCGGGGGTGTTTTGGGCACTTTGCACTGAAAATAGATATCAAATTCGTTCTTTATTCCCACCGAAAATGAAGTTCAGTTTAGGAGGTGCTTTAGCGTATACCCCAAAACACTTGTTTCCAAAATTGGATATCAAATTCGTTTTCTACACTCAAATAACTTTCATTTCAGTCCCATATTGTCATAATGGGTCAAATAACCCATTTGATGTATCTTTAGGATGAAAAGCGCCACCTAGTCTTGAACGCAATTTTTAATGTCATATTCGTAATCTACTCCCTAAAACCTTTCGTTTGAGTCCCATACAGCCATGGTCGACTAATATGCCCATTTGGGGGTATTTGGGGGTGGGCGACCTCCCATTACTTGGACCTAATGTTTTATGCCATACTTATAATCTACATTCGAGTCACATTTTGACATGAACTTCGAATATATATAATTTTGGGGTTGGGTACAGGGCCGCTGGGTACATGGACCCAAATGTTAATACCATATTAGTTTCTCGTTTCCAATGCCTTTCATTTGATACCCTTATTGTGCCTATCGGACCACTTTCGGATATGTGTGGCGTTTTTGAGATAAGGGGGAGGGTCCGCCTCCACCCGATATCTAAGAATTAATAGCCTATGTTTCCTTTCAGACAAACATACACAATCTATGAAAATTTTAAGAAAATCGGTTCACCCAAGTATCATATAGTCATAATGGGTCTAATGGCGTTTTTGAGTGGTGGCATGACCCCCTATACCTCGACCATATTGAAATGAAGGCCCAATATGTCTGTTTGGAGGGGTTTTAGGGTTGGGGCGGCCAAATGGGTACTTAGACTCTAATTTTAATGTCATACTCGTATTCGTAGGGAGGACACCGTAGCGCAGAGGTTTGCATGTCCGAATATGACGCTGAACGCCCTAGGTTCGAATCCTGGCAAGACCATCTGAAAAAATTTCAGTGGTGGTTTTCCCCTCCTATTGCTGGCAACATTTGTGAGGTACTATACCATGTAAAACTTCTCTCCAAAGAGGTGTCGCACTGTGACACGCCGTTCGGACTCGGCTATAAAAGGGAGGCCCCTTATCATTGAGCTTAAACTTGAATCGGACTGCACTCATTGATATGTGAGAAGTTTGCCCCTGTTCCTTAGTGGAATATTCATGGGCAAAATCTGCATTTTTACTCGTATTCGTAGGCCACCGTAGCGCAGAGGTTAGCGTGTCCGCCTATGACGCTGAACGCTTGGGTTCAAATCCTGGCTAGACCATCAGAAACAATTTTCAGCGGTGGCTTTCCCCTCCTAATGCTGGCAACATTTGTGAGGTACTATGCCATGTAAAACTTCTCCCAAAGAGGTGTCGCACTGCGGCACGCCGTTCGGACTCGGCTATAAAAAGGAGGCCCCTTATCATTGAGTTTAAAATTTGAATCGGACTGCACTCATTGATATGTCAAAAGTTTGCCCCTGTTCCTTAGTGGAATGTTCATGGGCAAAATTTTTTGTTGTTTTTGTACTCGTATTCTACTCTCCAATACCTTTCGTTTGATACCAATATTGCCCCAATCGGTCCACTTTAGATTTTGGGTTGTGTTTTTGGCATAAGGGTTTCCTTCCAGACCAACCTACACAATATGCGAAAATTTTTGAGAAAATCAGTTTTGCCGTTTTTCAGTCTATACGGAACAAACAAACCGAGTCCCATTTATCCGTGATTGGCTAATGTGCCCATTTTTAGGGTTTTTGTGGGGATGGGGTGACCCCTATACATCGACATGAATTTGTGTGCCAGATTCGTTATCTACTCTCGCATAATTTTCATTTGATACCCATATTGTCCTTATCGGTCTACTTTAGATATTGGGTGGTGTTTTTGGCGTAACAGTGGAAGGTCCGCCCCCTTCCGTTATCAATATATTATAAAGCCTATTCTTACTTCCTCACTATATTCGTAATCTACTCCCGAATACCTTTCATTTGAGTCCCATATTGTCATGATCGTGAAATAAACCTATGTTAAGGAGTTTTGGGGCTGGGGCGGCCCCCCAGGTCCTTGAACCTAAATTTTATAATGAAATTCGTACTTTACTCTAAAGTACCTTTCATTTGAATCTCATATTGTCCCGATCGGTCTACTTTTATTTTTGGTTAGTACTTTTGGGGTAAGGGGGAGGGTCCGCCCCCCTCCCGATATCAAAAAAATTTATAGCCTATGTTTCTTTCCAGACCAACCTAAAGAATATGTGACAATTTTAAGGTAATTGGTTCAGCCGTTTTTGAGTCTATACCGAACAAGCAAACAAACCGACAAACAAACCAATAAAACAAGTAAGAGCGTGCTAAGTTCGGCCGTACCGAATCTTATATACCCTCCACCATGGTCGCATTTGTCGAGTTCTTTGCGCAGTATCTCTTTTTAGGCAAACAAAGAATAATGAATAAGGAAAGAGGAGGAGCTATATAAAGTTATAGTCCGATTTGGAGCTCAAGAAGCAAAATCGGGATATCGGTTTATATGGGAGCTGCATCAAGCTACAGATCGATTCTGACCATATTGCGAACGTATGTTGAAGGCCATGGGAGGAACCGTTGTACAACATGTATGTCAAATCAGATGGGAATTGCGCTCTCTAGAGGCTTAAGAAGTTAAGATGCCAGATCGGTTTATATGGCAGCTACATCAGGTTATGGACCGATTTGGATCATACTTCTCACAGTTGTTGGAAGTGATATGAAAACAATATGTGAAAAATTTCAGTCAAATAATATAAGAATTGCGCCTTCTAAAAGCTCAAGAAGTCAAGATACCAGATCGGTTTATATGGCAGCTATATCAGGTTATTAGCCTATTTGGACCATACTTCTCATAGTTGTGTGTGATATCAAAACACTTTGTGCAAAATTTTAGTCAAATCGGACGAGAATTGCGCCCCTAGAGGTTTAAGAAGTCAAGTCCCCCGATCTGTTTACATGACAGCTATATCAGGTTATGAACCGACTTGAACCATACTTTGCACAGTTGTTGGCTATCATAACAAAACACGTCATGCAAAATTCATTCCAATCGGTTAAGAATTGCGCCCTCTAGAGACTCAAGAAGTCAAGACCCAAGATCGGGTTAAAGGGCAGCTATATCAGGTTATGGACCGTTTTAAACCATACTTGGCACAGTTGTTGGATATCATAAAAAAACATGTTGTGCAAAATTTCATTCCAATCGGGTAAGAATTACGCCCTCAAGAGACTCAAGAAGTCAAGACCCAAAATCGGTTTTAATAGCAGCTATATTAAAACATGGACCGATTTGGCCCATTTACAATCCCAACCGACCTACAGTAATAAGAAGTTTTTGTGCAAAATTTCAAGCGGCTAGCTTTTCTCCTTCGAAAGTTAGCATGCTTTCGACAGACAGACTGAGGACGGACATGGCTAGTTCGCATATGTCGAGGTGTTATAAACAGAATGACGAAATTAGTATACCCCCATCCTGTGGTGGAGGGTATAAAAACAAAATTGAATTTTATACAATATATTGGGTTGCCCAAAAAGTAATTGCGTATTTTTTAAAGGAAAGTAAATGCATTTTTAATAAAGCTTAGAATGAACTTTAATCAAATATACTTTTTTTACACTTTTTTTCTAAAGCAAGCTAGAAGTAACAGCTGATAACTGACAGAAGAAAGAATGCAATTACAGAGTCACAAGTTGTGAAAAAATTTGTCAACGCCGACTATATGAAAAATCCGCAATTACTTTTTGGGCAACCCAATATAAGATATCTATTGATGTAACTGGCATCTTTTATTGCAAAATTTCATGTATTTCATTAAAGTTGTTATCATTCAACGTACACGGAATCAATTCCACTTCTTCTCCATGTTCCCTGCATATTAGTTTTATCTTAAACCATATTCTAGTTGCTACATGAGTAGTTTATGTTTATCTAAAAAACTGTTTGTGTTGCAATTTCAATTTTGAAGCATACATGTTAGGGACATCCTTTGTGTGCATCCTTTTTGCTAAACTTCAGCAAATGGAAGGAAAATACAAATAAACCAGCACCGATAGTAAAACCGTGTCAAATCCTTTTATGAAAACGCACATAAAACCAATTTGCATTAACAATGTTAATACCAAGATACGAGTAGCAACAAATGGGACTTTGAAGTGAAGAAACATATTCTGAACGTGGTGTAAATATTACAACAGACATTAAGGACGTAACAGTGCAAATTCACTTAACAAGAAAATAGCGCAAAAAGTTTAGTGTTAGCAAAAGGAAGGGGAATCAGTGCCTTTCAGCGTCTTCCTTGTAGACAGTTATTGGAATAAGGACATCCGTCATGGTGACAAATCCTATTTTCATTGTTGCTATTATTGCTTTTATTACTCATGCATTTTACATTGCGACTTTCAGGTAAGCTGGATTTTGTTGAGCGCATATGAGAGTTGTATTTGAATTGAGGGAAATTGAATACTTCTTGAAAGAGGTAAATATTTTAACTATTTTTACCCTCCACCATAGGATGGGGGTATACTAATTTCTTTTTTCTGTATGTAACGCAATGAGACTCATTAAAATACAAGAGGTCTAATCATAAAATAAGCGTTATTTTAAATTTTTCAAAAATAGTTTTTTTTTTTTCAATTACTATCTTGTCCCCTTAAAAATAATACAAACATCGTTCTTCCCATTGAAACTCATCGAAGAAATGATCTGAGACCCACAAAGTATACGAGGTACAACGTAACTCACAAAATTTGAAAATAATGGTTATTTTTCGATCCGACTTTGTATTCTTCATAGTCTTCACATTGTAGGTCGATTGAGCAATGTCCGACTGTCGAAATCACGCTATTTTTCGAAAGAATATAGTAAAGCGTTTGAAATTTACACGATCACTTCCTAAAAGTGTAGATTAGGTTAAAATGGCAGTCTGCCATTAGACTCACTTAGACTTTTTTGCCCATAGGAGTAGTTGAAGAAATATGCCTTCATGTTCCTACTGTTGAACCATCCAGATGGCTTAAAAAAGTCCAACAATTTGGGAATGTTCACATCCGTTCAGTCAGACAGGTTCTCAAAGGAATAAGAACTTAAGGTGGAACTTGTTCTGACTGCCAGTGCGGGGCACACACAGCAGGCGTAATATAGTCTCTTCTTCTTCGATGTCCTCACAGCTTCGGCAAAAGTCGTTGCTGGCATCTTTCAGTGTCAGCATGTTTTTCGATCAGGCAGTGACCTGACTTGGTGGACACAACGACTGAGACGTCTATTCTAGCCAGTGGCAGAGATCTACCCTTCAAGATTAGGCCACAAGTCCGTCTGTCTGTCTGTCAAAAGCACGCTAACTTTCGAAGGAGCAAAGCCAGACGCCTGAAATTTTGCACAGACGCGTGTTATTAATTTCGGTTGGGATTGTTAATGGGCCAAATCTGTTTACGTTTAATTATAGCTCTCATATAAACCGATCTCCCGTATATAGTTCTTGAGTCTGTAGAGTGCACAATTCTTATCCGATTTGGCTAAAATGTTGCTCGTCGTGGTCTGTTACGGTTTCCAACAGGCGCAGTAAGAACAATCCAAATTGGTATGTTACCTGATATAGCTCCCATATAAACCGATACTCAGTTTCCAAGCCTGGAGCCACTGGAAGCCGCAATTGTAATTCGCTTTGAAACATTGTAACAACTGTGCCAAGTACGATCCAAATCAGTCTATAACCTTATATAGCTTCCATATAAACCGATCTCTTGATTATTAGAAATGATGATGTTGAACTAAACTTAATTTGTTTAAATTTTTAGCAGAATCCATGATGGTCCCAAGACTCGGCCCGGCTAACCTTAGCACGTTTTTATCTGTTTAAACTAAAGGGTGATTTTTTTGAGGTTAGGATTTTCATGCATTAGTATTTGACAGATCACGTGGGATTTCAGACATGGTGTCAAAGAGAAAGATGCTCAGTATGCTTTGACATTTCATCATGAATAGACTTACTAACGAGCAACGCTTGCAAATCATTGAATTTTATTACCAAAATCAGTGTTCGGTTCGAAATGTGTTCAAATTTTGACAAATTTTGTTCAGCGATGAGGCTCATTTCTGGTTGAATGGCTACGTAAATAAGCAAAATTGCCGCATTTGGAGTGAAGAGCAACCAGAAGCCGTTCAAGAACTGCCCATGCATCCCGAAAAATGCACTGTTTGGTGTGGTTTGTACGCTGGTGGAATCATTGGACCGTATTTTTTCAAAGATGCTGTTGGACGCAACGTTACGGTGAATGAACACATTTCGAACCGAACACTGATTTTGGTAATAAAATTCAATGATTTGCAAGCGTTGCTCGTTAGTAAGTCTATTCATGATGAAATGTCAAAGCATACTGAGCATCTTTCTCTTTGACACCATGTCTGAAATCCCACGTGATCTGTCAAATACTAATGCATGAAAATCCTAACCTCAAAAAAATCACCCTTTAGTTTCATTCGTCCACTTTACGCCAAACTTTACAGCATTGGGATGCATTTTTCCTAACTCGAGCATTAATGAGTTAAACCAGCATTTTTATACGATACCTCTTTGTTTGAGATTTAGAACATATTTATGTACCTAAGAATAACATTGAAAGGAGGAAGAATTTGCAGTCATTATGTCGTTTCGGATTTAGCGACTTAAAGTTTCTTTTGTTATTGGTTTTTCGTTGAGAGTTTTCACAATTCACAATTTCTCTAGCAAACATTGATGTTTTTCAAATATGCCGTAGCTCAGAAATGGATGTATGGTTCTTATATAAGTAAATTATTTAGGATCTGGCAGACTTCCAAAACGACATAATTAGGTATATGTATATCCCGCTCAGAACAACATGAGATAATGTGTTGAAGGAAATTCTCAAGTATACATGTTGCCTTTTTGGGTCAACATGGAGTTCAAATGAAACTTAATTAGGAGAAGAGCACTTACAGTTCTTAAAATTTTGGTCAAGAGAATAATTGAGTATGGCCGCCTAGCCGAAACCCCCATTCTGATATGTTCCCGTTAAGCGTCTTCATATAGCTCCCATATAAATCGATCTTCCGATTATGTATCTTCAGCACTTAAAGGGCGCAATTATTTATTTTTCTTCTGCGTTATGACTTCTAACAGTCATATAGATCCATAACTTTATATTGCTCCCATATAAAGAGATCTCCTCATTGAAAGAAAATCATTTAAAGAATTGGTCAAATGCAATCCATCCTGGGGGTATATAAGTTTCGGTCCAGTCTAACTTGAACTTGCATTTGTATTTAGTCCCTTCCTTTAACTAATTAAAGCACATTTCAAAAATAATACACCAAAAATTATCAAAGTTTATTAAAGACAAACCGAATTTCTATTTTCGAATACAAATAGAAAGTTAATGGTAAACAATTTGTTTATACTTTTTTTTTGCAAGCAAACACACATTATGATTTTGAAATCATATATTTGTTTTAGATGAATCACAAAAAATTCAAAAATTCACTCAATGAATAGTTATTGCAATTGATGGTGTCATTATTCAGTATTTTCCGCATGTTTGCTGCACATTTATTTGAATTATATTTGCATCGCATCAATCACTGAGCTTTCACTAATTATTTCAAATGCATTATGTTTAGCTACTACATTTAAACAATGCCATTAGCTGAGCCACAACTATATGTGCAATAGGGTTATTGGAAAAGCCTCATTATTAAGGCCACTTCTTTATGGTGGTTTTTGCGAAGTATGGTAGAAGAGCTTAAAGCAAACAAAGTCGCGGGAAGTCACAGGGGTGGTGTTGCCATTTATGTCAGAAGAGGCATGAAAACTAGGATTCGTTAAAAGTCTGAATTCGGGGAACAGATAGAATATGTGTTTGTTGAACTACCTTCAAAATCGTAAGGAAGTTTTAGTTGGTGGTATCTGCCTTCCGAATAATACGATTGACATGCATGCGCTTCAGGTTGTACCGGAGTCCGTAACATTGGGTTATACTAATATTATAATCCCTGGGAACTTTAACTGAAACGTACATATAAATATACTTTAAGTCAAACATAAATAAACTCTGGCTGATACTATGTTGAAACTTGGACTATTCGTCACCATTAATATAAACTCTACACATTTCACGTCAACCTTCAATACACTCTTAGATTTGTCAATAATTCTGTGAAGATATCATTGTATGATCAGATTTTTGTTCCATGTTTCTCTAAGCATGATCTGATTTATCTCGCCTAAGATTTTGCTCGGCGGGAGGAAGAGGAGGACATAGCTTATCGTGACTATAGAAATTTGAATGATGAATATTTAGGAATTTGAATTTAGAAATTTGAATGATGAACACTTTAAACTGTCGATTAGCAGACGGCTTTCATGACGGATAACATTTTACGTCTCTATGATGCAACAGTTCCAATAAGGATTAAAAGGGCCTCGTCTCGGCCAACACAAAGCCATGGTTCAATTCAATGCTCAAGGCGCTTATCGGGGACAGGGACTTGGCTTACAGTAGATGGAAGCGTTTGATGTCTCCAAAACTGAAAGAAGAATTCCGTGAAGCCAGAAGGAACGTTTACAGTTTTATTAATGCGGCTAAAATGGAGTATTATTCTTCAAGATGTAATTGTAGGGTGGCCTCGAAGAGTAAGTGGAATGTTATACATGACATCAGAGTGGGTAAACCCAAGTCAAACACTCGATACTATGGGGATTTAGATGAACTCAACAGGACTTTCGTAAGCATACCCGATATACAAACGGACACGCAATTTTGCAGTGATGATAATGGGCCGGCCTTCGTTTTTGATGCCCGCAGTTTTTTTGAGTTTGGATGTGTTAGCCATGACGAAGTTTATGAGAGTTTTGTCCGTGTTAAGTCAAGTGCAATTGATGTGGACGGAGTTGATCCGAGATTTGTACGAATGTTACTTCCATATCTCCCAACGTGCTTTACGTACCTGTTAAATACAATTTTGAGCTCCATTGTGTATCCTATTATTTGGAAGCATGCAAAGATTATCCCCATTCCCAAATCCAACGTTGATTATTGGCCGATATCAATCCTATGCTACCTCTCGCGAAAAGCCTTCGTAGACAGATGTCGGTATATCTTCACCAAGAGTCTCTGTTATCAGAAAAGCATGTCCGTTCTGATCATATTTGCATTACAGCAATCAGAAATGACATTGGTGAGAACAAAGTTGGCTTTCTGGTTCTTTTGGATTACTTCAAAGCTTTCGACATGGTTGATCACCTGAATTTGTGCATGAATCTACGGAATTTAAATACCCTCCACCATAGGATGGGGGTATACTAATTTCGTCATTCTGTTTGTAACACCTCGAAATATTCATCTAAGACCCCTTAAGTACATATATTCTTGATCTTCATGACATTTTAACTCGATCTAGCTATGTCCGTCCGTCTGTCTTTTGAAAAGACGCTAACTTTTGAAGGAGTAAAGGTAGACGCTTGAAATTTTACATGAATACTTCTTATTAGTGGTAGGTCGGTTGGGATTGTAAATGGGTCTTATCGGTCCATATTTCGATATAGCTGCCATATAAACCGATCTTGGATAAGAAAATATTAGTTACGATAACTTAGCCTGCATACCCAATGCGGTGTAGGGTATCAAAAGGTCAGCTTTGCTCATGTTTTGAACTACAAAACATCAGCTGAATCCAATGCGAAAAGTTTCCTGTTTGCCGATTTTTCTTTCTGTGCTGAGAAATATTCATAAGGGATCCATTTTTGATGTATGTAGTTCTCATATAGAACGAACTGTCCAATATCACTTTCACACTGAAACAAAATGTTGGCCCAAAATTTAAGATTTTTTCTTATTCGTAAGATGTTAGCAAAGAAAACGGGCCAAAGATAACGTCTTTGCTGGAACTTCTGCATCCATTCTGACAATATGATTTAGCCAACGCAACCGTTGTATTTTTTATACGTCTTACTTTGCTTTCGTCTTCATACAGCTCGTGGTTCATACGACTCCTATATTCTCAATTAACGCAAACTGGTCCATATATTTTACGAAGAATCGTTCTCTCAAACACTCCAAGCACTGTCCTGTCTGCTTTCACAAGTACCCATGTCTCAAAACCATTTAATAACACGGGAAGTATCAGTGCCTTGTATAGCATAATCTTCGCCTGTCGAGACGTGGCTGTGTTTCTAAACTGCCTGCTTAATCCAAAGTTTGTTTGCCAGTACTATTCTTCGCTTTATTTTAAAACTGGAGTCATTCGTTTCGGTTACGGTGGTGCCAAGGTAGATAAAGTTGCTGACTATGTCAAACTTGTACCAACTTTCTCTATTTTCTTTATCTGATCGGTTACAAAACGTTTTGGGAGTTAATACCATCCACTTTGTGTTATTTGCCAGACCCATTTTCACTTACCCTCTTTCGATTCTTTGAAAGGCTGCAGCTCCTACTTCCGGTGACCGACCTATGAGATCGATATCGTCGGCATAGGCGAGTAGCATGTTTTCTCTTGTGTTTAGTGTGCCATATCTATTCACATCTTCATCATCTTCACATCAAAGAGATGGTAGGTGTTGAGTTGCCCTTCTCGCGGTTTTTCCAGGATTTGTCGCAGTGTGAATATCTGGTCCAGGGTGGATTTACCATGTCTAAAGCCGCATTGATAGGGCCGAATTATCTCATTGAATTTAGGTTTCAATCGTTAATACAATACGTTCGAGGGTATCTTGTAGGCGATTTTGAGGAGACTTATTCCTCTGTAGTTGGCACATTCCGTCTTATCTCCTGCCTTCTCTACGGGAAATAATATGCTGAGGTTCCAATATCGGGTATGTGTTCTTCTAGCCAGACAATCTGATGCATTCGCCTTATCACCGTGCCGACTCCGGTCTTAAATAGTTCAGCGGGTAACCCGTGGGCTCCTGTTGCCTTGTTGTTCTTCAGTCGGATCACAGCTACTTGGACCTAGTTTTGTCCAGGAGGTAAACATTTTATAGCATCAGCAGGGATTGGTTCTGCGGTATCCTCTTCGCCGCTATCGTCGGTCACTTGCAGCTGGGTTACATTTTTTTTATATCCTCATCATTATATCTGTGACAGTTACCACATTTTCTTCTTTGTCTCTGCAGGAGGATGTGCCTGCACCAAACCATCGGTGTGATGATTAATTCTGTGGAAGTATTTCCAGACTTCGTACATCAATCTCACCTCTCACCTCTCACCCCAGCCCCAAAACCCCTAAAAATAGGATTATTTGACGATCACTACAATATGGGACTCAAATGAAAGGTATTCGGGAGTAGATTACGAATAAGGTCAGGAAGTAGGAATAGGCTTTATAATTTATTTATAACGGAAGGGGGCGGACCCTCCACCGTTACCCCAAAAACCCCACCCAAAATCACAAGTCGACCGATAAGGACAATATGGGTATCAAATGAAAAATATACAAATTCATGTCAAAGTATAGGGGATCACCCCACCCCCACAAAAACGCCCAAAATGGGAACATTAGGCAATCACGAATATATGGGACTCGGTTTGTTTATTCCGAATAGACTGAAAAACGGCATAACCGATTTTCTCGAAATTTTCGTATATTGTGTAGGTTGGTCGGGAAGGAAACATAGACTATATAATTTTTCGGTTTCGGAAGAGGGGACGGACTCTCCCCCTTATGCCAAAAACACAACCGAAAATCTAAAGTGGATCGATCGGGACTATATAGGTAACAAATGAGAGGTATTGGAGAGTAGAATACGAATATGGTACTAAAATTTGAGTCTTAGTACCCATCGGGCCGCCCCAACCCCAAAACTGCCCCAAACAGACATATAGGACGTTCCTTTCAATATGGGGTTCGATAGAAAAGTATTCGGGAGTAGATTGGCATACAAAATCAGATCGACGTATAGGGGGTCATGACACCCCTCAAAAACGCCATTAGACCCATTATGAGTATACGATACTTGGCTAAACCAATTTTCTTAAAATTTTCATAGATTGTGTACGGTTGTCTGGAAGGAATCATAGCCTATATAATTTTTAGATACCGGATGGAAGCGGCCCCTCCTAGGGAGGGGCCGCTTAGAGAGGAACAGCGTCTAGGGGACGCTGTTCCTCCTAAAGATACGTCAAATGGGTTATTTGACCCATTGTGACAATTTGGGACTCAAATAAAAGGTATTTGAGAGTAGAAAACGAATTTGATATCCAATTTTAGAGTGAACTTTATTTTCGTAGGGAATAAAGAACTTCATTTCCGTTGGGAATAAAGAACGAATTTGATACCTATTTTCAGTGCAAAGTGCCCAAAACATCCTCCAAATGGTTCATATTTACCGGCCATGGCAATATGGGGCTCAAATTAATGGGATTTGGAAGTACAGCACGAATTTTATATCCATATTTGAGTCGAAATGTTTGAGGTGCCATCCCTCCCGTAATGAGAACATTATCCTAAGGAAGAAAATTATCACCAGGCACCGAAAAGGGGCAAATTCGCACACATCAATGAGTGCTTTCCGATTCAAGTTTAAACTCAATGATAAGAGACCTTTTTTAATAGCCGAGTCCAAACGGCGTCCCGCAGTGCAACACCCCTTTGGGGAAAATTTTTTAAATGACCATGCATGGCATTTTACCTCGCAAATGTCACCAAAATTAAGAGGGGATAAACACCGCTTTGTTCGATGTTCTCGCCAGGAATCGAACGCGTTCAGCATCATAGGCTACAATTGCACGACTTCGATATCCGCATTCAGGGCGAAGTGTCTCCACCCTAAAATTATATTAGAGAGTTAAAGTAGACGCAGCGGAGCGGGCCCGGTTCGGCTAGTTAACATATATTATTCTTATATTATAACCATGTCATTATACAAATTGTTGCACATTGATAATACATTCGCTGATCAGAATTAAGCGGCATTTCACATTATGCACAATTTTAAAGCGGCTTTCACTTTAATTTCAATGGAAATGAGAGTATATATTTACTCACATATCACAACAACATTTCATTAATTATAATGACACTCTAATCAAATGCTGCATCTTTTAGCTCTGGTGACACCACATAATCAATTTACAGAATATTTTAACAGGCACTACACACACACACACACACACACTCACACATACAAACTATCTTAAATAATGAACGACTATGATTGTCAAATTTTCACCATTCAACGAAATTGAATTGTTCAATTGTATCTACATTCACTCGGGAATTTTATGTGAAATGCGTTGACAAGTGTTAAATAAAAACTATACGAATTTATTTGCGCTGAACATGATTTCATAAAAATAAATAAATAACATCACTTGTCTGCATGTCTGCTTCCACCAGAAGTGCTTGCGTGATACGAATTTTTGAATCATGCTAAATTGTTGATGCCTAAAAAATTAAATCATACAACTAATTACATTCATGCAGTTTATTGGATAATAAAAAAAAAACACTTGTTGCTTAAGAAGTCAAGTTTGTTTTAGGCGGTTGCAATATTATAAGCAAATTCTAAGCTTAAAATACATAAGAAGTCATAGCCTATCTTCTTATACATAAAAATCAATTTGTGTCTGTTTGTCAGTTTGTTTGTGTGTTCCTCATAGACTCAGAGACGGCTGAACCTATTTTCTTGAAATTTTCATAGATGGTGCATAATGATCCCGTGCTGAAAATAGGGTATTACATTTTTTGATATCTGAAGGGGGAGCGGACCCTCCCCTTACCCTAATTTTCAGAAACCTTCAGATCTCGGCGATAGGTGGTGCGATTTTGTGCTCTTTTATAGTAACCTACAAACAAAAATTTGGTATCCAAATTTCGGATGGGGTACTTAGGGGGCGCCCCATCCCCAAAACCTACCAAATATATATAGACCCATCATGACAATATGGGACTCAAATGAAAGGTATTTAAGAGTAAACAAGTAAAAGCGTTCTAAGTTCGGCCGTGCCGAATCTTATTAGAGCGATATCAAGATATGGTCCGGTTTGGACCACAATTATTGGTTTGCCCAAAAAGTAATTGCGGATTTTTCATATAGTCGGCGTTGACAAATTTTTTCACAGCTTGTGACTCTGTAATTGCATTCTTTCTTCTGTCAGTTATCAGCTGTTACTTTTAGCTTGCTTTAGAAAAAAAGTGTAAAAAAAGTATATTTGATTAAAGTTCATTCTAAGTTTTATTAAAAATGCATTAACTTTCTTTTAAAAAATAAGCAACTACTTTTTGGGCAACCAAATTATATGTTGGAGACCTGTGTAAAATGTCAGCCAATTCGAATAAGAATTGCGCCCTTTGGGGTCTCAAAAACTAAAATAGAGAGATCGATTTATATGGGAGCTGTATCGGGCTATAGACCGATTCAGAGCATAATAAATGCGTATGTTGATGGTTATGAGAGAATCCGTTGAACAAAATTTCAGGCAAATCAGATAATAATTGGGGCCTCTACATGCTCAAGAAGTCAAGTCCCCAGATCTGTTTATATGACAGCTATATCAGGTTATAAACCGATTTGAACCATACACCGTACAGTTGTTGGACATTATAACAAAATACTACGTGCCAAAATTTATTCAAATCGGATAAGAATTGCGCCCTCTAGAGGCTCAAGAAGTCAAGTCCCAAGATCGGTTTATATGACAGCTATATCGGGTTATGGACCGATTTAAACCATACTCGGCACAGTTATTGGATATCATAAAAAAATACTTCGTGCAAAATTTCATTCAAATCGGATAAGAATTGCGCCCTCTAGAGGCTCAAGAAGTCAAGACCGAAGATCGGTTTATTTGACAGCTATATCAGGTTATTAACCGATTTGAACCATACTTGGCACAGTTGTTGGATATCATAACAAAACATTTCATGCAAAGTTTCATTCCAATCGGATAAGAATTGCGCCCTCTAGAGGCTCAAGAAGTCAAGACCCAAGATCGGTTTATTTGACAGCTATATCAGGTTATGGACCGATTTGAACCATACTAGGCACAGTTGATATCATAACAAAACACGTAATGCAAAGTTTCATTCCAATCGGATAAGAATTGCGCCCTCTAGAGGCTCAAGAAGTCAAGACCCAAGATCGGTTTATATGGCAGCTATATCAGGTTATGGACCGATTTGAGCCATACTTGGCACAGTTGTTGGATATCGTAACAAAACACGCCGTGCAAAATTTCATTCCAATCGAATAAGAATTGCGCACTCTAGAGTCTCAAGAAGTCAAGACCCAAGATCGGTTTATTTGACATCTATATCAGGTTATGGACCGATTTGAACCATACTAGGCACAGTTGATATCATAACAAAACACGTAATGCAAAGTTTCATTCCAATCGAATAAGAATTGCGCACTCTAGAGTCTCAAGAAGTCAAGACCCAAGATCGGTTTATATGGCAGCTATAACATGGACCGATATGGTCCATTTACAATTCCAACCTACGTACACTAATAAGAAGTTTGTGTGCAAAATTTCAAGCGGGTAGCTTTACTCCTTCGAAAGTTAGCGTGCTTTCGACAGACAGACGGACGGACGGATGGACTGACGGACATGGCTAGATCGACATAAAATGTCACGACGATCAAGAATATATATACTTTATGGGGTCTCAGGCGAATATTTCGGGTAGTTATAAATAGAATGACGAAATTAGTATACCCCCATCCTATGGTGGAGGGTATAAAAACGTATCTGCTATCCAATTGTCGGACTAAGTGTTTGGGGGACCACCCCAAAATACCCCTAAATCGGATATATTTACCGACCTTCACAATATGGGACTCGAATGAGAGGTATTTGCGAGTAGAATACGAATTTGATATCCAAATGTTGGACCAAGTTTCTGGGGGTGCACCCCTTACGCAAATCACCCCCCAAGCAGGACTTATTTACTGAGCATGGCAATATGGGGCATACATAAAGGATTTTTAAGTGTAGAATACGAATCTGATATCCAAATGTTGGACCAAGCTTTTGGGAGGCCGTCCCTCCCCAAAAACATCGCCCAAAGAGTGTAAATTTACGACCGTAGCAATATGGGGCTCAAATGAAAGGTCTTTGAGAGTATAGCACGAATTTGATATCAATATTCGGGACAGTGTCTATGGGGCCACTCCACCCCCATAATACCAACCATATAGGAAGTATTTGCGGATCATTGCAATAAGGGCCTCAAATAAGAGGTATTTTAGAGTAAAACGCAAATATATGATATATACTTTAGAGGCCAAGTCACTGAGTGGCTGCCCCATCCCCTAAAACACCCCCCGAACCGGTCATGTTTGCCGACTAAGGAAATATGGGGCACAAATGAAAGGTGTTTGGGAGTAGACCCCGAATGTTATATCAATACACGGGTCCAAATTTCTAGGGACGTCCCACCACCATAACAACCCCCAAAAAGGACGTATTTGCTCTCACCAAGGCAATTTGGGTCTTAAAGAGAGTGGAACTAAATATTTATAGGTTTTAGGCCCCATACCCCAAAACGGATATATTTGCTGACTTTTGCAATAAGGAGTTTAAATAGGATTAGAAAACGAATTTGATAACCAATTTTGAGGCCAATGCCGATATGGGGTTCAAATAAATGATATATAGATATATGGGAATAGATCACGTTGTTGATATATTTTCCGGGCTTAGTGTTTGGGGGATCACCCCAATCCCCAAAACACCCCTAAATAGGGCATATTTACCGACCATGTCAATGTGGAGCTTAAATGAAAGTTATTGGGGGGTAGAGCAAGAATTGATACCCACTTTCGGGACCAATTTTCTTGGGGTCTACCGCTTTCCCAAAATACCCCAAAAAGAGCAATTTTTTACTGACCACCACAATATGGGGCTCAAATACAGGTATTTGGGAGTAGAATACGAATTTGGTATCCAAATAGTCCTACATTGTATTTAAGGCATTATCCTTTCCCCAAAACACCCCCCCAAGGGTAAAAATTTTTCGACCATGCCAATATGTGGCTCAAATGAAAGGTATTTGAGATTAGAAAGCCAATTTGATAACCAATTTTGTGTGTTTGAGGGACGCCTCATCGTGTGAACTCACCTAAACCAATAGCAATATGGGGTATTTGAAAGAAGAGCACGATGCTGATATTTTTCAGGGCCAAGTGTCTGGGGGACCATCTCAACCCCGAAAATACCCCTAACTCAGACATCATGAGAATATCAGGCTGAAATAAAGTATTTTAAGAATGGAGTACACCTTACATCCAAACTTAAATTGGTAGACCAATAAAGATCAGACCAATAATGATCAGATAAAGGCACTTATATTGTTAAACTGTAAGTCCAGCGATATACTATTTTCGTAGCATGGTATTTCACTAAAAGCTCTGTAATTGTCGAAATAATTATTAAAAAAAAATTTTGCACCATATAAAGTAAAAGAAGGCGCAGCGAAGCGGACCCGGTTAAGCTAGTTAGATATTATATGCAACCGTTGCCCTGAGCTTAAGGGAGATTCTCTGTGAAGAAACACCAGTTCCAACAGTGGGCTATTCTGGATACAATACTCTGAAGATCTAATATTGTATATATCAGTCACATCCTCACGCCGAACGATTTCGATCATATCTTACAGGGAATGTTTATTACGACATGTTTTTCTAAATTTCACCAAAATTGGGTCAAATACAATATACTTGTGTTATGATTCCATGAAGTTGAAACGAGTTATTAATTAGGGGTGATTGTAAATAGGTGTAAATAGCTCGCGCATGTTTCGAGTTTTATTTCACTTTAAAACATCTTCAGTTTGGTCTATAATTTAACCATGAATCGTCTTACAAATGAACAACGCTTGCAAATTATTGAATTTTTTTATTAAAATGCGTGCTCTGTTAAGAAAGTTCATCGCGCGCTTCTCCACAGAGCGACGAAGCTCTTTTTTGGCTCAATGGGTACGTAAATAATCAGAATTGTCGATTTTGGAGTGAAGATCAGCCAGAAGCATTGCAAAAGCTATCAATGCGTCCAGAAAAACTCGCAGTTTGGTGCGGTTTATGGGCTGGTGGCATCATTGGACTGTACTTCTTCAAAGATGATGCGAATCGTAACATAACTGCGAATGGTGAGCGCTACAGTGAGATGATATCCAACTTTATTTTGCCCACAATGCAAGAGCTTGACTCTCATGACATGTGGTTTTAACAAGACGTTGCCACATGCCACACAACGTGCGTAACAATGGACTTAATGAGAGGCGAGTTCGGAGAACATTTTATTTTACGTTCGGGACCGGTCAATTAGACGCTTAGATCGTGCGATTTAACGCCTTTAGACTTTTTTTGTGGGGCTATGTTTAAGCACACATCTATACCGACAAGCCCGCTTTAATTGACGCATTAGAAGACAGCATTGTATCCCCACCTAAGTACCAATGTCGATTAGCCGCGAAAGCGGTACAACTAAGTGTCACTATCTGTTTGCTGCGAAAGTCTGACAATGGCATAAGAAATGCTCCAACATCTCATATTCCCTATATGAACTACAAATTCTATCACTTGTCGCATAAATTGTGCATAAGTGAGCTTAAGTTCAATGTTCCCGTTACGATAACGAAACCTCTTCCTACTATATTTTTGATAGTCGTAAAAATCCGAGACGATCTAGCACTGTCCGTCTGTCTGTCTGCCTGTTGAAATCACGCATTTTAAAAATAGAGCTATTGAGCTGAAATGTTGCACAGATTATGTTTTTGTCCATAGGCAGGTTAAGTTCGAAGATGGCCCATATCATGATATAGTTCCCATATAGACCGATCTGTCGATTTAAACTCTTAGGCCCATAAAAGCCACATTTATTGTCTGGTTTTGCAGAAATTTGCCATGTAGACCGATCTCTCGATTTACAGTCTTGGACCCGCATTTATTGTCCGATTTCGCCAAAATTTGGGACAATGAGTTGTGTTAGGCCTTTTGACATCCTTTTTTAATTTCGCCCAGATTGGTCCAGATTTGGATATAGCTGCCGTATAGACCGATCTCTCGATTTAAAGTCTTGGGCCTGCATTTCTTGTCCGATTTCACAGAAATTTGGGATAGTTAGTTGTTGGGCCCTTCGACATCCTTTTTTCCAGATTTGTATATAGCCTTGGGCCCGCATTTATTGGCCGATTTCGCCGAAATTTGCGACAGTGAGCTGTGTTAGGCATTCTTGTTGCCAAATTTGTATATAGCTGCCATATAACCCGATCTCTTGATTTAAGGTATTGGCTCCATTAAATGCGTATTTATTATCCCGTTTCGCTGAAATTTGACACACTGACTTATGTTAGGTTTTGGGGTTACTACAGAAGGAGGCAGACTATCTGGCGCCCCCACCTGGCCATTATTTTCACAACGTGCCTGGGAGTTGCATATACTCCGAAATCCTGTCAGCAGGGAAGGGTGGTATGTATACCCAAGCCCGGCAAGGCAAGTTATGCGACACCAAAGGCCTGCAAACCTATAGGCCCTACGTCCTTTCTACTCCAAACCATAGAACGTATCGCGGACAACATGATAAAGAGTAGGACATGCAGCGAACTGCTCAAATACAAACAGCATGCCTATGTCAAGGGAAGGTCGGTGGAAACTGCCCTGCACGAGGTTGTGCATAAAACAGGAGAAGCCTTCGATGCCAAAACGTACGCGCTGGTGGTATGCATTGACATCGAGGGGGCTTTAAAAACTGTGCGGACCTACACTTTGATCAAATCCTTGGACCAGTACAGGGTGGACTGGGTCCAAAGAAACTACATAATCCATATGCTAAGGAACAGGTGGATAAATTGCGGGTCCCATGGCATAAATATAAGGGAGAAAGTGGCACAAGGTATGCCACAGAGGGGCATTTTATCGCACTTCTATGGGTGACCACCATAAGTGACCTATTATGGATGCTGACTGAGGAGGGATTAGAACCCGATTGCTACGCAAACGATGTTATAATATTTCTAACGGGTCCGAACGAGCTTTGCAGAAGGGCCGAAGGGGTCTTGCATATGGCATATAACTAGGCTAGACCCAGAGGTCTCAATGTTGCCCCAGAGAAGACTGAAATATGACTGTTCACGAGAAAGACGAAGGCCAATTTAACGCACCACGTTTCCTTAATGAGACCGTAATAAAATTTCGATATCTGACAAGGTCAATTACTTAGATGTGATCTTGGACAGGAGACTGAATTGTAAGTGTCACATTCAGGAGCGTACTGAGAAGGTTAACAGATGTTGGGCACTATGTTAACGGGCCGCAGCCTCGAGATGGGGTCTGAATCCGAGGATGGTCCACTGGCTCTACACGGGCGTGATTAGACTAATACTTACTTAGGCATCAGTAGTTTGATAGACTGCTATGGAGAAAAAAGGCAACATAAGGACCATACAACAGGTTCAGAGAACATGTTGTCTTGGCATAGGCGGAGCGATGAGGACCACACCCACTAGGACTCTGGAGACTATCCTAGATATCCGACCCATTATCATACAGATTAAGTAAGAGGCAGCCACTGCGTCTATGAGACTTAAGACGATGCCGATGGGTTGAGGATTGGAGCAGCTTATACTATCGCGGTAAAATCGTGTCGACGATAGGAAACCTGAAAGGAAGGGAAAAGCTTTGCGATCGGATACCAGAGATGAACCTTGAGGTCGAGTGATTGACGGAACCCTAGTATTGCCATATGGAAGATCATGTTTCACGAATGGATCAAAGCTTCAGGATAGAGTGCGCCTGGGGGTCTACATTGAGAACCCAGGGGCCGAGATCTGTTTTGGACAGCCAGACCATAATGCGGTCCTACAGGCGAAGTTCCGGGCGATCACGGAATGCGTGAGGTGGTGTGGTATTGGATAGAGAGACAGGTGGTGTGGTATTAGAGAACGTCGAGTGTGAAAATCTTTACGGACAGCAAAATTGCTATAAAGGCAATAACAAGCAGGAGGGTAAGATCACGAACAGTCTTGCAGTGTAAAAAGGAGATTAACGCCTTCTCTGATGATAGCAAAACTCGCATATTTTGGGCGCCGGGCCATAACGGAGTATGGGGGAATGAAGGGGCAGAAGATTTAGCGATGAAGGCCAGAGGACTGTCGTCAAAAATATTGGTTAACTCGAAGCCATTCGGGTCGTCGCAATCAGAGTTAAGGGCGTGGGCGACGAATGCGCATACAACCCTGTAGAACAGCGAAACGGTCAGTAAAACGGGGAAGATCCTATGGGGAGATCCAGATCGCGAGAAGACGAGGCTATTACTGAAAGCAAGTAAGAAGGAGGTCAGTGTAGCTATTGATATCATAACGGGACACATAGGACTACGAGATCACTTATGAAGAATCGCTGCGGCAAGTGATAGCATGTGTAGGGCATGTGGGGAAGATGATAAGACATTGGAACATTTCCTTTGTCAGTGCCCGGCTTTTACGCCTAACACACACCGGCACTTAGGTGGAGACACAATATCAGACAGTAACCAACTTATGGGCGTGGCATAGAAAACAATTAAGGATTTGATAAGTAACAGGGAATTCCTAATTTAGATTTTCTTTTTCGAGATTACTTTTTTTGTTTTGAGAGCGCACAACAAGCCCATTACTGTCTTAGGTGTATATTTATGGTGGCATGGGGCAGATTAATATCTGCACCCCCTTTTCAGCATAACCTAACCTAAAGAACAAAAAGACCAATACTTTGTTCTTCAAAATTGAAGTGTCTTGTATTTGGATCATGTTTCAATATAGCTGCTATGGGTGCATAAATGAAACATTTTTCACCGGTTTATGATGAAAAGTGGTTTACATATATACCCGAGGTAGTGGGTATCCAAATACCTCTTAATTTGTTTTGTTTTATTATTACTAGCCCACCCAAGCACGCTCCGCTGTGCTTTATACAATACACAGAATAAAAATTGACTTATATTTATAATCTAAACTTCCACGTCTCATGGGTGTATCGTGACTTCAAATATACTCCACATTGTTGGGATAAACAACTTGCCAACTCAACTCGGTTGAATGCAGTGCAAATTTCAAAAAGGTAAGATTATGCAGCCGCACTGGCACTTGGCCCAAATTGTTTTGTTTTTATACCCTCCACTATAGGATGGGGATATACTAATTTTGTCATTCTGTTTGTAGTTCCTCGAAATATTCGTCTAATACTCCATAAAGTATATATATTATTGATCGTCATGATATTTTAAGTCGATGTAGCCATGTCCGTCCGTCTGTCGCTAACTCTCGAAGGGGTAAAACTAGCCCCTTGAAATTTTGTACAAATACTTCTTATTAGTGTAGATCGGTTGGGATTGTAAATGGGCTATATTGGTCCATGTTTTAATACAGCTGCCATATAAACCGATCATTCCATTTTACTTCTTGAGCCACTTAAGGACGAAATTCTTACTCGAATTGGCTGAAAATTGTTCACAATGACTTCTATTATGGTCTCCAATATTCAAATCCATAATGGTCCGAATAGGACCATATCTTGTTTATTTTCATTTATTATTTGTTGGGTTCATACCCCTTTTCTTTAGTTTATGCTCCATATTGTAATTATCGGGTTATATGCCCGTTTGGTGGGAATTGAAGGAGGAGCGATCGTTAGAAACTTGACTTTATATATCAGCACCTGATTACCATGTTAACTACTTAGAGCTTTATCATGTGGAAGAAATAAAATTTTACCCTACTGCCATACACTGTGCTACATGTCAACTTAGGTATAAGGCAGACTCTCATTTACTTGTTGAATGTTTGAATGTTACGTTCGTATTCTACTCCTACAACTCTTTCATTTAGACTCAGTTATTTTTAAATCGGCAAAATGTCCTCTGGATCAGCTTTGGAGGCACTTGAGATTGTTGACCCAAAATTTCGATATCAAGTTCCTACTCTATTCTCAACTACCTTGAATTTGAATCCCATATTGTCATAGTAAGGTTACATATCCTTTGGTGTCTTTTGGAGTAAAACTCTCTGAAAGTTTAATCGATATTTCAAAGTAACGTTCGTACTCCTAAACGGACAAAAATAATTTTGAGAAACAACAACTTTGGTCGAAATAACAACTACGAAAGTTGTTAATTTTCCTGCAACATTTTATTTTGAATCTCGACGAACCAAAGTACAAATTTGTTGTTGAAAGGCACTCTTTGTAAGCCAACACATAACAACAACAACAATATATCCATAAGCAAGCCAAAAAACCATAAAACCAGCCAACGCAAGTGCTTTGCTTCGGGTGGTGGTGTTTCTGTTTTCATTGTTCGGCTCGCGCTGCTTTGCCTCGTTATTTTCACTGCTGCTCTCGGGTTTTCCTCTGTAAGGTTACATATCCTTTGGTGTCTTTTGGAGTAAAACTCTCTGAAAGTTTAATCGATATTTCAAAGTAACGTTCGTACTCCTAAACAGACAAAAATAATTTTGAGAAACAACAACTTTGGTCGAAATAACAACTACGAAAGTTGTTAATTTTCCTGCAACATTTTATTTTGAATCTCGACGAACCAAAGTACAAATTTGTTGTTGAAAGGCACTCTTTGTAAGCCAACACATAACAACAACAACAATATATCCATAAGCAAGCCAAAAAACCATAAAACCAGCCAACGCAAGTGCTTTGCTTCGGGTGGTGGTGTTTCTGTTTTCATTGTTCGGCTCGCGCTGCTTTGCCTCGTTATTTTCACTGCTGCTCTCGGGTTTTCCTCTGTCAATCTCTACGATTACCCCTAAAAACAAATTTTAATCATGTCTTCAATGATAAAATTCGTTGAGAATTTGAAGTTTCACATACGAATTTGTTAGTTGGTTTTTTTCTAAGAATTATTTTTTTCTGTGTACTTGTCAAACCTTATTGTCATGATAGATAGTTTAAGGAAAAAGGATGACACCAAACACTTGACATCATATTTTAATGTCATACTAACTGGACCGGGCCCGCTCCGCTGCGCCTTTATTTACTTTATATGGAACAAAATTTTCCTTGGAATATTTATTTTCGACAATTAAGAAGCTTTTAGTGAAATACAATGCTACGAAAATAGCATATCGCTTGACTAACAGTTTAACAATAAGTGCCTTTAGCTGAATCCCATGTAATCTTTATTGGTCTACGATTTTAAGTTTGGATGTAAGGTGTACTCCATTCTCATGATGTCTGATATTCTCATGATGTCCGATATTCTCATGATGTCTGATTTAGTAGTGTTTTCGGGGGAGAGGTGGTCCCCCAGACACTTGGCCCTGAAAAATATCAGCATCGTGCTCTTTTCTCAAAATACCATTTATTTAAGCTCATTTGGCAATTGGTTTTGAAGGGAGTTTACAGGATGGGGCGTCCCCCAAACACACGGCCTCAAAATAGGTTATCAAATTCGTTTTCTAATCTCAAATACCTTTCATTTGAGCCACATATTGGCATGGTCGGAAAATTTTTACCCTCTGGGAGGTGTTTTGGTGAAGGGGTGATAACCAAAATACATAGTCCTACATTTGGATATCAAATTCGTATTCTACTCCCAACTACCTTTATTGAGCCCCATATGGTCACTAAAAAATTGTGGGGTGTTTTGGGAAGGGGTAGACCCCCAGAAAATTGGTCCCGAAAATTGGTATTAATTCTTGCTATACCCCTCACATCCTTTCATTTAAGCCCCACATTGACATGGTCAGTAAATATGCCCGATTTAGAGATGTTTTAGGGAATGGGGTGGTCACCCAAACACTAAGTCCTGAAATATATCAGCAACGTGCTCTATTATCATATATTTGAACCCCATATTGCCATTGGCCTCGAAATTGGATATCAAATTCGTTTTCTAATCTCAAATACAATTCACTTAAACCCCTTATTGGAAAAGCCAGCGAATAGATCCTGCTTGGGGTATGGGCCCTAAAACCTGTGAATATCGAACTCCACTGCCTTAAAGTCCCAAATTGTCCTGGTGAGAAAAAACGTCCTACATGGGGGTTGTTATGGTAGACCAATACCAATACCTAGACCAATACCTCCCTCCTAATACGTTCCAAATACCTTTCATTTGAGCTCCATTTTTCCATAGCCGGCAAACATGACTGGTTTGGGGGGTGTGTTTTTGGGATGGGCTTGACTTGGGATGTGACTTGGCTTTGAAAATATATATCAGATTCGTGTTCTACTCGAAAATACCTTCTATTGAACCTCATATTGCAATGGTTAGTATTTTAGAGTAGAACACAGATTCGTATTCTACTCTAACATACCTCCTGTTTAAGCCTCATATTGCAATGGTCAGCAACTACTTCCTATTTGGGTGTTTTTATGGGGGTGGGGTGGCCCCATAGACACCTTATCCCGAACATTGATATCAGATTCGTGCTTTACTGATATCAATTTCATACAAGCCCTCACATTGCTATGGTCGTAAATTTGTCTTCTTTGTGGTATGTTCTCGGGGATTGGCGTTCCCACAAACACTTGGCTCCACATCTGTATATCAGATGCGTATTCTACACTCAAATACCTTTTACTTAAGCCCCATATTGCCATCGTCAGTAAATAAGTCCTGTTTGGGGTGTGTTTTGGGGAAGGGGAGGACCCCCCGAATCGTTGTCCCAAATTTGGATATCAAATTCGTTTTTCAATCGCAAATACCTTTCATTTGAGTTCCATATTGCCATGGTCGGTAAATATGTCCGATTTAGTGGCTGTTTTGGGGGTTGGGGTGGTCATCCAAACGCTTGATAAGACAATTGGATATCAGATACGTTTTCTTATGCTAAATACCTTTCATTTGAGTTCCATATTGTCGTGATTGGTCTAAATATATGTTTGGTAGGTTTTAGGGTGGGGCAGCCTCCCTAGGTACCCCATCCTAAATTTGGATACCAAATTTTTATTTTTAGGTTACTATATGAGAGCACACAAAATTTCGCTTAAATCGCACCACCCATCCCCGAGATCTGGCGTTTCAGAAAATTAGGGTAAGGGGGAGGGTCCGCCCCCCTTCAGATATCAAACAATGTAGTATCCTGTTTTCATCACGGGATCATTATGCACCATCTAAGAAGATTCGTTCTGCCTACCATTCGAGACCTCATATTACCAGATCGCGCTTCATGCCGCTTAGGGTTGTTCAGTTTCAGTGCAATTCCTCACACAAACCCCTTCTGATATTGATATATAAAGTGAATTTCTTTCATCTTATGATCATTTTAAACTATCTGAATATTGCAAGAAAATATTAGTTTATATGAACATAGAAACCATATACGTAACGATTTATGCCTATGTATGCCACATTCAACCTACGTCGACTAAGCGAAGAGGTTGTGTTAGGTTAGGTTTAAGTGGCACTCAGCCATCAGCCTCACTTAGACGTTTTCCATTGTGATACCACAGGAACAGAACACTGAAGATGTTCTATAATATCTTCTTCTTCGATGTCATCACAACGTTTGCAAAAGTCGTTGCTGGCATCCTTCAGTCTGTCAGTATGTTATGACTAAGCCGACTAAACCGATTTGGACCGTACTTGGCCCAGTTGATGAGAGACACAACAGAACACCACATGCCAAATTTCAGCCAAATCAATCAAAAATTGCGGCTTCCAGGGGTTCAAGAAGTCAAATCGGGAGATCGGTTTATAAGGGGCTATATCAGGTTATAGACCGATTTGGACCGTACTTGGTACAGTTGTTGGAAGTCATAACAGAATAATATGTGCAAAATTTCAGCCAAATTAGGTGAAAATTGAGGCTTGTAAGAGCTCAAGAAGTCATATCTGGAGATCGGGTATATCTATATCAGGTTATAGACCGGTTCGGACCATACTAATCACAGTTTTTGGAAGTCATAACATCGGACCTAAATTGCGGCTTCTAAGGGCTCAATAACGTGTCCACTTGGGTCTTATACCTTTGTTTCAGTTTAATTTATTTACTTTTAAATATAGACCATCTTTCAAGTAGAGTGTAAACCTCTTTTTGGGATCAAACCTCAGCTCATCAGGTGTCTTATTGCAAACAGAAAATCGGAACTCAGTTAGCAATGAGGCCAATGCTAGATGCAGTTCCAATCTGGCAAACAGCTCACCTATACAGACTTTTGGTCCTATACCAAAAGCTAAAAATTTGCAAGAATCGGAATTGTTTGTTTCATTTTCTTCACAAAAGCGTTCGGGTAAAAATTTTTCTGGTTCCGGATAATAATCAGGATTGTGATGAACTCCATAAAATGGTATAAGCACAAAGGTGCCAGGTTGTATGGTCAAGGTAGTATTGTAAGAGGTTTTAATGGTACATTGGCGTACACAAACGCGAGGCATTACAGAGCCGATGGGGTATTTGCGTAAAGTTTCTAAAAAGACAAAATAATTTAATAAAAATTTAATTTCAATTTGAATTTCATAAATGTTACCTTGTACTATGGCCTTTAGAAATTTCAGTTGCTTCATACTATCATAAGTAAGCTTTTGATTATTTGCTGCCTTTAGCTGCATGACTTCTTGGCGGGCTTTTTCTTGTATATCCGGATGCTTGGCCAATTCGTACAGGGCATAGGTCAAGGTACAAGCATTTGTCTCAAAGCCAGCTATGAAAAAAGCAAATAATTGCCCCACCAGCAGGTCAGAGGTCAAAGGAAAATCTTTGTCCTCGCCATGCTCTAACTTTAACTCGAGCAGAAGATCCATAAAATCATTGCGACGCACATTATTCTTCTCCCGAAATGCCTTAGTTTCTTGAAATATTCGCTTAAAAAATGCATTACTCTCCCTGCTAAAGACATAAACATTTAAGAACTGCAAAACTTTGGGATATTTGTTGCCAAACATATCCCAAAATGGATTAAGAATTCCAAGAAAGGCACGATTGCCTTGCAAGAGAAATTCTGTCTGTGGATTTTCAAGGCTATTGCATTCAATGCCAAAGGCCACATTACCTATAATGTCGATGGTAAAGCGAGAACATAAATCTAAAATTTCGATTTGGTTATCCAGTGCCCTTTGGCTGTCCTCTGCCAAAACTTTTATCAACTTTTGTGTGACTTCCAGCAAAATGGGAAACATGTTGCGCACCTTAGCTGGAGAAAAACTGGGTGTCAATTTATGGCGCACTGGTTTCCACATGTCATATTCTAGACGCGATAAATTCACACTCAAGGCTTCGCGATGATTCACATAGAAACCACGATCGGGAAAATTTTCAAATTGTGTTATCATTATTTCTTTGATCGCCTCCAAATCCTGTACAAACAGCATGGAATCCAATAGACATTCGATCACCATAAATGGCTTCTTTTCATTGTACATTTGCCGATAGTATTTATTGAGGTTAATGCCTGAGGGCAATACCTTTGAACGCTGATATAATTCCCATAAATCTATATTTTCCACACCAAGACGTTTCCAGTAACGAACCTTCTGAAGATATCGTAAATACAGCAAAACTATTATGGTCACAACAAGCAATAAAAAAATTGCCCAATATTCCATTCTCGTTGTTATATCTGCGCCTTTGTTCTTCTAAGAGTTTATTTGAATTTCCGAAATTTCTTTAAGCCAGAAGCTTCATACTATAAAGACATGTTAGAAATCAATGTACTTTGATAAGAACTATATCAGTTGTTTATTGTTATCAACAAAACTAAAATTAGACAAACTCTTTATTATTCGGAAATGGCTTATGTTGATGATTTCTACTCACAATCTAAATAAATGAAACGCATTTAGTTGGGGCTGTCCGAACCATACACACCATGTAGACAAAAAAACTAGTTAGGAGAGCCAAAAGTCGGGCAGAGCCGACTACATAATACCCTACACCTACCTTTCAATTATAAATTCGGGCAATAGATATATGTATATAAGAGCTATTTCTAAATCGGATGGTTAGAAAATTGTTGGTACAACGGCCACATAAGTCTAAATCCGGCGATAAATTTATATGGGAGCTATATCCATATCTGATCCGAAGTTAATGAAATCTTGCAGCTATTTTAAGATCAGTAACAAAACAAACCCTGCCAAATTTTGTGCAGATCGGTTAAAAATTGTAGTTACTACAGCCATTAAAGTACAAATCGGTCAAAACATATATATAGAGGCTGTATCTAAATCTGAACCGATTTTGATGACATCCTGCAGATATGTTAAAATCAGTAACAAAACAAACTGTGCCAAATTTTGAGCAGATCGGTTGAAAATTGTAGTTACTACAGCCATTTAAATGGAAATCGGGCGATACATATATATGGGAGCTATATTTAAATCTGAATCGATTTTGATGGCATCCTTCAGACATGTTCAGATCAGTAACAAAACACTTCATGCAAAATTTTGTGCAGATCGGTTGAAAATTGTAGGTTCTACGGCCATTTAAGTGGAAATCGGGCAATACATATGTATGGGAGTTGTATCCAAATCTGAACCGATTTTGATAAAATCTGATGACAAACACAACAATCCGTGCCAAATTTTGTGCAGATCGGTTGAAAATTGAGGTTACTACAGCCATAAAAATGCAAATCGGGCGACACATATATATGGACGCTATATCTAAATCTGAACCGATTTTGATGACATCCTGCAAATATGTTAAAATCAGTAATAAAACGATCCGTGCCAAGTTTTGTGCAGATCGGTTGAAAATTTAAGTTACTACAGCCATTAAAGTGCAAATCGGTCGATACATATATATGGGAGCTATATCTAAATCTGAACCGATTTTGATGACACCCTGCAGATATGTTAAGATCAGTAACAAAACAATTAGTGCCAAATTTTGTGCAGATCGATTGGAAATTGTAGTTTCTACAGTCATTTAAGTGGAAATCGGGCGATACATATATATGGGAGCTATATCTAAATCTGAATCGATTTTGATGACATCCTTCAGACATGTTCAGATCAGTAACAAAAATATTCATGCAAAATTTTGTGTAGATCGGTTGAAAATTGAGGTTACTACAGCCATAAAAATGCAAATCGGGCGACACATATATATGGAAGAATTATCTAAATCTGAACCTATTTTGATGACATCCTGCAGATATGTTAAAATCATTAATAAAACGATCCGTGCCAAGTTTTGTGCAGATCGGTTGCAAATTGTTGTTACTACGGCCATTTAAGTAAAAATCGGGCGATACATATATATGGGAGCTATATCCAGATCTGTACCGATTTTAATGAGACCTTGTATATATGTTATGATCAGTAACAAAACAATTCGTGCCAAATTTTGTGCAGATCGGTTGAAAATTGAGGTTACTACAGCCATAAAAGTGCAAATCGGTCGATTCATATATATGGGAGCTATATCTAAATCTGAACCGATTTTGATCAAATCTGGCAGATATGTTAAGATGACCAACACAGCAATCCGTGCCAAGTTTTATGTAGATCGGTTGAAAATTGTAGTTACTACGGCCATTTAAGTGGAAATCGGGCGATACATATATATGGGAGCTATATCTAAATCTGAATCGATTTCGAGCAAGGTTTGGCAACCGTCTTGGATCGTAGGTGCGCGATAAGATGGTGTTTTAAGTAGGTATAGGTACACTATGGCAACCTAAATTCGGATGCCAAAAGAGTTTTTAGACATTTAGAAATAAACAAGTAATAGCGTGCTAAGTTCGGCCGGGCAGAATCTTATATACCCTTCACCATGAATCGCATTTGTCCCGGCATCTCTTCTTAGGCAAAAAAGGATATAAGAAAAGATTTGCTCTGCTATTAGAACGATATCAAGATATGGTCCGGTTTGGACCACAATTTAATTATATGTTGTAGACTTGTGTAAAATGTCAGCCAATTCGAATAAGAATTGCGCCCTTTGGGGGCTCAAGAAGTAAAATAGAGAGATCGATTTATATGGGACCTGTATCTGGCTATAGACCGATTCAGACCATAATAAACACGTATGTTGTTGGTCATAAGAGGATCTGTCGTACAAAATTTCAGGCAAATCGGCAAATAATTGCGACTTTTAGAGGCTCAAGAAATCAAGATACCAGATCGGTTTATATGGCAGCTATATCATGTTATTGACCGATTTGAACCTAACCGATTTGAACAGTTGTTGGAAGTCGTAGCAAAACATGTCGTGCAAAATTTCATTCCAATCGGATATGAATTGCGCACTCTAGAGGCTCACCGTAGCGCAGAGGTTAGCATGTCCGCCTATGACGCTGAACGCCTGGGTTCGAATCCTAGCGAGACCATCAGAAAAAAATGTCAACGGTGGTTTTCCCCTCCTAATGCTGGCAATATTTGTGAGGTACTATGCCATATAAAACTTCTCTGGAAAGAGGTGTCGCACTGCGGCACGCCGTTCGGACTCGGCTATAAAAAGAAGGCCCCTTATCATTGAGCTTAAAACTTGAATCGGACTGCACTCATTGATATGTGAGAAGTTTGCCCCTGTTCCTTAGTGGAATGTTCATGGGCAAAATTTGCAAATTTTGCTCTAGAGGATCAAGAAGTCAAGACCCAAGATCGGTTTATATGGCAGCTATACCAGGTTATGGACCGATTTGAACCGTACTCAGCACAGGTGTTAGAAGTAATATTAAAACACTATCCGAAAAGTTTCATTCAAATCGGACGAGAATTGCGCCCTCTAGAGGCTCAAGAAGTAAAGACCCAAGATCGGTTTATATGGCAGCTAAATCAAAACATGGACCGATTTGGCATATTTACAATCCCAACCGACCCACACCAATGAGAAGTATTTGTGCAAAATTTCAAGCGGCTAGCTCTACTCCTTTAAAAGTAAGCGTGCTTTCAACAGACAGACGGACGGACAGACGGACGGACGGACAGACAGACAGACAGACAGACGGACAGACAGACAGACAGACGGACGGACAGACAGACGGACGGACAGACAGACGGACAGACAGACGGGCGGACAGACAGGCGGACGGACGAACGGACATACAGACGGACACAGCTAAATCGAATCAAAAAGTGATTCTGAGTCGATCGGTATACTTATCAATGGGCCCATCTCTGTTCCTTTTGGGTGTTACAAACAAATGCACCAAGTTATAATACCCTGTACCACAGCAGTGGTGTAGGGCATAATAAACATCCTTTATGGATTTAAATACAATGAGCTTTTTATGTTCACATATAGCACAACTTACTATGATAGAATTTTTTCGTTAAAATCATTTTTATTGTTAAACACACTAACTAAAAAGCTCCTTACTTCTTGTGTTGTGGTATTTGTAAACATTTTGGTTGGGGTCTCACAAATGCACTCCGCATAAAATAATGCGATTATGGCGAAATATTTTACGTGCATTCGTATAAGCTGCTAACCACAAAATATTCGAATTGAAACAAAAGCTGGCAACTATTAAAAGTTCCCGTTACGAGGATGCAAATGATAATGGGTATCATGAGATTCATTTCATAAAAGCAATATATTGGGTTGCCCAAAAAGTAATTGCGGATTGAACTTTAATCAAATATACTTTTTTTACACTTTTTTTCTAAAGCAAGCTAAAAGTAACAGCTGATAACTGATAGAAGAAAGAATGCAATTACAGAGTCACAAGCTGTGAAAAAATTTGTCAACGCCTACTATATGAAAAATCCGCAATTACTTTTTGGGCAACCCAATATATATTAAACAATCCATACAAAATTTCGTGAAATTCCATGAAAACTGGTGGTGATCTTGGTTTCAAAGTTAAAGTTATATACTCAAAAAAAAAAAATAAGTTTGCTGATATTACCCTACACAGTCTGCTAATTTTATATCAAAATTTTTTACTTTTTGGAGGAAAATTATTAAAATCTCTAAACATCTATAAGATAGTTAAGGCATTCCCTATAAATTTATATCTTTTTATACCTACCACCACAGGATGGGTGGCATACTAATCTAGTCATTATATTTATAACACCTCGAAATATTGATCTGTGACCCCACTCAGCTCATATATTCTTGATCGTTTTGACATTCTAAGTCGATCTAGTCTGTCCATCCGTCCATTCGTCTGTGGAAATCACGATAGCTGTCGAACGCGTGCAGCTAGCCGCTTTAATTTTGGCACAGATACTTCTTATACTTATACTTCTAATTGAAGTAGGTTGTTGGGGATTGCAAAAGGATCATATCGGTTCAGATTTGGATATAGCTTCCGTATAAATTGATCTCCCAAGCTTCTAGAAGCCGTATATGTTGCCAAATGTTGGCGTTTGGCATCATAGTCGGAAATGCTAACTTCTGCGTTACGGTGGTCTCCAAAAAAAGTTTTGTTAACATCGGAGCAAATTTGGGGCGACTGTAGCCGTTATAGCTCTTATCGTATAAAATATATATATGGGTCCTATATCTAAATTTGAACCGTTGGGACGTCAAATAAAACAGTTTGTGCATAATTTTGTAAACATCGGAGCAAAGTTGTGATGACTATAGCCATTATAGTTATTAGGGGATGAAAGATATATGTGAGAGCTACATCCAATTTCTTCAAAAAAAAAAAAAAAAAAGAAAAAGCAAAATTTTATCATAATCGGATCACAAATATCCAACATATTCAAGGTACAGGATTACAAGTATACATGAACAGACGGACGGACATAGCTAAATCAGATCAGGAAGTGATTCTAGGCCGATCGGTCTTTCACTCTATGGGTGTTTCACTCTTCCTTCAGGGTGTTACAAACAGATGCACTAAGTTATAGACCCTGTCCCACTGTTGTGGTATAGGGTATAATAATATAAAACGCTCTAAGTTCGGCCGGGCGGAATATTGGGAACCTACCACAATTCTACTAACAATTTAGCGTAGAAGCCTAATCGAGAGAGGTTTATACGGGTGCTATTGGGTTGCCCAAAAAGTAATTGCGGATTTTTTAAAAGAAAGTAAATGCATTTTTAGTAAAACTTAGAATGAACTTTAATCAAATATATATATATAAATTTAATCAAAATTGTACACTTTTTTTCTAAAGCAAGCTAAAAGTAACAGCTGATAACTGACAGAAGAAAGAATGCAATTACAGAGTCACAAGCTGTGAAAAAATCTGTCAACGCCGACTATATGAAAAATCCGCAATTACTTTTTGGGCAACCCAATACATCATGTTATAGACCAAATTTGCTTGTACTTGGTACGGCTGTTGGAAATCATAATAGAACACTTCGGCCACAATTTCAGCCAAATCGGATAACAATTGGGTCTCCCAAGGGCTCAAGATCTCACATTGGGAAATCGGTTAAATACCACTTGGGACCGGTATTTGGGAGTCATGGAGAAACACAACATGCTAAATTTTAGCCAAATAGGTCTCTAAGGTCCCACGAAGAACCAATTCATATGGAAGCGAAATCTGAACCGATATGGTCCAATAGCAATCCCCAACAACCTGAATCAATAAGCAGTATAATGCGAATTTCTCCAAGAATATTGCTTTAAAAAACAGAGGCAAACTTCTCACGTATGCATGAGTGTTCTGCGAATTAAGTTTAAGCTCAATGATATGAGACCTCCTTTTTATTGACGAGTTCGAACGGCCGAAGTCGAAGTGACACACCTCTTAGGGGAGAAGTTTTCATATGGCAAAGTCATATCGCGAGCATAAGAAGGGGATAACTATCGGTTAACATTTTTTTAAGTTTTTATCGGGATTCAAACCCAGGCCGAGCTATATACCTTCTTACTTATGTTTATATATATAGGCAACATTCCTTAAGATGGGCGCATTCTAATTTCATCTTTCCGTTTGTAACTACACGCAAAAAATAAAACGTTTAGGAAATTTTTACGACAAACAAAATACTTTAATCTCGAAGTTTTGCTCTTATTATAACCGTGTAACGTTTCGCTTCAACATATCGAACGTTAGCCATAAACGTAGTATTATTGAACGTAACTAACTTTGTTTACTGTAAACCCCTTACGTGCTTCGTCTACGATAAAAGGACCCTCCTTCAATAGCCGCAATCGATTATTCGTGTGCTGGATCGTGAATTAATCTTTTGTGTCATCACAAAGTAGGTATTTAAATGTGCGAAAACAACAACCATTTCTATACCCACCACCATAGGATGGGCGTATACTATCCCATTCATTCCGTCAGCAACACCTGGAAATATTGATCTTCGACACCATAAGGTATATATTTTCTGGATCATCTCGACATTCTGATTCGATCTAGCCATGTCCGTCCGTCCGTCTGTCGAAATCACGATAGCGGTCGAGCGCATAAAGCTAGCCGCTTGAAATTTTGCACAGATACTTAAAATTGATGTAGGTCGTTGGGGATGGCAAATGTGCTATATCGGTTCAGATTTAGATATAGCTCCCATATAAACAGTTCTTCTGATTTGACTTCTTGAGCACCTGGAAATTTTTATCGGATTTGGCTGAAATTTTGCATGTGGTGTTCCCTTATGACTTCCAACAACTGTGTGAAATTCGGTCGAAATTGGTCTATAACATGATATAGCTTCCATATAAACCGACCTCCCGATTTGACTTCCTGAGCCTTTACAAGCCGCAATTTTTGTCCGATTTGGCTGAAATTTTGCATGTAGGTTTTGTTATAACTTCCAACAACTGTGCTAGGTATGATCCGAGTCGGTCTATAACTTGATATAGCTCCCATATAAATTGATCTCCCGATATGACTCTTGAGCCCCTGGAAGCCGCAAGTTTTGTCCCATTTGGCTGAAATTTTTCGTGGAGTGTTTCGTTTTTAGCAGAATCCATAGTGGTGGGTTCCCTAGATTCGGCCCGTCCGAACTTAGCACGCGTTTACTTGTTCATTTATCAATGTGCCTGTTTGGTGGAAAGCGTTGGGAGCTGATCAACTCCCAGATCCCTAGACCCAAATGTTAATATTAAATACGCAAGCTATTCTCAAATGCGTTTGAGTTCAATATGCTTCCAATCGGTCCATTTGGTTGTCTTGAGCAGTTTTTAAGAATGGCTGCCCACGACAAAATTTCTTTAAACCCATTCAAATGGTATTCACATTTGTTTAAGTGATGATATGCCTTAGTTTAATAAAGCACAAGTGGGGATTTTCTATTACCTATCATACTGCCATCGCAATAATCTGCCCGAAATAATAAACTGTTCCATGCACACAAAGGGAACGCTTGTGAAACAAGCTGGAAAGGGACTTATGCATTTTCAGTATTCTCTATATGCAGTATAAACAAAAATGAAGCAAATCCCATATTTCATGTGAAAATCCAACAAATACCTGTTTCGCAAACAATTTACATCAAACGCACATTTTTATGTTTTTGTTAGCGCTGCAAAACGCAAGACAGTCTTTGTTGAAGGGAGATAAAAGTTTTCATTGAATGTGGAATTAAATATTGTTATTAAAAATGCTCAGTAATCCAAAAATATGAACGAAAACAATACAAAGAGTGAGTCATATAGTCAAGGTGGGGGGTAGTAAGAAAGTATTTGTTTTTAGCAAAAAATGTCAGTTAACCGAAAAACATTTTAATTTGAAAAAGTTCTCCTACACGCAAAAAAAAAATGTTTGGAAAGTTTCAACGACGAACAAAAAACTTTTATTATGAAGTTTTATTTTTATTGTAACGTTTCGCTCAAACAAATCAAACGTTTGCCATAAATGTAGAACTAATGAAGGTTAGTAACTTTGTTTAATGTAAACCCTTTAGCAGCTTTGACTACGGTAAAGGTATCTCTCTTCCATTACAAAATCTAAACTTCTTTAATTCGATAGCCAAATGCAAATTTTGCCCATGAACATTCAACTAAAGAACTGGGGCCAAATTCTCACATATCATTGAATGCAGTCCGATTCAAGTTTAAGCTCAATGATAAGGCACCTCCTTTTTTAGCCGAGTCCAAACGGCGTGCCGCAGTGCGACACCTCTTTGGAGAGAAGTTTTACATGGCATAGTACCTCACAAATGTTGCCAGCATTAGGAGGGGAACCAGGCGTTCAGCGTCATAGGCGGACATGCTAACATCTGCGCTAATTCTATAGCCGCATATGATTATTCGTTAACCAGACCAATAATTGTTAGCTTGTGTATTTCCTACTAGAAAAAGAGAGTGAGAGAGAGAGAATCTCGCACACATAACATTTTGTTTTTTTTTTTTTGACAGGGCGATCATTACTTTTTGAAGAGCAGTTCGAAAATAGATGGAAGACTTAAAATTTAATCAGAGTGAAAGGTATGAAACGATCGTTCGATCAGCCCAAGAAAAGTCTGGGGAGATTCACAATATTGGGAAAGAGGTTCGAAAACTTTACAACAGAGTACTTCATAAAAAAGCGGAGATTTACTGGGATGTGTACTACACATATCTTAATTATGGAGTTGTTCGAAAATGGATGGAAGACTTCAAATTTATTCAGTATGAAAGGATTTTTCGAAGATAGTTGTCCTCTCGAGAAAAAAAATCAGCCCAAAAAAAGTCTGGATGACCGGGGAGATTCGCAATATTGGGAAAGAGGTACGAAAACTTTACATCAGAGCACGTCGTAAAAAAGCGGAGGTTTACTGGGATGTGTACTACACACGGCTCAAGGAAGCAATTCGATAGCGCTAATAACGTCGCCAAGATGAACAAGTAAGGGCGTGCCAAGTTCGGGCGGGCCGAATCTTATATACCCTCCACCATGGATCGCATTTGTCGAGTTCTATGCGCGGCATATCTTTTTAGTCAAACAAAGAATAATGGAGAAGAATTGTTATGCTATTGGAGATACATCAAATTATTGTCCGATTCGGACCATAAGTAAATTGAATGTTTAAGACCATAGTAGAAGTCATTGGGCAATATTTTAGTTCATTCGGATAAGAATTGCGGGGCTCAAAGAGCAAAATTGGGAGATAGGTTTATATGGGAGCTGTATCAAGGTATTGATCGATTCAGATCATATTAGACACGTATGTTGAAGGTAATGAGAGAAGCCGTTGTACAAAATTTCTTCCAAATCGGATGAGAATTGCGCACTCTTGAGGCTCAAGAAGTCAAGATCCCAGTTCGATTTATATGGCAGCTATATCAGGTTATGCACCAATTTACGCCATGCGTAGTACAGTTATTGGATGTCATTACAAAACTTCTAATGCAAAATTTCAGCCAAATCGTATAAGAATTGTGCGCTCTATTGGCTCAAGAAGTAAAGACCCAAGATCGGTTTATATGACAGCTGTATGATAGCATCGACCGATTTGAACCATACTTTGCGCAGTTGTTGGAAGTGATACCAAAACATCACGTGAAAAATTTAAGTCAAATCGGGCGAGAATTGCGCCCTCTAGAGGCTCAAGAAGTTAAGACCCAAGATCGGTTTATATGGCAGCTGTATAAAAGCATCAACCGATTTGAATCATACTTAACACAGTTGTTGGATGTGATATCAAAACTCTACGTGCAAAATTCAGTCAAACCGGACGAGAATTGCTCCCTCTAGAGGCTCAAGAAGTCAAGACCCAAGATCGGTTTATATGGCAGCTATATCAGGTTATGGACCGATTTCAACCATACTTGGCACAGTTGTTGGATATCATAAGAAAACATGTCGTGCAAAATTTCATTTAAATCGGATAAGAATTGCGCACTCTAGAGGCTCAAGAAGTCAAGACCCAAGATCGGTTTATATGGCAGCTATATCAAAACATGGACCGATATGGCCCATTTACAATCCAAACCGACCTACACTAATAAGAAGTATTTGTGCAAAATTTCAAGCGGCTAGCTTTACTCCTTCGTAAGTAAGCGTGGTTTCGACAGACAGACGGACGGACGGTTGGACGGACATAGCTAGATCGCCTTAAAATGTTATGACTCTCAAGAATAAGTGTTCTTTATGGGGTCTTAGACGCATATTTCGAAGAATTACAAGCAGAATGACGAAATTAGTATTGTTTACGCTGAAACACAATTATTAACGCCGAACTAGAATCCCGCAGATCTCAACCTCAATTCGCGATCCCTATACTTTCTAAAGAAATCCCCAATTACTTTCTTTCCCTACTCATGCTATCATTGCAGATAGCATATCGATTTAACGAAATTACCAATCATGTCGAAGATACAACTTCCGATAGACTTGACTTAAGCTCCTTCTTGTTCAAATCCAACCTTGGCACTGGTAAGATCGTCTATCAGCACCCAAAATAAAAATCCATTTTTTGTTCCAACAATCCTAATTCGGTGTTTTGTTTTCCTTTTCTATTTCACCTGGGGTTTGCAATCATAAACCCAACTGGAGGAACAAGGCAGACAAAATTCTCCATAATTTTGTCTTTGTTCTGACTTTGGCTCATCGAGATTTCAATTCTTACTCCAGAGACTACGCTCCCATTCCACACAATCATTTTGGTCCTTCGAGCCGGATTGCTGCGTTTATTTGGAGACTTATATTGGGAAATACTCGAGAGAGTTCATCTTGTGACTTTGTCTCTCCATTGTGACAAACACTGAAGCAGGTTAGTTTGCATTTTTTTCTTTGTAAATTGGTTAGTTGTATCATAGTGCGAAAATGAGTGGTCATGCGGTTAAACGCATGGAAAATATCGCCAAAAATTAAAAGGAAATAAAATTGTTTTATACGGAATTGAAAAGAAATAAGAAAGGGTTCCTAAAAGCCGAAAAAGAAAAACCATTATAGAAGATTTCCCGCAAAAACTACCTGAAAGCCGAACAGACCGAGAAAGGCAAAGGATATTAAAAATTATGGAACATATGTAAGGAATCTTAGCTATATGAGAATATATTGAACGAAATCTGAAAAAAAACATACGCTGGTGAGTTTTTCATAAGAATATTGTAGACGGAAAACACGTGGAATCCAGGTTCTTATATATAACAGATTGGCCACCTCATGTTACGTATGCTGTTTTTTTTTTATCAAAGCCTACATGATAAATATTTAATAAATACTTAAGATAGTGTCAAAATTCGATTTAGGAAAAAAATAATAAAATAAAAAAGAAAAGAAACTAGCTAAAGGTTTGGAAAAAAATTGTCGACTAATTTGTTCTTCTTAGAAAGTAATTGCGCTTTGTTTTGTAAGATTTTGGATCCAAGGCCAATATCCGTAGTGACTAATTTTGAAAATTATTGGTACAGAATTTCTTTGAGACTTGATTTTGTTTTGTTAAATCGGATTCCCATGAAAAAAAAAAGTTTCATTCAAATTTCGTTTTTATATAGATCTACCACATTAAATATTCGTTCAACGTCGTACATTTCAATAGAAATAAATCCATTTTTTTTTTTTAGTTTGTTTGTCGTTAGGACAGGGTTTTTTTTCGACTTTCTCAGAGTCTTATCCTTTAGTAAACTCATTATGGATTTCATGACCAGATGAAAAGAAAGGAAGTCATTGACTGCGATTTTCTGAATTTGAATTGGATTTTTTCTGATTTTCTTATCCATTATATACATTATCCTCCATTACTTGCTATCAGTGACAATATTCCGATTTCATTCTTTCGATCCTTCCGTCCTTTCACTCGTTACACTTTTGGTTTCTTTCTCGAGACTGAACGATCTCACTATGTCCCTAGAAAAGTTCATCCGCCAATCCGATCATTTGGTCGTGTTCGAGGCCAGTTTGAACGATAAGGATTTTCCTATGTCCTCGGTTTTCTCTCTTGAGGTCCACCAGGAGTAGTTGGCCTCGATCTGGGGAAAGTTAAAGGAGTCATATGAGAGATGCCTGGCCGATATTGAGGGTGAGCTCTCGGGAGATGACGGAGCGGAAGAACGGGTGGAGATTACCACAGTTACGCACAAATATTCGAGTGCATATGTTACATATTGCCGATGTAATACTAGGATTCGCGAGCTTATCCAGGAGCTCTCTGCTTCCGCGACTGTTCCGAAGTCCGGACAAGCTAGTTTTGGTTTCAAGCTACCGCCATGCGAGATTCCATTCTTTGAGGGCGACTATTCAGCCTGGCCCACATTTAGGGATATGTTTGAGGCAGTCTGTATACGAAATACGAGACTCAGTTCAGTGGAGAAGCTTTTCCACCTGCACCAGAAGACCAAGGGTGAGGCAAACGATATTGTCAGGAGACTTCCCCTTACTGGCGAAAATTTTCAGGTAGCTTGGGCCAGTCTTTGTTCAAGATATGAGAACAAAAGGGTACTCATTAACATTCAGCTGAAGAAGCTTTTTGGACTTTCCGCAATTACCAACGAATCTGCTTCGAACATTAAGATTCTTCAACGAGATATTAACTCATGTATCTCTTTGCTGAAACTGTACGAGGTTGATGTGGATAGCTGGGACCCCATCTTTGTATTCGTTTGTTCCAACTGCCTTCCAAATGTGACCCTGACATTGTGGGAACAGACATTGTCTGACAAATCATGTATTCCTAAGTGGTCAAAGTTGGACAGCTTTCTGACCAACAGGCATAGGACTCTGGAATCCGTATCTGAGATTAGGAAACCTGTTGATACTCCTAGCTCTAGTTCCAAGCCGGGTTCGAAGACATGTCAAAAGTCCAATCCGAAATTCCCATCCAACAACATTCGTGCCTTTCAAAACAAAGTGACTGAACCCGTTTGTCACTTGTGTCCTAAGGAGAACCATATAATCCGGAAATGTCCGAAATTCCTGAAGATGACGCAGGCACAAAGATTCTCCGAGATCAAGAAAAACAGTCTTTGTATTAACTGCTTTTCGAAAGTTCATACTGTCAAGAATTGTTCTAGCAAGTTTTCTTGCTATAAGTGTAACAAAAAACACAACACCCTCCTCCATAAAGACGATTCGAACAGTCCATCATCTCCATCGGCACCATCACCTTCTACTTCTAGCCTCGATCCAAACTCTGCACCATTTCATGCTAACCCTATACAGTCCACTAGTTCGTCTCAGGGTGGTGTAGTTCAGACTTATTTCGCAACGAATTCAAAGGGTGTCCTTTTGGGTACAGCTCTTGTAAAAGTAAGTCACAATGGGCTGACTTATAGAGCAAGGGCTTTGGTGGATTCAGGGTCCGAAGGTACCTTTATATCGGAGAGACTGTTTAACGTTATGAAACTCCCATTTAAGCGGACTTCAGCCACGATTTCGGGCTTGAACCAATCCGTTTCTGCATCGGTTCGGAAAGAATGCACCTTTTCACTGGGGTCTTGCTCGGATAGTAGCATAGACATTTCAACATCTGCCTTGGTGGTACCTCATTTATCTGGCAGCCTTCCATCAAGGACTATTGATCCTGCTCTTCTTTCAGAGCTTCCTAATATTCCTCTGGCCGATCCAAACTTCTTTCAGAGCTCCCAAATAGATGTTCTTATAGGCGCAGACATAATTCCGTTTGTCATGCTTTCCGGTATACAAAATCCAATTTGTGGATCGCTACTAGCCCAGGAAACAGTATTTGGCTGGATCCTTACGGGCCCCATACCTATCCAAACCACTAGCTCATTTACCACAATTGTTTCGAATTTTTGTGAAATCTCATTAGAGAAACAGATTTCACGCTTCTGGGAGGTGGAAGAGCCTCCACGGAGACGATTTATGTCCCCTGCTGATCAATTGTGTGAGGACTTATTTACCCGCTCTACCACGCGAGATTCTACTGGGAGATATATAGTGTCCCTTCCATTCCGGCGAGAATTTCCTGGGGAGATTAATTTGGGCGAGTCTAGGAGAAGCTCAATGGCTCAATTTCTTAAAAATGAATCACGACTTTTACGAACCCCCGATTTTAAGCGAGAATATGATGATGTCCTCGAGGAGTATATCAGTCTGGGGCACATGCGTGTGGTTTCTTCTTCTAATCCTACAGATTTCAGCCATTGCTATTATCTGCCACACCACGCAGTTATAAAACCCGAAAGCACAACTACTAAAGTCAGAGTTGTGTTTAATGCTTCGTCATCTACGTCCAATGGGACCAGTCTTAACGACGTGTTGCACATCGGGCCGGTCTTACAAAATGATCTTACGATCCTTATTTTGAAATGGAGGTTTTTTCAATTCGTTTTCAATGGCGATATAACAAAAATGTATCGTCAAATTCTGGTGGATGAGAAACATACTCCATTTCAACGAATCCTTTTCCGGAGAAGTCCTAATTGTCCAATCCAAGATTATGAATTGAAGACCGTCACTTTTGGGGTGAACTGTGCGCCATATTTGGCTATTCGCACACTTTGTCAATTAGCGGAAGATGTAAGAACGCAATATCCTTTGGCGAGTGATATTCTGCGTAATTATATGTATGTGGATGATGCATTGGTGGGGGCCCACACAGTTTCTGATGCCAAGGAGGCGAAGGGTCAGCTAGTTAAGGCTCTCAAATCTGCTGGATTTACCATGAGAAAATGGACCGCGAATTGTAGGGAAATTCTGTCCGACATACCCCAAGAAGATCTACTTCGTGAGGACTTCCTTAAATTTGATGATAGCAGTACTGCAAAGGCTTTGGGCATTCGCTGGAATGCAATGTCTGATTGTTTTTTCTTCTCTATACAACCATTCTCTGAGTCCACGACCTTTTCCAAAAGAAAGGTGCTCTCCGAGATTTCAAAGCTATTTGATCCTGCCGGGTGGCTTTCTCCTTGCATTGTTGTTGCAAAAATAATAATGCAAAGCATCTGGATGGAGAAAATGGATTGGGATGATGATATTTCTCCACAGACATTATCTCAATGGAGATCTTTTCAGACGAACTATCCAATTGTAAATTCCGTTAGGATTCCTCGTTGGATCCACTATTCTCCGGATTGTGAGGTGCAGTTCCATGGGTTCTGTGATGCGTCCGAAAAGGCATACGCGGCCGCCTTATATATTCGTGTGAAGGCATCCAACTCCATTCTCACAACTCTTATATCATCCAAAACCAGAGTGGCGCCCATAAAAACGCTCTCCATTCCACGTTTAGAATTATGTGGCGCTGCTCTGTTAGCCGAAATGATAGATAACATTATTCCTCAGATGAATGTGCCTGCCTACACTGTGCACTGTTGGACCGATTCCACCATTGTGCTTTCTTGGTTAGCTAAACCTCCATGCTATTGGACCACATTTGTCGCAAATAGAGTGTCAAAGATTAGCGAAGTTATTCATCCATCCAAATGGGCCCATGTTCCATCAGAGTCCAATCCTGCCGACATGGCTAGCCGCGGAATATGTCCACAAGAGATTGTTGACAATGATCTATGGTGGAGAGGACCATCTTGGTTAAAATATGATTCTGTTGACTGGCCTAGACCGAACCGTCTTCCCACTGACATCGTAGAAATAGAGCAGAAAAGTATCAAAGTCAATTTTAATTATTTCGAAAACTTTGAGGACGTTCTTGATCGGTTTTCATCCTTCCCGAGGGCCATTCGTGTCATGGCATACGTTTATCGCTTCTACTTCAGGACACATTCTAAATTTCGGTCAAATGGTCAGACATATTCTAGAACTATTTCGTCTTCGGAATTCGTTCGAACTGAGAACCTGTTAATATTGTTGTGTCAAAAGGCTTATTATCCGAACGAATACTCTTCATTATCTTCTAAAAAGATAATATCAAAATCCAGTACAATATTAAGTCTTAATCCATTCTGCGATTCAGATGGGATTATCCGTAGTTGTGGTAGGCTAGCATCTTCGTCAACGTTGACGTACAATGAGAAGCATCCCATTATATTGCCATATAATTGTCCGCTTTCCCGGTTATTGGTTCGATTCATCCACGTAATATCCTTGCATGGAGGAAATCAATTAGTTCTCAGGCTGCTTCGAATGAAATTCTGGATTCCGAAGGTAAAAACTCTAATAAAAGCCACTATAAACAAATGCAAGCCATGTATTTTATACAAGCACAAATGTCAGGTCCAACTAATGGCGGCACTACCCCCAGAGAGAGTTGAGATTTCTCGCCCATTTTTCCACACTGGTTTGGACTTCGCGGGACCATTTGATGTAAAAAATTACACTGGACGGGCTTGTTTGATTACGAAAGGCTACGTGTGTGTATTCGTGTGCTTTTCTACGAAGGCAATACACCTCGAAGCCACATCCGATCTTTCCACTTCCACTTTTTTAGCGGCATTTAGTAGATTCATTTCTCGCCGAGGTTGCCCATTGCATATCCATTCGGACAATGGGACAACTTTTGTAGGCGCTTCCAGAACCCTCGCCAAAGATTTTATTCAAACTTCGCACCAAGCGATCCTTTCCAATTATTCACACCAAAATATATCCTGGCACTTCATCCCACCTGGGGCACCTCATATGGGAGGCCTCTGGGAAGCGGGTGTAAAGAGTTTCAAGCTCCACTTCCGCAAAGTTGCAGGTAACTCCAAGTACACTTTCGAAGAGTTGCAAACATTATTATCCAGAATCGAATCCTGTTTGAACTCCCGTCCAATTTCTCCCATGTCCCAAAATCCATCCGACCTCGATGCCCTTACTCCTGGGCACTTTCTCATCGGTTCGCCAATTCTAGCTCCCATCGATCCAGACATTCGAGAGACTCCCATATCCATTGTTAATCGTTGGCAACGACTCAAGGCAATCCATCAGCATTTCTGTATTCGCTGGAAAGATGAGTATCTCAAGGAACTTCATAAACGCCATAAGTGGCAACGAGCTACGGAGAACTTGAAACAAGATATGTTGGTAGTAATCCGAGACGAAAATCTCCCACCCAATTCCTGGCGACTTGGCCGTGTTTCAAAGGTGTATTCAGGCAGTGATGGCAGAATTCGAGTCGCTGACGTTATGACTGCCAAAGGAACCATTACTAGACCAATAACCAAATTAGTAATTTTGCCAAACGAAACAGCATGAACCACTCTGCTCCACATATAACCGGAATTCGTACATAGATCTGAAAAATTGTCCTGTTTCTTGTATTTACTAGTTAACTATGCGCCACAACAAAAACGATCCTAGGAAATCGAAGGGAGATTTGCCTTATGTTTGTAGAATATGTCGACACCCACATGCACTAAGAAAATGCAGCCGTTTTTTGGATATGAACATAACCCAAAGGGAAAGTATTGTGAAAACCTACGGATACTGCGTCAATTGTTTAGCTCACAACCATTCCGAAGGTTCATGTTTCACAAAAACAGGATGTAAAATATGTCACCAGAAACACCATACCCTTCTTCATTCCCATCCCAGATGTCAAACTAGCAGCTCACCTCCCAGGCAATCGGGGGACCGTTCTAAAACAGTTGAAACCGCAAAGAAGGAAGAGCTTTCTACACCTCCGATGAGATCATACTCCAACTTAGATCACACTTCGCTCTCTGCTCTTCTAAAGCAAAACGCTATAACGTTGCTGCCTACAATCCTGGTTAAGATTTGCTGCCAATCCGAAGATAACGTTGTTAGGTGCCTTCTTGACTCCGGCTCTCGCTCAAGTTGCATAACCTCCCGCATTGTGGAAAAATTACATTTGGCCACTTTGGCACTAGAAGACGAAACCATTTGTCCACTTACTATGATCTCTATCCACGATCACAACGTCCAATTACAAACAATCCTTAAAGTAAAAAATCGCATATCCATGCTTACTCCTAGCGAATCAATTCCAGCGTCTTTCCGAAAAAACTTTCGCAACATCCTGTTAGCGGACACAGAATTCTTTAAGTCGCGTTCCGTTGACATAATTCTGGGCATCGATATTTACGCTCGGGTAATCCGGGAAGGGATCCTGAACAAATATGGGCTTCCCACTGCTCAAAACACTATATTTGGGTGGTCCCTTTATGGGCTTTGTTCGAAGTAACTCAATAATTTAGAGCGCAATCAGATTTCCAACAAAATAATTGAAACCATTTTCGCACTAGCAACTGAATTGCAAAGAATTATATGTAAACTAGCTACAGACCCTCATTCGATTTTAAGAATTTTTTACTTATATGTATAGCTAATTTGTCTATCCTTTTAATGGCATAATTGATTTTTTATTTTCTGCTGAATTAATTTCAAACATAATTGGAATATATGAATGAATTGATAATATGTATTAAAATTTTGAAATAACTTGATTTAAATTACATTTCTTTATCCTAATCATACACACCATTCAGACATTTAAATTATATTTGGATCTTGTATAGTCGATATGATTGGAATGCATTTATTGCAGCCGTACTGCAAGGCGGGCGGCAATGTTTACGCTGAAACACAATTATTAACGCCGAACTAGAATCCCGCAGATCTCAACCTCAATTCGCGATCCCTATACTTTCTAAAGAAATCCCCAATTACTTTCTTTCCCTACTCATGCTATCATTGCAGATAGCATATCGATTTAACGAAATTACCAATCATGTCGAAGATACAACTTCCGATAGACTTGACTTAAGCTCCTTCTTGTTCAAATCCAACCTTGGCACTGGTAAGATCGTCTATCAGCACCCAAAATAAAAATCCATTTTTTGTTCCAACAATCCTAATTCGGTGTTTTGTTTTCCTTTTCTATTTCACCTGGGGTTTGCAATCATAAACCCAACTGGAGGAACAAGGCAGACAAAATTCTCCATAATTTTGTCTTTGTTCTGACTTTGGCTCATCGAGATTTCAATTCTTACTCCAGAGACTACGCTCCCATTCCACACAATCAAGTATACCCCATCCTATGGTGGAGAGTATAAAAATACTCGTATGTCCGATAGCAAACACCATCAGAGCAACAGACTAATGGCGCCAGGCACACGAAAATACACCGAAAATTTCTTAAACATACACATATTGCTTGGTAGGCACAAGGAATACAGCAGATCATAATATAAAGCCATAATGGGATTGATCGAAAATGGATGAAGACTTCAAATTTAATCAGAGTGAAAGGAATGAAAAGGTCTTTCGAAGATAGTTGTCATCTCCGAGAAAGGAAATCAGCCCAAAGAATGTGTACTACACACGGCTCAACGAAGCTTTTCTGCGAACAAGTCGATAGCGTTAATGATAATGACGCCGCCAAGATGAAACCGTTTCTCTCAAAATACCATGTGCAATCTGAAAAGTTAGTAGACGTCATGGGAGGGCGAAAGGAGAACATGTTGAGGTTGATCGAAGGCTTATCATAACGAAATTTATGGTAAAGGGTGCCTTGAGAAACTTCAAACCATTTAAGTCACTCGGACCTAATGGAACTTTCCGGCGTTACTTAAGAAGAGGCCGACTATCTGGCTCCCCATCTGGCCACTATTCTCACAGGATGCCTAAGACTTAATTATTCTCCGAAAGCCTGACCCAAGACCGGCAAGGCAAGTTATGCTATACCAAAGGCCTACAGAGCTATAAGACGTCCTTTCTACTCAAAACCATGAAACCCATTGTGGATACCATGATAAAGAGGAGGACATCCAGCTAACTGCTCAAATGCAAACAGTATGCCTATGTTCAGGGAAGATCGGTTAAGACTGCCTTGCACGAGGTTGTGCATAAGATAGAAGAATCCTTCTATGCTAAGACGTACACTTCGGTGGTATGCATTGATATCGAGGGGGCTTTTAAAAATGTGCGGACCGACACACTTATCCAATCTTTAGACCAGCACCGGATGGACCGGGACCTTAGAGACTAAATAAACCAAATGCTAAGGAACAGGTGGATAAATTATAGGTACCATGACACACAGATAAAGGAGAAAATGGCTCAAGTCACGCCACTGGGGGCATTTTATTGCCACTGCTATGGGTGACCACCACAAATACCTTATAACGTCTGCTACGCGGACGATGTTCTAATACTTCTAAGTAGTAAGAATCCAAACCAGCTATTCAGAAGGGCTGAAAGGGTCCTGCAGATGGCATATGACTGGGCTAGACCTAGGGTTCTCAATGTTAACCCAGAAAAGACCGAAATCTCCTTGTTCACGAGGAAGACAAAGGTGGGCCAATGTAATGCACAACGTTTTCTCAATAGAACGATTTCAATATCTGACAAGTTCAAGTACTGAGGAGTGATGTTGGACTGGTAACTTAACTGAAAGTGTCATATTCAGTAGCGTACCGAGAAGGCTCACAGATGTTGGGCACTATGTAGATGGGCCGTAGGCTCGAAATGGAGCCCGAATCCGAGGTCCATTGGCCCTACAGAAACGTGATTATACCAATACTTACTTACGCCTTAGTAGTTTGGTTGACTGCTATGGAGAAAAAGTGCAACATAAGGACCATACAACAGGTTCTAGGCATAGGCGGAGTGATGAGGACCACGCCCACTAGGGCACTGGATACTATTCTAGATATCCGACCCATAGACATACAGATTAAAAAAAGCCAGTGCGGCTATGAGACTTAAGGCGATAGGAGAATGGATAGAGGATAGAAGCAGGTCATACCATCGCGGTACAATCGAGGCGAAGGAATGGAAGAGGTTTCCGATGGGATACCTGAGACGACACATGAGGTCGAGTGAGAGGCACTGCAGCCAGCGGCAGCTGCTGCTGACGGAACCCTAGTATTGCTGTCTGAAAGATCATGTTACACGAAAGTTAGGGGACAGAGTGGGCCTGGGGGTCTACTTTGAGAACACAGGGACTGAAATCTGTTTTCAATTGCCTGACTATATTACGGCCACGGAATGTGTGACGTGATGTGGTGTTGACGTGAGAACGTCGAGTGCAAATATCTTTACGGACAGTAAACAGTTCATCAGAGCAATAACAACCAGGATGGTAATATCACGAACAGTCTTGGAATATAGGAAGGAGATTAACGCCTTTTCTTAGGATTAAACGAACCCCATCGTTTGGGTGCCGTGCCAAAGCAGAAAAAGGGGGAATGAAAAAGCAAAAGATATGGCAGTGAAGGCCAGATGACTGCTGTCAACGAACTTGGTTAACCCGAAGCCTTTCGGGTCGACGCAATCCTAGTTAATTAAGTGGGCTTCGAAGGCACATGTAACTCCGTGGAACAGCGAAACGGTTGGCAGAACGACGAAAATCCTATGGGTTAATACGGATTGTGAGAAGACGCGGTTATTACTGAAAGCAGGCAAGCAGGAGGTCAGTAAAACTTTCGGTATCACAACAGGACACAAAGAACTACGAGAACTATTGATGCAATTGATAGCATGTGTAGGCCATGTGGGGAGGATGATGAGATGCTGGAGCATTTCCTTTGTCATTGCCCGGCAATCGCGGCTAACAGAAACTGGCACTTGGTCGGGGACACAATACCAGACCTGTACCAACATAGAGGCGTGGTATGGAAAACAATTAGAGATTCTGTAAGTAGGACGGAATTTCTGAATTGAGATTTTCTTTTTCGAGGTTAATTTTTAGTAGTTAGAGCGCACAACAAGCGGAGTACTGGCTTAGATGTATATCCATCGTGACATAAGGGACATTAATATCCGTTCCCTACTTTTAACCTAACTTAACCTAAATCGGTTTCTATAGAGTCGGTATTGGTGTCGTCTTCGGTTACCCTATTGTTTAGCTATAGTGGTTCCTTCTCCTGGGGATAGCGTTTGACGGGCTTCTGGTTTCGCAAATTTTGAAGAGGCAACCTGGGACTAGTAGAACGTCCTATCTTTGGTTTTGGTCAAATTGGTCATGAAGTCAGGAACAACACAAGCGAACTTAAGCAGAGATCATTGCCGTCCTGCTCCCAGTGAAAGACCTTCCATGTCTTTTGGACCAGATTATGATTATGTTTGTCTAAGACTTTCAGCTTCCTCATGGCATGAGCTGGAGAATGTCTTGATTCCTCTCTAAGTCAAACTCTGCCTTCTTTCAGGGAGTGGGGATGTTCGCAATGAACTCCTACCTATTGTAGGATCTGTTTATTGTAGAAATTTGAACGGAAGCTTAACATGCATTTATGGCACCATACACCTATCGTTATTCCAGTTATTTTAATATAAGAGGCCACAACCTTAAATTTCCCACCGGTTATTTTCATCCTTTGAGATAACTGTGGCTAGAGGCCTGAAAGCGTTTTATTCTCATCCAGGCCTTTAGCCTCCTAGGCGGGCATGCTCCATTATAGACTTAAAAAACTATATCTCCGGTTGTTTTGGTCCCAAAAAAAAACTGAGCCCTCTTATAAAGTCATTGAAAATAGCAAGCAGTTCGACTGAATTTAATGGACCTTTACTTTTTGTATTCAAAATCTAAATTATTCCATATGGCGGTGTGAAGTTTGTGCAACATCTTGATTTATAAAAGATTAACTTGACTTCCCATGTACTTCAAGTTTCAAATGTACACAGCTTAAAGTCCGCATGAAACATTAATTTTCCTTTTTGGGCACTTAAGACCATTCCATTTACACTAGCGTTCATCACCTTTACCACCCGCTGTACGATATGCAGGAAAACAATCATTATTTATATTCCATCTTTCTAAATAATTTTTTGCTGGGGCAGATTTTAGCTCTTTAACAAACTCCAGGAATGCCCATGGACTCATCAAGTAAGCGCAAAACAAATACAACTGCTTCAACAACTTGGCCATCATCCCTTAAATAAATCTTAGCCTTCAGTGTCTATCCCCCAAGAAATCAGCATCAAAATTTATACCAAAGTGCGAAAGTACGCGTATAGTTGTGCTGCAGTCATGACTACCTTTGCTGTTCGGAGTGGTGATTTGGTTTCGTTTCCTTCAGGAGGGCGGCTGAGACTCATTGTCACATATTTCATCGTTTTGCAGGAAATTCTTGGGGATATTTTCCTTGAAAGATGCTAAGCTTGTTTAATGTTTTCTTATTATTTGAACACACCTGATCCTATGTCAGGGCTTATGACTGGAATTTTAAATGCGCCCTGTGCCATTTTTCGGCTGTGGGGAGTGCGTCATCTTAAGAGGGGTCACAGGCTGGGCTGTAGTACACGCTGCTGGGTGCGCCTGCCATGTGCAACATTACCAAGCATTAGCAGCCAACGTCAGTAACGGTAAGAGCACCCATCATTAGCTCAATTTTTATGCTTTCGTCTTTCGCCCCCCCTTTTAAAATATCTTCTACTATCCTCTTTGGGAAATTGTTTTCGTTTCGTTCGTTCATTCGCTTTGTCTGCGGCAAAATCTCTTTTGAGTTATTATCATAATTATCATCATTTGGGTTTAGGACCATCTTCAACTTTCTGGGTTTTTTTCCCCATACTCTGACAAGCGGTGTTGCTGAGAAAACCCACCCCGGGCAGAACACTTCAGAATCTTCAGAGTCAAGCCAACGAAAGGGAAGGATGAAGAAACAGTTCACGTGCTGCTTAGGTGTTATATTGTCATCAACACCCTCTACAGATGATTGTGGTGTTAATCCAACGATTATAATTTTATTACACTTTTTTTTTACCACGAATTGTGATTTGAATTCCTAATTTCTGCGTTTTTCAACAATGGCCAAACACTTTTCAAGTCTATGAAGCCATGTTTTTGCAACCAGGAAATGTGATTTGTGTCCGATAGTCAACATGTTAGCTTTCCCTGAAATTTATTTAAATTTAACATATTTGATGAGATTTAACTTTGTCCAAAACAGAAATACACCCTCCCAACAATGGCACAACAGTTCAAATGCGAGGTTTGTATGACAACTTTGTCAATTGGATTATAATGTCATTAGCATTGAGAGATGTTTGTAGCGTGTTGTAGCCTTCTCATCACAAAATTGATTAAAAAATTGAACTGTGCGAGGTCAAGGAAACGAAAAGTAACAACAGTTGGAATATTTATCCAATTTTTTCTCATTATATCCAGATGTTTTAACAATATTAAAACGAAATGTATTAGATTTATTTTTGTAGACTTTGACGAGAATTTTAGTTTGATATCAAATTCGCTTTTTTCTCTCAAGCACTTTTGTTCTATATATCCATTTGGCGGGTTTTGGGCGGCACCCGAGGCACCTGATCCCAACAATAGAAACCATGTTTTGTTTTTGGAGACTGTAAAAGTGCAAACGAAACGCAGCACCAACCTCCGAGGTCTGGCGTTTTAAAAATTTGTGTAATGAGAAGTGCTTTTAGGGGAGGAATGGCATTTCAGACATTTCAACTCAAATATGAATACCAAATTTATGCTGCACTTGCAAATCCTTTTAATTTGAGCCCCATATTGCCATGGTCGGTAAATATGAACTGCTTTTAGGGTGTTCTGAGGCTGGGGCGGCCACCGGCACTTTGCCCCGAAAATAGATATCATATAACTTTTTTACTCCCAAATACCATTGATTTGAGCTCCATATTGCCATAGTCGTAAAAGAAGTTCAGTTTAGGGGGTGCTTTAGGGAGTACCCCAAACACTTGGCTCCAAAATTGGATTTCAAATTCGTTTTCTACTCTCAAATACCTTTCATTTGAGTCCCATATTGTCATAAGGGGTCAACTAACCTATTTGACTGACGTATTTTTAGGGGGAAAAGCGCCACCTAGAATTGAAATTTTAATGACATTTTCGTAATCTACTCCCAAATACCTTTCATTTGAGTCCCATATAGCAATGGTCGGCTGATTTGTCCCTTTAGGAGTATTTGAGGGTGGAGCAACCTCCCATTACTTGAACCTAATTTTTTATGCCTTATTTGTAATCTACTGCCGAATACTTTCATTTGAGTCCCATGTTGGGATAAACTTCTAATATATCTGTTTAGAGGAGTTTTGGTTATGGGGCGGCCCGCTGGGCACTTGGATCCAAATTTTAATACTATATATTCGTTTTCAAGTCTCCAACACCTTTCATTTGATACCCTTAATATGCCCATCGGACCACTTTTGGTTAAGGGTGGAGTTTTTTGGGGTAAGGAGGAGGGACCGCCCCCATGCGATATCTAAAAATTATATACCCTATGTTTCCTTCCATACAAACCTACACAATCTATGCATATTTTAAGAAAGTCGGTTCAGCCGAGTCCCATATAGTCATAATGGGTCTCATGGCCATTTGGGGTCGTTTTTGGGGTGTGGGGTGGCCCCCTATATTTCGATCTGATTTTGTATGCCAGATTCGAAATCTAATCCCGAATACCTTTGATTTGAGCCCCATATTGACATGAACGTCCAATTAGTCTGTTTGGGGGTATTTTGGAGTTGGGACCGTCCGATGGCTACTTAGACTCAAATTTAAATACCATATTCGTATTCTACTCTCTCCAATATCTTTTGACATTTGATATCTGTATTGTCCCGACAATCCACTTTTGGTTTTGGGTGTGTTTTTGGTGTAAGGGGGAGGGTCCGTCACCCTTCCGATATCGAAAAATTGTATAGCCTATGTTTCCTTCCAGACCAACCTACACAATATACGAAAATTTCGAGAAAATCGGTTCTGCCGTTTTTCACTCTATACGGAACAAACAAACCGTCACATAAGACCAACCTACACAATCTTTGTCTAGGTAATCGGTTCCGCCGTTTTTGAGTCTATACGGTAGAAACAAACAAACAAACCGACAAACAAACAAACACAAATTCATTTTTTGTTAGCAAAAATAGCAAAGCTGTTTGCTATAACAACAAAAAGTCTTCTTCCGAAAGCCGTGCAATATTAAAGGAAATGCACCATCGTCTCATCATCTTCCCCGAATGCCCTACACATTCTATCACTTGCCGCACCGATTTTACATAAGTGAGCTCGTAGTCTTTTGTGTCCAGTTATGATACCTAAAGCTATACTGACCTCCTTGTTACTTCCTTTCAGTAATAGCCTAGTTCTCTTTCGATCCGGATCATCCCATAAATTTTTCGACGTCCTACCGGCTGCGTTTGTCGCTCACTCCCTTAAATCGGACTGCGTTGACCCGAAGGCCTTCGGGTTAACCAAGTTTATCGACGGCAGTTCTCTGGCCTACACTGCCAAATCGTCTGCCCTTTCATTCACCTTTACACCGTTATGGCCCGGCACCCAAACGATGCGGATTGTGCCATCCTCAGAGAGGACATGAATCTACTTCTTACATTCCAAGACTGTTCGTGATCTTTCCGTCCTGGTTTTCATTGCCTGTGTGGCCTGTTTACTGTCTGTAAAGATGTTCATACACCTCACGCATTCCGTGATCACCCGGATCTCCGCCTGCAGGACCGTATTATGGTCAGGGAGTCTAAAACAGGTCTCCATCCCTAGGTTCTCAATGTAGACCCCAAGGCCCATTCTGTCCGCTAGCTTCGATCCAACTGTGTAACATGAACTTCCAGATGGCAATACTAGGGTGACGTCTCAGGTATCCGATCGGAAACCTCTTCCCTTCCTTCCAGGTTTCCAATCGTCGCCTCGTTTATACCGCGATGGTATGAGCTGCTCCCATCCTCAATCCATTCTTCCATCGCCTTAAGTCTCATAGCCGTTGTGGCTGCCTCACACTTAATCTGTATGTCAATGTTTCGGATATCTAGAATAGCCTCCAGTGCCCTAGTGAGCGTAGTCCTCATAGCTCCGCCTATGCCAAGACAACATGATCTTTGAACTTGTTGTATGATCCTAACGGTGCACATTTTCTCCATAGAAGTCCACCAAACTACTGAGGTGTAAGTATGGATTGGTCTAGTCACGCCAGTGGACTATCATCGGATTCAGGTTGAACCCCAGGCTCACTCTTTCCCCTATATTTGATCTATCCGAATAGCATGAATTTCCTGATGGCAATACCAGAGTTCCGTCAATTTAAGACTATGTACTTCAGTTGTTGTTTAAGGTAACCGATAGGAAATCTCTTTCATTCAATCCCGAATTCCTTTCTTCGCCTCGATTATACCGCGATGGTGTGACCTGCTCCTCTCCTCTATAAATTTTCCCATCACCTTCAATTTCATAGCCACAGTGGTTGCCCCACACTTAGTCTGTAGTTTGGATATCCAAATAGCATCCAGTGCCCTAGTAGGCGTGGTCCTCATCCAACATGTTCTCTGAAACTGTTGTAAAGTGGGACTTTTTAAGAGCTATAGGAAAAAAAAAACACATAAAATTCAGAAAAATGCTTTATTTGGTCCATATAATTTAATGTTTGACGATTATTTCATACAAATGTTGACCGTGACTGCACCTCAAATGGTCCATCCACTTAGTCCAACTTTGGCATACTCTCTCCAGCATTACGGCCGGTATCTCAAATGCTTCAATGTTTTCTTTCAATGCGTCAATTGAAGCGGGCTTGTCTGTATAGCCAAGAGCTTAGCCACAGCTCAACAAAAAAAAAAAAATTTTAAATAATTCACTGAACTCGCCTCTCCATAATTCCATTGTTGTGCGTGCTGTGTGGTATGTGGCACCGCTCTATTGAAACCACATTTAATGCAAGTCAAGCTCTTGCATTTTGGGCAAAAAAAAAGTCGGATATCTTCTCACGGTAGAGCTCACCATTCAGAGTTAAGTTACGATTCGCATCATCTTTGAAGAAGTGCGGTCCAATGATGCCACCAGCCTATAAACCGGACCAAACTGCGACTTTTTCGGGATGCATTGGTAGCTATGGCTGATCTTCACACCAAAAGTGACAATTCTGATTATTTACGTACCCATTGAGCCAAAAATGATCTTCGTCGCTGAACACATTTTTTCGATAAAAAAAGTGAATCTTCGGCCAAATTTTCATGAGCCCATTCACCACAATTCTGCGTTGCGGTAGGTCGTTCGACTTCAATGCTCCAGTTGCATTTTGAAAGGCTTCACACCTCAATCCTTCCCCAAAATTTTCCACGTTGTTGAGTAACAGAGGCTTAAATGCTGCCAACGGCTACGAATCGACAATTGATGGTCATCATTAACACTGGCCGAAATTTAGTCACAATAGCCCGAATAACCGCTTCAGTGAGTCGATGAACTTTCTTAACAAAGAACGCATTTTGAAAACGCAATGCAAATGCAAATTTTGCCCATAAACATTCCACCAAGGAACAGGGGCAAACTCCTCACATATCAATGAGTGCAGTCCGATTCAAGTTTAAGCTCAATGATAAGGGCCCCCTTCTTATAGCCGAGTCCGAACGGCGTGCCGCAGTGCGACACCTCTTTGGAGAGAAGTTTTACATGGCATAGTACCTCACAAATGTTGCCAGCATTAGGAGGGGAAAGCCACCGTTGAAAATTTTTTCTGATGGTCTCGCCAGGATTCAGCGTCATAGGCGGTCATGCTAACCTCTGCGCTATGGTGGTCTCCACCTTGTCGATAATAAAATTCAATAATTTGCAGGCGTTGTACGTTTGCAAGACGATTCACGGTTAAATTATAGACGAAACTGAAAATATTTGACAGTAAAACAAAACACGAAACGTGCGTGAGCTGTTTAAACCAGTGTTGCCAAATAGATGATAGCTGAAAAAATCACCCTTTATTATCCTTACATCGAAATTTTTCTCCATTGCAGTCCACCAAACTACTGAGGCGTTAGTAACTAATGGTCTAATAACGCTCCTGCAGAGCCAGTGGACTTTCTTCGGACTCAAGGCCTACTTCGAGCCTTCGGCTCATCTGTGAGCCTTCTCGGTACGCTCTCGAATGTGACACTTCCAGTTCAGTTTCCTGTCCAACATCACTCCTAAGTATTTGAACATGTCAAGTCCACCTCCACCGTAGCTCAAAGGTTAACACGCCCGCCTATGACGCTGAATGCTTTGGTTCGAATCCTGGCAGGAACATCAGAAAAATTTTCAACGGTGATTATCCCCTCCTAATGCTGAAGACATTTGTGAGGTACTTTGCCGTGTAAAAACTTCTCCCCTAAGAGGTTTCGCTCTGCGGCACGCCGTTCGGACTCGGCTATAAAAAAGAGACCCCTTATCATTGAGCTTAAAATTGAATCGGACAGCACTCATTGATGTGTGAGAAGTTTGCCCCTGTTTCTTAATGGAATGTTCATGGGCAAATTTGCATTTGCAAATCCACCTTCAAGACCCTCTCGGCCTTTCTGCATAGCTGATTTGAATACTTACCCCTTCGAATTGTTGGAATATCACCTGCGTAGCAGACGTATTCAAATCCCTCCGCAGTCATCATCCATGATATGTTATTGGTGGTCACCCAAAGATGCCACTTTGTTACCTTATCTTTATGTCATGAGACCCACAATTTATCCACCTGTTCCACCGTATAAAATTAGTAAGAGATATGCCGCCTTTGCTACTTTGACATCAATTTTCCTCCCATCTTCGCAATTTGTTTCTCAATTCTGCCAGAAAACAATTTTGATTGAGCCGTAATGGCTTTGCTACAACTTTGCTTCATTGAAAGTTGTCTGTCAACAATCTGATTTTTTTTCTGTGATACAAACTTTCATCCAGTTTTTATTTTGAAAACTGTATTCGCCCTGGCTCAAACATTAATTGCATCTTTTATTGGATTTTCGCCAAATTTCAAGTATTCTTGTAAACTCACTTTAAGTAACAATCAGCAAGCATCTCCTATCAATTATTTCGCGCAAAATCAGGCAAAAGAGTAAAAGATATTTAGGTCGTTTATAAACAAATTTCTTACTTACAAAACTATTGAATGGTTGCAGAAAATTAAATTCACTGCATTATATGTTCATTATAGCATTTCATCTTCTTTTAACAAGCTAGGGGGGAGTGGGATTGCAACATATCCAAAATATTCATATATATTATCTTTTATTCCCTTTCCTGGTAATAAGGTTTTGTAATACTCCTATAACAAATTGGTTAGTTGGTTATAAAGGGTGATTTTTTTGAGGTTAGGATTTTCATGCATTAGTATTTGACAGATCACGTGGGATTTCAGACATGGTGTCAAAGAGAAAGATGCTCAGTATGCTTTGACATTTCATCATGAATAGACTTACTAACGAGCAACGCTTGCAAATCATTGAATTTTATTACCAAAATCAGTGTTCGGTTCGAAATGTGTTCATTCACCGTAACGTTGCGTCCAACAGCATCTTTGAAAAAATACGGTCCAATGATTCCACCAGCGTACAAACCACACCAAACAGTGCATTTTTTGGGATGCATGGGCAGTTCTTGAACGGCTTCTGGTTGCTCTTCACTCCAAATGCGGCAATTTTGCTTATTTACGTAGCCATTCAACCAGAAATGAGCCTCATCGCTGAACGGTGAATGAACACATTTCGAACCGAACACTGATTTTGGTAATAAAATTCAATGATTTGCAAGCGTTGCTCGTTAGTAAGTCTATTCATGATGAAATGTCAAAGCATACTGAGCATCTTTCTCTTTGACACCATGTCTGAAATCCCACGTGATCTGTCAAATACTAATGCATGAAAATCCTAACCTCAAAAAAATCACCCTTTATAATAGGAACGAATGCTATTAGAATGTCATAACCCCTACTGGCAATAAACATCCTCGAAAATATCTTCTTCTTCTTCTTATAGATCAAAAATCAATTTGTGTTTGTTTGTAGGTTTGTTTGTTTGTGTGTTCCTTATAGACTCAGAAACGGCTGAACCGATTTTCTTGACATTTGCACAGATGGTGCATAATAATCCCGTGGTGAAAATAGGGTACTATATTTTTTGAAATCTGAAGGGGGGCGGACCCTCCCCCTTACCCTAATTTTCAGATAAGCCAGATCTCGGAAATCGGTGGTGCGATTTAAGCCTAGAAACAAAAATTTGGTATCGAAATTTCGGATAGGGTACCTAGGGGGCCGCCCCACCCTAAAACCTACAAAACATATATTTAGACCAATCACGACAATATGGGACACAAATGAAAGGTATTTAGGATAAGAAAACGTATCTGACATCCAATTGTCGGACCAAGTGTTAGAGGGACCACCCCAACCCCCAAAACACCCTTAAATCGGACATATTTACTGACCATGGGAAAATGGGACTCAAATGAAAGGTATTTGCGAGTAAAATACGAATCTGATATCCTAATGTGGGACCACGTTTCTGGGGGTCCACCCCTTTCCCAAAAAACCCCCAAACAGGACTTATTTACTGACCATGGGAATATGCGGCTTAAATAAAAGGTATTTGAGTGTAGATTTCGAATCTGATATCCAAATATGGGGCCAAGTGTTTGGGGGGCCGTCTCTCCCCAAAATCATCCCCCCCAAGGGGACAAATTTACGACCATAGGAATATGGGGGTCAAATGAAAGGTCTTTGGGAGTAAAGCACGAATCTGATATCAATATTCGGGCAAAGTGTCTATGGCGCCACCCCACCCCCACAACACCACCCAAATAGGAAGTATTTGCTGACTATTGCCATATGAGGCTCCAATGAGAGGGTTTTTACAATAGAACACTAATCCGATATATATTTTCAAGGTCAACTCACTGAGTGGCCGCCCATTCCCCAAAATACCCCCCAAGCCGGTCATGTTTGCCGGCTATGGAAATATTGGGCTCAAATTAAAGGTATTTGGGAGTTGACCACGTATCTGATATCAACATTAGGGGCCAACTGACCAGGGGACGTCCTGGACATATTTGCTCACCAAGACAATTTGGGTCTTAAAGAGAGTGGTTTATAGTTTTTAGGGCCAATACCCCAAACCAGACATCTTTGCTGACTTTTGCAATAAGGAGTTTAAATGAGATTAGAAAACGAATTTGATATCCAATTTTGAGGCCAATGGAAATATTCAGTTCAAATAAATGATATATAGTTACATGAGAATAGAGCACGTTGCTGATATATTTTCCGGGCGCAGTGTTTGGGGGACCACCCCAATTCCCAAACCACCTCTGAATCGAGCATATTTACCGAATATGTCAATGTAGAGCTTAAATGAAGGGTATTGGGGGGTAGAGCAAGAATTGATACTCACTTTAGGGACCAATTTTCTAGAGGTCTACCCCTTTCCCAAAATACCCCACGAACATTTTTTACTGACCATCGCAATATGGGGCTCGAATAAAGGTATATGGGAGTAGAAAACAAATTTGGTATCCAAATGAAGGACCATGTATTTAGGGCATCACCCCTTCACAAAACACCCCCAAATGGTAAAATTTTTTGACCATGCCAATATGTGGCTCAAATGAAAGGTATGGTAAGGTAAGGTGAACTCCCCTAAACCAATGGCAATATGGGTTTTAAATAAATGGTATTTGAAAGAAGAGCACGATGCTGATATTTTTTCAGGGCCAAGTGTCTGGGGGACCACCTCAGCCCCGAAAACACCGCACTGAAATAAAGTATTTTAAGAATGGAGTACACTTTACATCCAAACTTAAATTCGTAGACCAATAAAGATCATATGGGATTCAGATAAAGGCACTTATATTGGTAAACTGTTAGCGATATACTATTTTAGTAGCATGGTATTTCCCTAAAAGCTCTTTAATTGTCGAAAATAAATATTCAAAGTAAAATTTTGCTCCATATAAAGTAAAAGAAGGCGCAGCAGATCGGGTCCGGGTCAGCTAGTACTCATATATATTATTATACCCTCCACCGAAGGATGGAGGTATATTCATTTTGTCGTTCCGTTTGCAACACATCGAAATATCCATTTCTGACCCTATAAAGTAAATATATTCTTGATCAGCGTAAAAATCTAAGACGATCTAGACAATCCGTCTGTCTGTTGAAACCACGCTACAGTCTTTGAAAATAGAGATATTGAGCTGAAACTTTTGCACAGATTTTTTTTTTGTCCATAAGCAAGTTAAGTTAGAAGATGGGCTATATCGGACTATATCTTGATATAGCCCCCATATAGACCGATCCTTTGATTTGGGGTCTTAAGCCCATAAAAGCCGCATTTATTATCCGATTTGCTGAAATTTAGGACGGTGAATTGTGTTAGGCCCTTCGAAATCCTTCGTCAATTTGGCCCAGATCGGTTCAGATTTGGATATAGCTGCCATATAGACCGATCCTCCGATTTAGGGTCTTAGGCCCATAAAAGCTACATTTATTATCCCATTTTGCTAGAATTTGGGACAGTGAGTTGTGTTAGGCCCTTCGACATCTCTTTTCGATTTGGCCCAGATCTGACCAGATTTGGATATAGCTGCCGTACATACCGATCTCTCGATTTAAGGTTTTGGGTCCATAAAAGCCACATTTACTTTCCGATTTTGCTGAAATTTGGGACAGTGAGTTGTAGTAGGCCCTTCGACATCCTTCGTTAATTTGGCCCAGATCGGTCGCGATTTGGATATAGCTGCCATATAGACCGATCTCTTGATTTAAGGTTTTAGGCCCATAAAATCCACATTTACTCTCTGATTTTGCTGAGTTGTATTAGGCCCTTCGACATCCTTCGTCAATTTAGCCCAGATCGGTCCAGATTTGATTATAGCTTCCATATTGACCGATCTCTCGATTTAAGGTTTTGGGCCCATAAAAGGCGCATTTATTGTCCGATTTCGCCGAGATTTGGGGCAGTGCGTTGTGTTAGGCTCTTCGACATTTTTCTGCATCTTAGCCCAAATCGGTGCAGATTTGGATATAGCTGCCATCTAGACTGATATCTTGAATTGAAGTCTTGGCCCCATAAGAGGCGCATTTATAATCCGATTTCACTGAAATTTGACACAGTGACTAATGTCAGGCTTTTCGACATTCGTGTCGTTTATGGTTCGGATCGGATTATTTTTAGACAAAGCAACTAAAAAGACCAATATTTTGTTATACACAATTGAACAATGACTTGTGCATATTAGTATTTGGTCCAAATCAGAACATATTTCGATATAACCGCTATGGGACATAAGGTATGCAATTTTCACCGGATTTTGATGAAAGGTGGTTTACATATATACCCGAGGTGGTGCGTATCCAAAGTTCGGCCCGGCCGAACTTAACGCCTTTTTACTTGGTATATATAAGATTGTCATAATAATGTGAGCTAACAATAGCCATGAAAGCCCATCTGTTTGTAATACTCCGATAACAAATAGCAGGTTATAGGAACGAATGGCATTAGACTGTCATAACCACTACAGGCAATAAACATCCTCGCAAATATTGATTATAAAATTTACCTTTTTAGCTTCTTTAAGTCAACGAGTTTTCCTTGAACAACGTTGCAAAATTTTGCTGGCTAGAAACAATTTAACCAAAAATTTTTAACGAGCAAGGTATTAAATTTCAATAAGTACTGTTAGCATTTTACACTCATGAATTGCCAAAAAAAAATTTTTTGAGTACCCTATGGAGGGCTAGAAAATCTCAACACGTATGCCCGTGCAAATGTTATGGCCAACAGCAGTCTATGCAATTAGGAAACTTTTAAATATGAGTTTTGCATGACCCACGATTTATGACAATCATTACCCAAAACTATGTTACCTACAAACCTAAAAGTTGAGCTGCCTGCCAGCCTGCCTGCCTGCATGTCCTCTGATTGCCTGTTTAGCACTAAACACAGCTTTTAGTGTCCTTGCATCGTCCATGCGAATAAATTTTGTGAATGAATAAATGAATGAACGAACATACGAACAAGTGGTTGTATGAAATGCTTCGTTAGGAAAATACACAAAAATTTACCACTTACATTCATGCTGGGATTAATAAAACTTGCAACTTCATTTGCATGCAATCGTTGGCTTTAGAATTTTATGAGTTTATGTATTAAACAAATTTAGTTTATATTGCATTTAAATCAGTTTGAATTGAAATACAGGGTGGCTGATGAATATTGCTACAATGATGAATATTGCTACATTTTTTTTTCGGTGTATGGAATACATTTTTCTTTTATTCATGTTAAATTAAATTATTAAATTAATTATTAAATTATTATTAATTAAATTAATTAATTAATTAATTAAATTAATTATTAAATTATTATTATTAAATAGAAAAAAAGTTATTACATTTTTTTTTGGTAGCGGCTTTCATCAGCCACCCTGTATAATTATTTGGTCCATGTGATAGTAGTTATTGCAATATTTTGATGTTATTTGAGGGGAGTGATACATTTGCTATCGATAACTTAAATAAGATAACAAAGTTGATGCAAACAAGCAAGAGCGTGCTAAGTTCGGCCGGGCCGAATCTTATATACCCTCCACCATGGAACGCATTTGTCGAGTTCTATGCACGGTATCTCTTTTTACGCAAGCAAAGAATAAGCAATAAGAATTGTTATGTCTTTGGAGCTATAAAAAGTTAGATCCCGATTCGGACCATAAATAATTTGATTTCTGAACATTGTACAAGTCTTTGTGTAATATTTCAGTCCATTCGGATAAGAATTGGGCCGTGTAAGGGCTCAAGAACCAAAATCGAGAAATCGGATTATATGGGACTTGTATCAAGGTATTGATCAATTCAGATCATATTGGACACATATGTTGAAGGTCATGGGTGAAGCTGTTGTACAAAATTTCTGCCAAATCAGATAAGAATTGCGCCCTCTAGAGGCTCGAGAAATTAAGATCCCAGATCGGTTTATATGGCAGCTATTTCAGGTTATGTACCGATTTGCGTCATACTTAACAAAGGTGATGGAAGTGATACCAAAACACTACGTGCAAAATTTCAGCCAAATTGGGTAAGAATTGCGCCCTCTAAAAGGTGAAGAAGTCAAGACCCCATATGGGTTTACTTGGCAGCTATATCAAAACATGGACCGATTTGAACCATACTTAGCGCAATTGTTGAAAGTGATACCAAAACACCACGTGCAAAATTTTAGTAAATTCAGAAGAGAATTGCGCCCTCTAGAGGCTCATGAAGTACAGACCCAAGATCGGTTTATATGGCAGCTATATCAAAGCATGGACCGATTTGGCCCATTTACAATCCCAACCGACCTACACTAATAGAAAGTATTTGTGCTAAATTTCAAGCGGCTAGCGTTACTTCTTCGAAAGTAAGCGTGCTCTCGACAGACAGACGGACGGACGGACGGACATGACGACCAAGAATATATATACTTTATAGGATCTTAGACGCATATTTCGAGGGTTTACAAACAGAATGACGAAATTACTATACCCCCATCCTATGGTGAAGCGTATAAAAATATTCTTAAGAGTGAACATTGGCTTGGTGTAGTTCTTTATGAACACACATATTTAATGCTTCAGAAGGTATTGCGTTACTATTAAATTCTAAATAGCATTTCGACAAAGGAATAAAGTTTTTCTCAAAGTTAAATCTAGATTAGGGTAAAACAAGTAAAAAGGTGTTAAGTTCGGCCGGGCCGAACTTTGGATACCCACCACTTCGGGTGTATATGTTAACCACCTTTCATCTGAAATAGGTGAAAATTGCATACCTTATGTCCCATAGCAGTTATATCGAAATATGTTCCGATTTGGACCAATAATAAATACAAGTCATTGTACAATTGTGTTTAACAAAATATTGGTCTCTTTAGTAGCTATATCTAAAAATAAACCGATCTGAACCATATACGACACGGATGTCGAGACATAAGTCACTGTGTCAAATTTCAGTGAAATCGGATTATAAATGCGCCTTTTATGGGGCCAAGACTTTAAATCGAGATATCGGTCTACATGGCAGCTATATCCAAATCTTGACCGATTTGGGACAAGTTGAAGAAAAATGTCGAAGATCCTAACGCAACTCGGACAATAAATGCGCCATTTATGGGCCCTAAACCTTAAATCAACAGATCGGTCTATATTGCAGCTATATCCAATTCTGGACCGATCTGTGCCATATGGAAGAAGTATGTCAAGGGGCTTATTTTAACTCACTGTCCCAAACTTCGGCGACATCAAATAATAAATGCGCCTTTTATGGGCCCAAAACCATTCAACGAGAGATCGGTCTATATGGCAGCTATATCCAAATTTGCACCGACCAGGGCCAAATTGAAGAAGGACGTCGAAGAGCCTAACACAACTCACTGTCCCGAATTTCGCCGACATCAGACAATAAATGCGCCTTTTATGGGCCCAAAACCCTTAAACGAGGGATCGGTCTATATGACAGCTATATCCAAATATGAACCTATCTGGGCCAAATTGAAGAAATATGTCAAAGGGCCTAAGACAACTCACTGTCCCAAATTTCAAAAAAATCTCATAATAAATGGGGCTTTATATGCCCAAGACCTTAAATCGAGAGATCGGTCTATATGGCAGCTATATCCAAAATTTGATTCGATCTATGCCATATTCCCGGAAAATGTCGAAGGGCCTAACATAACTCACTGTCCCAAATTTCGGCGGAATCAGATAATAAATGCGAATTTTATGGTCCCAAAACCTTAAATCGAGAGATCGGTCTGTTTGGCAGCTTCATTCAAATCTAAACCGATCTGAGCCAAATTGAAGAAGGATATCGAAGGGCCTAACGTTACTCATTGTCCCAGATTTTGGCGACATCGGACAATAAATGCGCCTTTTATGAGCCCAAGACCTTTAATCGAGAGATCGGTCTATATGGCAGCTATATCCAAGGGCTTAACACAACTCACTGCCCCAAATTTCAGCAAAATCAGACAATAAATGTGGTTTTTATGGACCTAAGACCCTAAATTGGCGGATCGGTATATATGGGGGCTATAAAAACATACCGTAGCCCAGAGGTTAGCATGCCCGCCTATGACGCTGATCTCCTGGGTTCGAATCCTGGCGAGACCATCAGAAAAATTTCAGCTGTGGTTTTCCCTTCTTCATACTGGCAACATCTGTAAGGTACTATGCCATATAAAACTTCTCTCCAAAGAGGTGTCGCACTGCGGCAAGCCGCTCGGACTCGGTTATCTTTGAGCTTATAACTTGAATCGGACAGCACTTATTGACATGTGAGACGTTTTCCCCTGTTCCTTAATGGAATGTTCATAGCAAATTTGAATTTTTTGCCCACTGTGCAACCGTACCGAGTTTGGCTTTGATCAGACCACATATATATGTAGTATAAATGTTGCATATTTCACCGGATTTTTACTAAATGTTTTTAACATATGGAGACCACCTTAGCGTTAGCATGTCCGCCTACGACGCTGAACGCCTGGATTGGAATCCTGGCGAGGCCATCAAAAAAATTTTCAGCTGTGGTTTTTCCCTCCTAATGCTGGCAACATTTGAGAGGTACTATGCCATGTAAAACTTCTCTCCGTTGGAGATCGGCTATAAAAAGGAGGCCCCTCATCATTGAGCTTAAACTTGTAGCGGATTGCACTCATTGATATATGAGAAGTTTGCCCTTGTTCCTTGGTGGAATGTTCATGGGCAAAATTTGCAATTTGCATATCAAGATATAGTTTGATATAGCCCATCTTCGAACTTAACCAGCTTATGGACAAAAAAAAACAATCTATGCACAGTTTCAGCTCAATATCTCTATTTTTAAAGAATGTAGCGTGATTTCAAAAGACATACTGACAGACAGCCGGACGTGGCTAGATCGTCTTAGATTTTTACGCTGATCAAGAATATATAGACTTTACAGGGTCGGAAATGGATAATTCGATGTGTTGCAAACGGAATGTCAAAATGAATATACCCCCATCCTTCGATGGTGGGTATAAAAAAGTATGACGTTGTTTGCTGTCCCATCGGCCTACTTTTGTAGCATCCTTTTTGAAAACTCTTTTAGATAGTATCGATTTATTACATAAATGTCCCTCTTTCGCAAGGCTAGGAATATCCAAGCTGAGGGAGGCTCTTATCACTGCCTCATTCACCTTTCCCTCCTAGACCACTATGAGTTGGCCAACACAACCCTCTCATATCTTAAGACCTTTCCTAAAAATTTTTCCAAATATTAAAGCTATGTATTGTAGTTTATAAATCGCATAACTATTCATCAAATTCGTGGTTTAATTTCTTATCGCTTCAACAAATTCCAAAGGATTACAAATGTCGCCTTTAAGCTTTCTATTTTATAAAATATACCTATCATTTATTTATTGGAATAGCATATCCTAGGGAAAGGAAAATGAGAGAACACGAAATGACTTATGTTATCACAAAATATATCACAATGCTAATGGGCTTATGGTACTAAAGGGGTTGATTGCAATGTTGTTCCGCTGGGGGTGTCGTGATGCTGTGCCACTAAGAAGTGTGACAAGTTATAAAAGGGGGTTATGTTGCCTACAACAATATGTGAGAGCCAGTTATGAAGTAGAATGTTTTACGCAAATAAATGTGTGCAAATATCATATTGGAATACAAATACACATGTGTGTATGTTTGAAAGTATATTTGTATGTGCCTCTGCATAAATTCATATTTTCTTTTGATCCACTAACACGATTTAACTGATATCATAGTATAGGGATCTCAGAAAAGTAAAGAAAATTAATGGTTCGATCGATATATCCTCCTACTGTTCGGTCGATTGGGATTGTAAATGGCCCAGATCGGCCAGAGTACAATTTCTGTGTGGTATTCGGTTTTGACCCCCCAACATACACGCAAATCCGGACATAGCTCCAATAAAATCCGATATTTTGCCTTGACTTTGTGCACGTAGTGTTTTGTTGTGACTTTTAACATGCTATATACTGTCCATATCGGTCTATAACCTGATATAGCTCTTATGTAAACCGGTCTCCCGATTTGACTTCTTCAGCCTATGGAAGCCGTAATTTATGTCCGATTTGGATGAAATTTTGCAGGTAGTTTTGAGTTATGACTTCCAACAACTGTGCCAGGAACGGTCCGAAGCAGAATCCATGGTGGTGGCTTCGCTTTTACTTGTTAACTTCTGTCCACGGCAAACCTTTTAAGCTAACATCAAGGTATCCAAACTCCAATTATTGGTTTGCCCAAAAAGTAATTGCGGATTTTTTAAAAGAAAGTAAATTCATTTTTAATAAAACTTAGAGTGAACTTTAATCAAATATATAATTGCCATTTTGTTCGATAACCTTTTGCCATCTTCCTGGCAAATTTAGTATTTCACGCTCATAGAACTTCTGGCCTTTATCTGCAAAAAACTGAACCAAGTGCGATTTTATAGCCTCATCATTGCCGAAAGTTTTACCATTTAAGGAGTTCTGCAAAGATCGAAATAAATGGTAGTCTGATGGTGCAAGGTCAGGGCTATATGGTGGATGCATCAAAAGCTCCCAGCCTAGCTCACTCAGTTTTAGGCGAGTGACCAAAGATGTGTGCGGTCTAGCGTTGTCCTGGTGGAATATGACACCTTTACGATTGACCAATTCTGGTCGCTTCTCCTTGATGGCTGTATTCAATTTGTCCAATTGTTGACAGTAAACATCCGAATTAATCGTTTGGTTCCTTGGAAGCAGCTCAAAATATACCACACCCTTCCATTCCCACCAAACAGACAGCATAACCTTCTTTGAAGTGGTTTGAGCTGGTTCACCATGCTTGGACCATGATCGTTTTCGACTAACGTTGTTTTAAACAATCCATTTTTCATCTCCAGTTATGATTCGTTTTAAAAACGGATCAAATTCATTGCGTTTAAGGTGCATATCACAAGCGTTGATTCGGTTTGTTAAATGAATTTCTTTCAATACATGTGGTGCCCAAATATCAAGCTTTTTCACCAGTCCAAGACTTTTTATGTGATAATGAACGGTTGATTTTGGTATATTTAACTTCTCTCCTATCTCACGCTCAGTTACATGACGATCCAATTCGATTAATGCTTTGATTTGGTCATCATCAACTTCATTTGGCCGACCTGAACGTGGCTCATCTTTAAGTGAAAAATCTCCAGAACGGAATTTGCGAAACCAATTTTGACACTGTCTTCCTTTTAAGGCTTTATCACCATACACATCTCGTAACTTTTTAGCAACCTGCTCCGCGTTTTTTCCTTTACGGAAATAATAAAGTAAAATATGACGAACATGCTCCTTTGTGGGCTCCATATTAAAATTGACGCCAAACAAACAAATGTAAACAAAATTTCTCGCACTTTTTTTCTAAAGCAAGCTAAAAGTAACAGCTGATAACTGGCAGAAGAAATAATGCAATTACAGAGTCACAAGCCGTTGAAAAAATTTGTCAACGCCGACTATATGAAAAATCCGCAATTACTTTTTGGGCAACAATATTACCTCAATGAGGTTGTATTTCACTTTAGAAGTGGCTTCCACCAACAACTTTAGGTTTGAAGGAGGCATGTCCGAATGGAGTGTTATATAGATGGCGGACAGCCAATATTGTGATTAACTAGCCTCAAGGCTGGGTATTTATACATCTTCAGTGCTTAGCTATGGAAGATGATATTCATATTCTTAGTCCATAAACTACTATTCCAAATCCCCATAACTCCAGGAAAAGAATAAAATTTAACATCCCTGTCATCAGATCGTCTTAAAATTACCGAGGTAGCTTTATAGTGGTGGCGATTTATCAGGGAGCAGGACACTGGACCATTCCTTACATAATGCTTCCCCATCAGCTTTATACTGACTTTTTTATACTCACCACCTTTAGATGGAGGTATACTAATCTATTCATTCCGTTTGTGACACCTCGAAATATTCATCAAAGGCCCCGAAGGAGTAAAGCTAGCCGCTTAAAATTTTGCACAAATACTTCTTATTAGTGTAGGTCGGTTGGTATTGTACATGGGCCATATCGGTCCATGTTTTGATATATAAACCGATCTTGGGTCTTGTGTTCTTGAGTCTCTAGAGGGCGCAATTCTTATCCGATTTGAATGAATTCAGCACGACGTGTTTTGTTGTAATATCCAACAACTGTGCCAAGTATGGTTCAAATCGGTCCATAACCTGATATAGCTGTCATATAAACCGATCTTGGGTCTTGACTTCTTGAGCCTCTAGAGTGTGCAATTCTTGTCCGATTGGAATGAAATTTTCCATGAAGTATTTTTTTATGATATCCAACAACTGTGTCAAGTATGGTTCAAATCAGTTCATAACCTGATATAGCTGTCATATAAACCGATCTTGGATCTTGACTTCTTGAGCCTGTAGAGGTCGCAATTAGTATCCGATTTGCCTGAAATTTTGTACGACGGATTCTCTTATGCCCATCAACATACGAGTTTATTATGGTCTAAATCAGTCTATAACCTGATATAGCTCTCATATAAGCCGATCTCATGATTTAGAATTCTTGAGCCCCTGGAATCCGCAATTTTTGTCCGATTTGACTGAAATTTATCACGTAGCGTTCTGTTATGACTTTCAATAACTGTGTCAACTACGGTTCAAATCGGTCTATCGGACACAAAAGCTTTATTACCCGATTTCGCTAAAATTTGAAACCGCGAAATGTTTTAAGCCTCCCGTCATTATACTCAAATATAGGTAAGATCAGACCATATTCAGATATGGCTGTCATGTAGACCCATATCTGCCGACTAAAGGTCTGAAGACCATAAAAACTGCTTTTATTATCCGCTAATGTTGCTGAAATTTGAAACAGTGGGTTGTTTTCGGCATCCCAACATCCGACATTAAGATATAGCTTCGATATAAATCGATATGATCGATATGCCAATTTACGGTCTGAAACCCATGAAATCTGAATTTATTACCCGACTTTGCTGAAATTTTAAACAGTGATTTATTGTAAGCAAATATGATCTAGATCAAACTATATAGCTATAGCTGTCATATAGACAGATCTTACAATTTAGGGTTTTATTTCTATAAAAAGAGGATTTATTGCCTGATACCGCTGAAACTGTAACTTGTATAAGAGTTCTCAGGACCTGAATTAAATATGGTCCGGACCATTTCTTTTTTATACACCATAGGATAGGGGTATACTTATTTCGTCATTCTGTTAGTAACTCCTCGAAATATTCATCTAAGACACCGTAAGGTGTATATATTCTTGATCATCTTGGCATTTTAAGCCGATCTAGCCATGTCGGTCCATCTGTACGTCCTTCTGTTTGTCCGTGCCTCTGTCGAAAGAATCCTAACTTTCGAAAGAGTAAAGCTAGGCGCTTGAAATTTTGCACAAATACTTCTTATTAGTGTAGGTCGGTTGATATTCTTCATGTTTTGATATAGCTGCCATATAAACCGATCTTGGATCTTGACTTCTTGAGAAGCTAGAGGGCACAATTCTTACCCGATTTGGCTGAAATTTTGCGTTAGGTGTTTTAATATGACTTCCAACAACTTACTAAGAATGGTTCAAATCGGTCTAAAACCTGATATAGCTGCTATATTAACCGATCTGGAGTCTTGACTTATTAAGAATGGTTCAAATCGGTCTAAAACCTGATATAGCTGCCATATTAACCGATCTGGAGTCTTGACTTCTTAAGCCTCTAGAGGACGCAATTATTATCCGATTTGGCTGAAATTTTGCATGAGGTGTTTTGTTATGGCTTTGAACAACTGTCCTAAGAATAGTTCAAATCAGTCCATAACCTGATATAGCTGCCATATAAACCGATATGGGGTCTTAACTTCTTAAGCCTCTAGAGGACGCAATTATTATCCGATTTGGCCGAAATTTTGCATGAGGTGTTTTGTTATGACTTCCAACAATTGTATTAATAATGGTTCAAATCGGTCCATAACCTGATATAGCTGCCATATAAACCGATCTGGGGTCTTGACTTCTTGAGCCACTAGAGGACGCAATTATTATCCGATTTGGCTGAAATTTTGCATGAGGTGTTTTGTTATGACTTCCAACAACTGTATTAATAATGGTTTAAATCGGTTCACGACCTGATATAGCTGCCATATAAACCGATCTGGGGTCTAGACTTCTTGAGTCTCTAGAGGACGCAAATATTATCCGATTTGGCTGAAATTTTGGATGAGGTGTTTTGTTATGACTTTCAACAACTGTGCGGAGAATAGTTCAAATCGGTTCATAACCTGATATAGCTGCCATATAAACCTATCTGGGGTGTTGACTTCTTGAGACAGTAGAGGACGCAATTATTATCCGATTAAGCTGAAAATTTGTACAACGGCTTCTCTTATGACCTTTAACATACGTTTCGAAAATGGGATGAATCGGTTTATAGCCTAATGCAGCTAGCCTATGAACCAATCTATCCTATTTTACTTCTTCAGCCACTAAAGTGCGCAATTCTTACTAGATTTGGCTGAAATTTTACACAATGACTTCTACTATGGTCTCCAATATTCATTTCAATTATGGTCCAAAAAGGACCATAACTTGATATTGTTCCAATAACATAGCAATTCTTTACTTTTATCCTTTGTTTGCCTAAAAAGAGATACCGTGGCAAGAGCTCGACAAATGCGATCCATGGTGGAGGGTATATAAGATTCGGCCCGGCCAAACTTAGCTCGTTCTTACTTGTTTTGCCTTAAAAGAGATACTGGGAAAAGAACTCGACAAATACGATTCATGGTGGAGGGTATATATGATTCGGCCCGGTCGAACTTAACACGCTTTCAAACTTCTCACATATCAATGAGTGCGGTCCGATTTAAGTTTAAGCTCAATGATAAGGGGCCTCCTTATTATAGCCGAGTCCGAACGGCGTGCCACAGTGCGACACCTCTTTGGAGAGAAGTTTTACATGGCATAGTACCTCACAAATGTTGCCAGCATTATGAGGGGAAACCATCGCTGAAAATATTTTTTTTTCTTTCAGATGATCTCGCCAGGATTCGAACTCAGCGACATGCTAACCTCTGCGCTATGGTGGCCTCCTTCTGTAACACCTCGAAATATTAATCTGCAAATGCAAATGTTGTCCATGAACATTCCACTTAGGAACAGGGGCAAACTTCTCACATATCAATGAGTGCAGTCCGATTGAAGTTTAAGCTCAATGATAAGGGGCCTTTTTATTATAGCCCAGTCCGAACGGCGTGCCACAGTGCGACACCTCTTTGGAGAGAAGTTTTTACATGGCATAGTACCTCACAAATGTTGCCAGCATAAGGAGGGGAAAACCACCGCTCTGCGCTACGGTGGCCTACTTCTGTAACACATCAAAGTATTGATCTGCAAATGCAAATTTTGCCCATGAACATTCCACTAAGGAACAGCGGCAAACTTCTCACATATCAATGAGTGCAGTCCGATTGAAGTTTTTTCTGATGATTTCGCCAGGTTTTGAGTTCAGCGTCATAGGCGGACATGCTAACCTCTGCGCTACGAAATATTGATCTGCGTCCCCATAAAGTATATATGTTCTGTATTGTCTCGGCATTCTGAGTCGATCTAGCCATATCTTCTAATTGATGTACGTCATTGGGGATTGCAAATGGACTATATCGGTTCAGATTTGGATATAGCCATCATATAATCCAATCCCCCATTTGACTTCTTGAGCGCCTAGAAGCCTGAATTGTTATCCGATTTGGTTGAAATTTGAAACAAAAATTTGAGTTATGACTTATAATATCCACGCCATGTATGATTCGAATCGGTCTATAAACAGATATTGCCCCTATATAAACGGATCCCAGGATTTGACTTTCTCAGCCCTTAGAAGCCTCAATTTTCACCCTATCGATATGGTGATATAGGCCCCCTAAGTACCGATATCCCGATATGATTTCTTGTAACCAAAATAATTCAAATACAAACTCAGTTAGTAAAGGAACATTTTTAACCGAATCCATGGTGTGTGGGTACCCAAGATTCAACCCCGACCGAACTTGGCACGCTTTTACTTGTGTATTTCTATAGGTTCCCTATAATAACCCTTTAGTTTGTTTATCTTGTTGTATTCATTCTCCACTACCGCTATGACAATTCAAGAAAGCAAAAGAAGAGTCAAAAGACTTATTTGTGTAAATATATGATTATCCTTATAACATTTCATAAATGCCATATGGTAATGGGTGGTACTACTCGTGTAGCCCACATTCCTCATATGTAGGACAAATCCCGGGTGTACCAAATTGTGTGTTTTTAAATTTGAATGGGTTAAAATTGAAATCGATGATAACTGAGTGGTAAGCAAAAAGCTCTAAGGAGAAAGCGATAACATTTCGCACAACACACTCCCATATTGCGATAGGGCAATCAGAATTTAAATTGCTCAAGCAAAATGAAAAAGGAATTTATTCTATTTCTTTTGGATTTTCATTTCACTTGGCTTATGGGCTTTGCAAATCTACAATGTGTGTTGTTATTACACTTGATAAACATTGGCATAATGTATGCAAATTGTTTTGAAAGGAGTTTTTTTTTGAAGGGAAAAAGAGGAAAACATATTTTGTTAGGATTACATAATGCATTCAGAGAAAACAGATTTTTTTCTATGGAATGGCTTATAATCAATTGATTTACTAGCGCTATTCAAGTGAAAAATGCAGCTCTTTTTTTAAAGGCTTATAACATAACCAAAATCACACCTACGAATGACATATGTCTGGTAACACGTATTCTGATAAAACTGCAGGGTAAACACGCAATAATGTTTTTCTTTCGGTAGTATAATCTCGTACACATGTCTCTGCTTTGAGTTTTAACCAATTTTATATTCTTTTCGTTTACAGACCAAAAACAAGTCCTTGTTTGATTTAACCTGAAACAAAAATGTGAGTACTTATTTAACTGTTTACAATTTTTGTTTTTGCAAAAATTCTCAAATTTCTTAACCCGGTCAAAATTTCAACCATTTAAAATTGCTTTTATGTTTTTTTTTTTTGTAACCTAAATACTTCTGCAACGACCCTGCAGTTATGTGGCAATTTCATTTTCTTTTTGATTAAGTACTAAAATGAAAATCTCTTGCAATTATAGCCCTTATAATTTTCATGTCATTTTGCTTTGTGTAATTTAAAATGGGGTTTAGTTGTCGACTGACCCACATAGAATGCTTTTCGCATGAAGGATCATACTTACATAATACTCGAGGTCGGAAAAATTAGTGCGGAAAATAAAAACTGTGGATAATGAGGTCGAATATTGGGGTATGAATTTTATAAAGGACTTGCTGAACCGGTCCCGCTGCGCTGCGCCTTCTTTTACTTTATATGGAGCAAAATTTTCCTTGGAATATTTATTTTCGACAAATAAAGAGCTTTTAGTGAAATACCATGCTACGAAAATATTGTAGTATATCGGTTGACTAACAGTTTAACAATATAAGTGCCTTAATCTGAATCCCATAAGACCTTTATTGGTCTACGAATTTAAGTTTGGATGTAAGGTGTACTTTATTCTTGAAATACTTCATTTCAGCCCGATATTCTCATGATGTCTGATTTAGGGGTGTTTTCGGGGGTGAGGTGGTCCCTCTGAAAAAATATCAGCATCGTGCTCTTCTCTCAAATACCATTTATTTAAACCCCATACTGCCATTGGTTTAAGGGGAGTTTACACGGCGAGGCGTCCCTCAAACACATGGCCCCAAAATTGGTTATGAAATGCATTTTCTAAACTCGAATACCTTTCATTTGAGCCACATATTGGCATGGTCGAAAAATTTTTTCCCGTTGGGTGTGTTTTGGGAAAGGGGTGATGCCCTATATACATGGTCCTACATTTGGATATCAAATTCGTATTCTACTTCCAAATACCTTTATTTAAGCCCCATAGTGCGATGGTCACTAAAAAAGTTGCTGGGTATTTTGGGAAAGGGGTAGACCCCCAGAAAATTGGTCCCGAAAGTGGGTATTAATTCTTGCTATACCCCCAATAACTTTTATTTAAGCTCCACATTGACATGGTCGGTAAATATGCCCGATTTAGGGGTGTTTTGGGGATTGCTCTGAAAATATGTCAGCAACGTGCTCTATTCTCATATATCTATATGTCATTTATTTGATCAATATGGCCATTGCCCTCAAAATTGGATATCAAATTCGTTTTCTAATCTCCTTTTAAACTCCTTATTGCAAAAGTCAGTAAATTTGTCCGGTTTGGGGTATTGGCCCTAAAAACTATGAATATTTAGTTCCACTCTCTTTAAGATCCAAATTGTCTTGGTGAGCAAATACATCCTATTAGGGGTTGTTATGGTGGTGGGACGTCCGCTAGACAGTTGGCCCCTAATGTTGATATCAGATACGTGGTCTACTCCCATATACCTTTAATTTGAGCCCCATATTTCCATAGTCGGGAAACATTACCAGCTTGGGGGGTGTTTTGGGGGATGGGCGGCCACTCAGTGATTTGGCCTTGAAAATATATATCGGATTCGTGTTCCACTTTAAAAATCCTCTTATTTCAGCCTCATATTGCAATAGTCAGAAAATACTTACTATTTGGGTGGTGTTGTGGGTGTGGCGTGCCGTGGCCCCGTAGACACTTTTCCCGAATATTGATATCAGATTCGTGCTTTTCTCCAAAAGACCTTTCATTTGACCCCCATATTGCTATGGTCGTATATTTGTCCCATTTGGGGGATGTTTTTGGAGAGGCGGCCCCCAAACATTTGATCCAATAATTGGCCATCAGATTCGAATTCTACACTCAAATACCTTTTATTTAAGCCCCATATTCCTATGGTCAGTAACTAAGTCCTATTTGGGTGGTGTTTTGGGGAAGGGTGGACCAGAAACGTGGTCCCACATTTGGATATAAGATTCGTATTCTACTCGCAAATACCTTTTATTTGAGTCCCATATTGGGGTGGTCCCCTAACATTTTGTCCGACAATTGGGTAGCACATACGTTTCTAATCTTAATTATCTTTCATTTGAGTCCCATATTGTCGTGATTGGTCTAAATATATGTTTGGTAGGTTTTAGGGTGGGGCGGCCTCCCTAGGTATCCCATCCGAAATTTGGATACCAAATTTTTATTTTTAGGGTAGTATATGAGAGCACACAAATTTTCGCTTAAATCGCACCACCCATCTCCGAGATTTGGCGTTTCTGAAAATTAGGGTAAGGGGGAGGGTCCGTTCCCCCTTCAGATATCAAAAAATGTAGTACCCTATTTTCACCAAACAAACACAAATTGATTTTTATATATAAGATTGTCCCGATTTTGGGTGGTGTTTTTGGGGTTTTGTGTTTTTTTACTTTCTTTTTTTAAACGCTCTATTTTGAGTAATATATAGAAAATTAACTAAACTAAAAAAAACAAAAATAACTAAAAAGCAATCGGCGGCAAAAATCGAATTGAAACTAAATCCATTTCGACTTTTCTCCGACTTTTTGACATTTTTCGACATTTCGGCTTTTTCAGCTTTTTCGACTTCGACTTTTTTTTTGTTGACTTTTAGCACCCTAGTCCATATCCTTTTTCGACAAGGCAACATCAGTAATTCAAACGATTGCGTTCACCTGGTAAACATCCCCAAGAACACTAAAGCAAATAATAGAACGAGTATTGAGGATCTGAGAACCTATGATTATGTGGCTAAGGCAAGGGAGCAAAAGAGAGGTACAAAACTATATGTATGTGGAGTCCCAGTGGCGGAAAGAGGTGTGCAGCAGGCTTTTTGTAATGCCTGAAGGCATGCCAAAGACTTACGCGCTAGCTTTCAAATTACATATAAGCCCCGTTGAAAGAGTGCGTAAATACTAAAATACCACTGAAAACGGGCCTGTTTTTCTTAATTTTTAGAATGTCTTTAATTGCAAAAAAAAACAACTTGCTCGGTTTTCTGTTTTTGTATACTAATTTCGTCATTCCGTTTGATCTTTCCGAAACATTGATCTGAGACCCAAAGTTTATATATTTTAGATTGTCGCACATATTGAGTCGATTTAGCTATGTCCGTCCGTCTGTCTGTCAAAAGGAGTAAAGTTAGGAGCTCGAAAATTTGCATAAACACTTGCTATTTGTGTAGGTCGGTTGGGATTGAAAATTGGACAAATCGGTCCATGTTTTGGTATAGCTGCCATATATATCGATATCGGGTCTTGAGTTCTTGAGCCTCTAGTAGGTGCAATTCTTATCCAATTTGTCCGAAATTTTGCATGAAATGTTTTGGTTTGACCATCAACAAATGTGCCTAGTAGGGTTTTAATCGATTCATAACCTGATAAAGCTCCCATATAAACCGATCTCGGATCTTGACTTATTGAGCCGCTATATTATCCGAATTGGCTGTAATTTTGCACGAAATGTTTGCGCTAAGTACAGTCGGTTCACAACCTGATATAACCGATCTCCCGTCTATACTTCTTGAGCCTTTAGATGGAGCAGTTCTTCTCCGATTTGGCAGAAATATTGCAAAACGAATTCTTGTATGATCTTTCCTTTAAATGTTATGGCCTGAGTAGATCCCACAAAAACAGATCATCCAATATAATTACTTAAGCGGAATTCTTACCCGATTTGGCTGAAATTATATAATACTCCACTTTTGTCTCTAACAGCCAAACCAAGTGTGGCCCCAATCGGTTCATAACTTGGTGTAGCTGAAATAGCATAGCAATTCTTATCCATTATCCTATGTTTGCCTGAAAGAGAATTGAAGAACTTGACAAATACGATTCATGGTGGAGGGTACATAAGATTCGGCCCGGCCGAACTTACCACGCTTTTACTTGTTATACGTAGGATTTCCTGTTTACCAACGGTTATGACCATCCGTATCATATTTTGATCGCTGATAAATTTCTATTTTACTTCATAGATGACTGTCCAATTATTATTTTTTGAAACATTATTTTTTTGGATGGGGGAATACTTATCTAGACACTCCATTTGTAACACCTCGAAAGTATAGATATTCTTGATCGTCTCGACGTTCTGAGTCTATCTAGCCATGTCCGTCCGTCTGTCGAAATCATGATAGCGGTCGAACGCGTAAAGGTAGCCGCTTAAAATTTTGCAAAGATACTTAACACTGACGTAGGTCGTTGGGGATTGGAAATGGGTCATGTCGGTTCAGATTTAGATATAGCTCCCATATAGACCGATCTCCCAATTTTTGTCCGATTTGACTGAAATCGACCCAAATAGGGTTCAGATCAGAATTTAGATTTCGATGCCATATAGGCCGATCTGCCAGTTATGGGCCTGAAGCCCATAAAAGCTTTATTTATTACCCAATTTCGTTTAAATTTAAAATAGTGAATTGTTTTAAGCCTACCGACATCCGACCCAAATAAGATGTATATCAGACTATACAGATATAGCTGTCATATAGACCGATATTTAAATATAGGGTCTTAATCCCGTAATTTCGCTGAAACTTTTACTTGTATAGGAGTTCTCGGGGCCGGAATAAAATTTGATCCAGACCAGCCCCTATTTACATATAACTATGGATATGGTAGTAGAGTTATAATGAAATATCATGATTACTGCTGATTTTTATTAAACCCGGTTTAGATTTAGATGTAGCTCCCCTAGATATATAGCCCAAATTTTCACTTCTAGAACCATTACAAGCACATATATGAACCAATATTCCCTAAATCTTCAAAACTGTTGAGATTTCTGTTAAATTTTACCAAAATCGGATCATATTAATATTTAGCTTCCATATACATAAATTCATCGGCTATTTGCACTTATTGACCCGTATTTATTATTACAATTTTGAATACATTTGCTTGAAATTTGATAGGGTATCATAATGGGCCAGTCTGGCCTATAAGTGAATTCACGTTTTATGGTGGTCTACCCATTCAACCAAAATCTAAAGGTTGCAAGTAACGATTTCTACTTAAAGCATTAGCTTCTCGATTCTTTGAATATTTGTATGAGTTAAACGATGTGAACATTTGAGTTAAAGGATGTGAACATTTTAGTAATGAGCGATCCGATTAGTTCAACTATGTACAATGAGTTATCTACCTTCTTCTACGATGAGTTATCTACGTGAGTATAATAGTCACTGTATACCATATATTTTGATCGTTCTATCATTCTGAATCAATAAGTTGCTTGAAATCCACTTCTTGCAATGTCATATAAAACTTATTAAAATCCCCCCACGCAAAAATTTTATACATCACTTTTGTTTTCATTCTTGGCCTGGATTGCTACAATGGTTATTACACAAATATAATTTTATAGTGTAATAACTTAAAATCCATATACCCGTAATTCATTTGTATCCAATTGCTATGAAATCCTCGTACGATTCGCTGTGCAATGGGATTTATTGTCGTAGCGGGTAGATAACAATAACAACAAGTTGTTAAAAATGTTTAAGCATCGCTAGAACAAGTCCAAAAACATTTGGATGATGCACTGGACTACATAAACAATTTGAGATAGCATTTGCATGAATCCAAAGTAATGTGGGGTGTATGAGTGAAATGCGGACGCATATGCATTCGAGTGCTGCATAGGTTTGAGCTGGTTCTCTTTGGCGTTTTTGCTGCTCCATTCTTCGTAGTTATTTCTGACGGCGGTTGCTGATTGCAGTTTTTGTTTATGTTGCAGATGCCATCAACACTGGAAACTGCTATTTGCCCTACTTGTGGGCTAAAATTTACTATTTTCGAATGGAAACAATTTGCTTTGTATGTTTCTTTAAATTCTTGTTTGTTTTTCATGTATTTCGCAACAATCCAGTTTGTGTATGCGCTTGTGGACGCAAAAGTATGACAAACGGCAGGAAAAACAAAGAGAAATATGTGACACCAAATAAATCATAGTTTTTATCATCTTTAATATTTCAGAGAATTTATTTATTTTAAAAACAAAAAGTTTTATTTTTGCTACGTGCATTTCTTCAGTAATAAACTGAGCACAGGCTTCCATGACAGTAGAGTGTTACACATGTATATGTGACACTCAATTAATTGGAAAAGCTGACATTCTCAAAGGGAGCCAACATAACACTGAAATGTACATATTACATCTGCGACGATACAAGTGTACTGGAGGCCACCTTGGTGCAGAGGTTAGCATTACCGCCTATGACGCTAAACGCCTGGGTTCGAATCCTGTCGAGATCATCAGAAAAAAATTTCAGAGATGGTTATACCCAGAAGATCGAGGCGCTTGAAACACTACTATGCCATATTAAAACTTCTTCCCGGTTCGTAATCCGCATAAAAAAAGGGGGAACCTTACCATTGAGCTTAAACTTTAATCAGACTGCACTCATTGACATGACAGATGTATCCTCTGTTCCTTAATGGAATGTTCTGGGAAATTTAGTTACCCTTCTGAGGACTCGATGTTAGTGGGATAGTACAACTTTATTCCAACAGATTTTCTTTAATAGTCTTAAGTACTGATTTATCTTACATACAAAATTGAATTTGTGTTTGTTTGTTTGTTTCTCGGTTTGTTTGTTTGTTTCTCGGTTTGTTTGTTTGTTCCGTATAGACTCAAAAACGGCAGAACCGATTACCTTGAAATTTTCACAGATTGTGTAGGTTGGTCTGAAAGGAAACATAGGCTATATAATTTTTTGATATCGGAACGGACCCTCCCCCTTACCCCAAAAGTACTGCCCAAAAATAAAAGTGGACCGATCGGGACAATATGGGACTTAAATGAAAGGTATTCAGGAGTAGAGTACGTATTTCATATTAAAAATTGAGTCCAATTAACTGGACTAAAACCCACTAAAATAGGTTTTTTGGACGATCATGACAATATGGAACTCAAATGAAAGGTAGTCGGAAGTAGATTGTGAATATTGTCAGGAAGGAGAAATAGGCTTTATAATTTGTTGATTTTGCAACAGGGCGGATCCTCCCCCGTTACCCAAAAGCACCACCCAAAATCAAATGTTGATCGATCGGGACAATATGGGTATCAAATGAAAGGTATTGGAAAACAAAATATTAACATTTGGGTGTAAGTACCCATCGGGCCGCCCCAACCCCAAAACTCCCCCAAACAGACATAGTGGACATTCATGTCAACAAGGGCCTCAAAAGAAAGGTATTCGGCAGTAGATTACGAATCTGGCATACAAAATCAGATCGAAGTGTAGGGGGTCACCCTACCCCCCAAAAACGCCTTAAATGGGCATATGACTCGTTTTTTTTTTTTTTTGTTTGTTCCGTAGAATCAAAAATGGCTGAACCGATTTTCTTAAAATTTTAACAGACTATGTAAGTTTGTTTGGTAGAAAACATAGACTAAATAATTTTTGGATATCAGATGGGGCCGGTCCCTCTCCATTACCCCAACAACGTCATCCAAAACCAAAAGTGGACCGATAGGCACAATATGGGTATCATATAAAAGGTATTGGAGACTAGAAAATGAATATCTTATTAAAATTTGGGTCCCACCGGGCCTCCCCAACCCGAAAACTCCTCTAAACAGATATATTAGACGTTCATGTCAATATGGGAATTAAAGGAAAGTATTCAACAGTAGATTACAAATATGGCATAAAAAATTAGGTCCAAGTAATGGGTGGTCGCCCCACCCCCAAGTACCCCAAATGGGCATATTAGCCGACCGTGTCTATATGGGATTCAAATGAAAGTTATTTGGGAGTTGATTACGAATATGACATTAAAATTTGTATTCAAGTCTACGTGGCGCTATTCTTGCCACAAATAAGTCGTATAAGTTGATCGATCCATTATGACAATATGGGACTCAAATGAAATGTATCTAAGAGTAGAAAACGAATTTAATATCGAATTTTGGAGCCAAGTGTTTGGGGGTACGTCCTAAAGCGCCCCCCAAATAGAACTTCATTTCCGATTATGTTAATATGGAGCTCAAATCAACAGTATTTGGTATAAAAAAAAACGAATTTGATATCTATTTTCAGGGCAAAGAGGCGGTTGACGCCCCATCCCCAAAACACCCTCCAAACATTTAATTTCAACTGACCATGGCAATATGGGGCTCATATTAAATGGATTTGGGAGTGCAGCACGAATTTGATATCCATATTTGAGTCGAAATGTCTGAGTGTCACCCCTCCCCTAGAAAGCACTTCTTATTACCCTAATTTTCAAAACCACCAGATCTCGGAGATTCGTAATGCGATTCGTTGGAAATTTTTTTTTTGCACTCTCACAGTCAGTCAGTCGGATGCCTCGGGGGCCGTCCTAGACCCGCCAAATGGGTATATAGATCAATCACGACAATATAGAGCTCAAACGAAAGGTGCTTGAGAGAAAAAAACGAGTTTGATATCCAATTGAAGTGCCATGTGTTTGGGGAATTGCCCCATCCGAAAACACCTCCCTTTTATATAAAAGATTTTTGATGTTTAAATTGATTGATTTTCAGGAAATTGATGCTCATTTTCGGGACAAAGTCCCTGGGGTCCATCCCATCCTTAGCGATCACGCCATTACGATGCTCATATAAAATGTATTTGAAAGTAGAGCACGAAGCGTATATTTACATTAAGGGCCAAGTGCGTCTCTAAACCGGTAATATTTACTAATACGAAAATATAGGACTCAGAAGAAAGGTGTTTGGGAGTGGAGTAAAAATTTACCCAGGAACCGAGAAGGGGCACACTTCTCACACATCAATGAAAGCTTTCCGATTGAAGTTTCAACTCAATGATAAGGGACCTTTTTTTTATAACCTTCTTAGGCCCTTATAAACCGCGACTTTTTTCCGATTTGGCTTAAATTTTGTATATAATGTTCTGTTATGACCTTCAGCAACTGCGGCAAGTACGGTCCGAATCGGTCTATATCCAGATATAGCTCCCATATTTTAGCAGAATCCATGGTGATGGGTTCCCAAGATTCGACTCGGCCTATCTTACCTCGCTTTTACTTGTTGTATCTAAGCAGTTCGCTGTATGTCCTACTCTTTACGTCCAAAATGTTTTCAATTTTCCTTTTTTTTGAGTGGAAATGACGTAAGGCTTATAGGTCTGTAGGCCTTGGGTATAACCACCACCCTTGCCTCCTGCCAGGATTTCGGAGTATTGGGTTGCCCAAAAAGTAATTGCGGATTTTTTAAAAGAAAGTAAATGCATTTTTAATAAAACTTAGAATGAACTTTAATCAAATATACTTTTTTTACCCTTTTTTTCTAAAGCAAGCTAAAAGCAACAGCTGATAACTGACAGAAGAAAGAATGCAATTACAGAGTCACAAGCTGTGAAAACATTTGTCAACGCCGACTATATGAAAAATCCGCAATTACTTTTTGGGCAACCCTATATGCAAGTCTTAGGAACGCTGTGACTATAGTTGCCAAATATTAGACCTCCTTTTGTAGTAATGCCGGAAATATTCCATCAGATACGGGTGACTTGAATGGTTTGAAACTCCTTAAGGCTTCCTTGATCATAAATTCCATTATTATAAGCCAACGATCAACCTCCAAGATTGCGGTGTCTCTGTGAGTCCCATCGTATCCTGTAGAAAATGCGTTTCCATCAAAAGCCTCAACATGTTCACCGTTGTTTCTGCTCTCACTCAAATGTCGTCTACTAAAGTTTTAGTTTTGACATGGGTTTTGAGAGAAACTTTTTTATCTTGGCGGTGTCATTAACGCTGTCGACCTGTTAGCAGAATAGCTTCCAGGAGGCACGTTTTGCCGCTCTAGCAATCCTTTTGTACTCCTTGAGCCCTGTGTAATACACATCCCTATATACTCTCGCTTTTTTATAACGTGCTCTGTTATACAGTTTGCGGACCTCTTTCCCAATGTTGCCAATCTCCCCGGTCATCCAGGGTTTTTCTTGGGCTGATTTTCATTCTCGAAGAGGAAAACTATCTTCGAGAGACGCGACTTGTGCATCCCTTATCCCGTACAAATTGTCGTCAATGTCTTCTATGCTTGGACAATCTTTTCCAAGTCTTCTGAGTAGTCTTCCAAATTTTCAACTTATTCCGGAAGCTTATCGGATTCGGCGCTGGTCGTGCTATTTTAAACCTAATGTAGCGATGGTCTGAGAAGGAATGCTCCATGGAGGCGCTCCAATTCTGGACCTCGTCGATGAGATTTTCCAAGCACATTGTTAGATGTGCTAATGTCCCTCCCTAATCCTATTAATAGGCGAATATAGGCGACGAATGAACAGCGAGCTGTATGAGCTGTATGACGACGATAGCATAGTTACACGCATCAAAATACAAAATACAATCATGTTGTCAGAATGGATGAAGAAGCTCCAGCAAAGAAGTCTTTTGAAGGCAAACACGGTAGTACACGCAAACCGGGAGGACCAAAAGCCCGATGGAAAGATCAAGTGGTAGGAGACACCTCGAAACTTGGTGTCAGAGATTTTAGAATGAGCGCAGAAGATCGAAACGCTGGGAACGCTATTCTAAGTTCGGCTAGTGGAACAAATATTCTGTCATAGCCAATTAAAGTAAAGTAATCCTATTAACAAAAATAGCGGTGTTACGAATATTAAGTGTTATTAGTTCATCAGTATTCAAGAGTTCTGCCAGGGCTTGGTCCCGCTTATTAATGTTTGTACTATCCCACGAAATGTGGTGAGAGTTCGCACCGAAACCCTATTAGTACCTTATTTCCCTCTGTTTTGCTTTCCTCACCAACCATTGTATCTCCAACTTAGGTGGCAGTGTCAAAAAGTCCAAAGGCAATGCCCACCACAAAGAGAGTTCCTTCCTCCTTCTCCTCCCTGTGGAAAACCTCCCATTTCTCCACGACCAAATCTTGGTTTGGTTATTTGAGACTTCCATCATGCGTTCCGTCGCGATTTCGCCGCCCACATGCTTGATGAAGGCCAAATTGAATTTACTCTCAGTTTTCGGTAGTAGTTTTAAAAATCGCTAAAGCTTTAATGCTGTATGTCTCATTCATTCTATACTCATGGAAAGTAATTCGTGTTAGTTAGTTTTTGATTATTTACCTTAACATAAATTTTCAAGTGAATTAAATATACTATCACTGATATTTTCCCAACTAAATTATAATAAAAAAACACAACTAGTTGTATTTTCTTATCACTCGTTTGACATCTTCTTAGAACTTTGTATTCTTTAGCCGAAGCATAAATCAGTTGAGCACATTTCAATGAGTACTTGTACAACAAGCAACCCACAGAAAAGTCTTTGCTTTGGCTACAAAGTAGAAATGAAATGAACATCGTCTTCATACTATCAAAGGAATTGAAACAAATTACCTTGTAATCTTAACCTTAAGGTTGTTGTTTGTGTTTTCGCTGTAAATCCCAGCAAACAAAGCTGTTGTTGACTCTCTAGAAGGGGTATTTATGTGAAAGCTAAGATCACTATTACGACAAAATGAGGTGACTACCATGTGAAAATAAGTTTAATCATTATACCCTACACTACCGCTGTAGCACGTTAAGTAAGGTTGAAGAGATGGTGCGGATATTGTGGAATTAAAAAGAAGTCTTCACAAAGGGAGTTGTTGGATCAGGCAGATATATGCCTGATTGAATGAGTCTTTTTGAAAAAATCCCATCGAATTTATACTAAAAGATCGACTCTGTCGGTGTCATTCGATGGTTCCCCAAAATTAATCTGTTCAATACACTTATTACTAATGAATACAAATATTTCTTACATCCAAGTTCTTTATACAAAATATGCATATAGCGAATTTATGAAGTCCATTTCTATATAAGGTCAATGCCTTTGCATTCTCCCGAAAAGTGTATAAAAATTGTACCAATGTCAGCGAAAGTGTTTAGCGGCCGTGACAATGAAAAGAGTTCGCTGGCCACCATGTTTGTGCACTTTCACATTGCTGCTTATGCTAAACTATCGATTGAGCATTCGATCATGTTGGCTATTGCTTGACACTACCTTTGTTTATAGTTGGTTGGTTGACATGAATGCATGAGTACGGTACAATATTAAACTGCCCTATGGCAATATGGACATACCGCTTAGCCAGTAATCGGCTTGTTGTGCCCTCTAAATACTAAAAAGTAACCCCAAGGAAAAATCTTGTTTAAAAATTTCGTGCTGCTAACAAAATTCTTAATTGTTCTCCATACGCTCATAGAAATTTGTTAGTAAAAACAGCAAAAATTATTGCTGTATGAAAATGCGACAGCAGTAATGTTTTGCTAAGACAGCAAACATTTTCTGCTGTTTTCAAATGGTAAAAAGTTAAAAATCCATAAATATTTCTAAATAATGTTTGTATACCACCTAATTTCATTTATTTTCTTATAAAATTTGTTAATTTTTGAACGAATTTGAATATCAGTAGACAAAAAAACAACAACAATAATAATGCCTTTAAATAAAAATATAACATTTAATATTGTCAAATAATTTTTTAATACATAACAAATGACTCAATTGTTGTTAAGAAGTAAAAAATTTTTGTATGGATTGATTCCAAGTTTAAAAATTTTGATTAAATATCAGCAGACAATGTTTGCTGATATCAGCAGACTAATTTCTCTGGTTGTACCATACCATAAGTGCCGGTGTCGGTTAGCTGCGAAGGCCGGACAAAGGATATGCTCCATCGTTTCATCCTCTTCTCAACATTTTATAATACAGAAAAAAAATCTTTTAGAAAAAATCAACCACCTAATTTGTATGTGAAACTTTAAAGTCTCAACTAATTTGAGCATTGAATTGAAGATACTATTTGTTACAACAGACTTGAAGATTTTGTGAATTTTAACCAAATTCTTCAGTTGAGGTAGTTGTTAAAATCGGCGTACCAAAGCGCACCAAACTCCCATGGCATTCATGACTTGCAAACCCAGATCCAAATCCCCCGGTCAGTCAAAAAGAATTTTATTTTTATTTTCTTCAATCTTATTTTAGAAAATTCGGTATAAAAAAATATTTATTTCGTATAAAAAAGAAAAATTAGAGTGGTTTTTGTTTCTTCTATACCAACTACCATAGGATGGCGGTATACTAATCTAGTCATTCCGTTTATAACACTCCGAAATATTGATCTACTAATACCATACTAAATTCCCCATGTACATTGCATTAAGGAACAGGGGATACTTCTTTCCAATCAATGAGAGCAATCCGATTAAATTTTCAGCTCATTGATAAAGGGGCTTCCTTTTTTTATGTCGATTCCTAACGGCGTCCCGCATAGTGACACCACTTGGTAGACAAGTTTTAACATGCCAGGATACCTTTCAAATGTAGCCAGCATTAGTAAGTGGATAACCACCGCTGAAAATTTTGATGATATTCACACCGGAATTTGAATCCAGGCGTTCGTCGTCATAGACGGACATGCTAACCTCTGCGCCACGGTGGCCTCCGAAATGTTGATCAAAGACCCCATAAAGTATATATATTCTTGATGTCTCGACATTCTCAATCGATCTAGCATTGTCCCTCGGTCCATCCGTCTGTCGAAATCACGAAAACATTCGAACGCGTAAAGCTAGCCGCTTGAAATTTTGCTGATACTTCTATTCATTGGGTATTGCAAATGAGCAATATCGGTTGAAATGTTGATATAGCGCCAATAAAAACTGATGTCCGGATTTGAATTTTAGATCCCCCGAAAACCGCGATTTTCGTCCGACTTGGATGATTTTTTGCCCTTAGTATTCTGTTGTGACTTCCAACATCTGTGTCAAGTAAGCTCCAAATCAGTCAAGAACCTGATGTAGGTCCCGTATAAACCGATCTCCCGATTTAACATTTTTATCCGATTTGGCTAAAATTTTGCACATAGTGTTCTGTTATAACTTCCAACAATTGGGCCATATAAACCGATTCGCCGATTTGACTTCTTGAGTCTTACAAGCCGCGATTTTTGTCCGATTTTGCTGAAATTCTATATATAGTGTTCTGTTATGACTTTCAACAACTCTGCCGAGTAAAGCTCAAATCGGTCTATAACCTGGTAAAGCTTCCATATAAACTGATCTCCCGATTCGACTTTATGTGTCCCTACAAGCCTCAATTTTTGTCCGATTTGGCTGAAATTTTGCACATAGCGTTCTCTTACGACTTCCAAAATCGGTCTATGACCTGATATAGCTCTCATATTTTACTTGTGTTTAATGTAATTAATTGGGTCACTAATTATTGTGCTCTAATATTTATTGAGTTATTTCATCATAAGGAAGATGATAGCTGGATGCGTGCAAGACTACCAAACATGAGATCATGAGTTCAATCCTCTGCGGAGGCAAATTTATAGAAAAAAAAATTGTAAGGGTAACAATGGAGAAAGTGGAGGAGAAAAGTCCGAGAGCGGCAGTAAAACGAACAAGACAAACGGCACTTAACCGAACAAAAAATAAATAAAAACACCACCACACCGAAGATGTGCGTGAAGCAAAGCACATGTGGTGGGCTTGTTAAATGGTTGTTTGTCTTGCTTATGCATATATTGTTGTAGTTGTTATATGTGGGGCCTCCGTTACTCAACAATGTGGAAAATTTTGCAGAAGGATTTAGGTTTGAAGCCTTTCAAATTACTAATGCAAGAATTAAAGCCGAACGTAAAACAGAATTTTTAGTGAATGGGCTCTTGGAAAGTTGGCCAAATTTCCACTTTTTCATCGAAAAATTGTGTACAGCGACGAAGCTCAGTTTTGGATCAATGGACACGTAAATAAGATCAGCCAGAAGCACTGCAAGAGCTTCCAATTCATTCAGAAAAAGCAACAGTTTGTTGCGATTTATGCGCTGGTGGCATCATTGGATCCTACTTCCTCAATGATGATGTGATTCTTATTGTAACTGTGAACGTTGACCGCTACCGTGAGATGGTATCATACTATTTTTTGACCACAATGCAAGAGCTTGACTTGCATAATATGTGGTTTCAACAAGACGATGTCACATGCCACACAGCATGCGTAACAATGGGCTTTTTGAGAGACGAGTTCGGCGAACATTTTTTTTCTCGTTCGGGACCGGTCAATTGGCCGCCTTAATCGTGCGATTTAAAACCTTTAAACCATTTTTGGTGTGGCTATGTTAGAGCTCATGTCTATTCAAACAAGCCCGCTTCAATCGCATTCAAAGAAAACATAGACGTATTGAAAGACAATATTGAAGTATTTATGCGTGAGATACCTGCCGAAATATTGGAAAGAGTATGCCAAAATTGTACTAAGCGGATGGACCATTTACATAAAATAATAATCTTCAAACATTACGTTATATAGACCGTGCTATCGATTGAAATAAAGATTTCATGCATTTTTATACCCACCACCGTAGGATAGGGGGTATATTCATTTAGTCATTCCGTTTGCAACACATCGACACATCAATTTCCGACCCTACAAAGTATATATATTTCGGATCGTCGATTTAACGATGTCCGTGAGTCTGTCAGTCTATCCGTCTGTCCGTCCGTCTGTTGTAATCACTCTACAGGCATCAAAAATTGAGATATTGAGCTGAAATTTGGTACAGATACGTCTTTTTGATGGACGCTGGTTAAGTTCCTGAACGGGCAAAATCGGACCATATTTGGATATATATATATAGCTGTCATATAGACCGGTCTCCCGATGTAGGGTCTGAAAAACATAAAAGCTTTATTTTTTAACCAATTTCACTGAAATTTGAAACAGTGAGCAGTTTAAGGTCACCCGCCATCCGACCCAAATATGGTAAAAATAGGACTGTATTTAGATATAGCTGTCATATAGACCGATATGCCGGTTAAGGGTCGGAAGCTCATAAAAGCTTTATTTATTACCCGATTTTTTTGAAATTTGAAATATAAAATTCAACAGACACTTATATTTATAAGACCACTCAATGACCGTGCCGAATTTAGGTGCATAACTTATCCAATTTTCATCGGATTGTGACGAAAGGGGGTTTACATATATACCCGAGGTGGTGGGTATCCAAAGTACGGCCCGGCCGAACTTAATGCCTTTTTACTTGTTGATTTTTATGTGGTGTTTTTTTTTAAACTTTCATACAACTCTCAAAAAATCACTTTATTTTCGGTCGCTGAGATCCAAAACAAATTGTTGCTGGAAAATTTACAAATTTCGTGGTTGTATTTTTCGATCAAAGTTCTTGTTTTTCAAAATTATTTTTGTCTGTGCACTTGCTGCACCTATTATGCATAAGTGAGCACATTGTCCTATGTGTCCCGTTATTGTATCTAAAGCTATACTGATCTTCTTCTTATTTCCTTTCTGTAATAGCCTCGTCTTTTCATAACGGACCATTTCGCTGTTTCACAGTGTTATAACTCGAACTATGTTGCCCTGAAAGGTTTCGGATTAAACTAGTTTATTGACGGCAGTCATCTGGCCTTCACTGCAAGATCGACTTTTCTTTCATTCCCCCTTAATCCGCTTTGGTCCGTCAACCAAACAATTTGGATGGTGCCATCCACAGAAAAGGCGTTTATATTCGTCTTTCACTCCAAGGCTGTTCGTGACCTTACCGTCCTGTTTGATGTTGCCCTGATGGCCAGTTTATAGTCCATATAGAATTTCACACATTGACCTATCTCTGTAGTATGAACTTCCAGATGGCACCAATCCCAGAGTTGCGTTGATACAAGACTATGTCGCTGACAGCATTGCCGATCACTTGATCTCACGTATCGTCCACTGTAGAGCCAGTGGACTATCCTCGTATACAGGCCCAATTTTAAGCCTAAGGCCCATCTACATGGTGTCCAACCTTTTGATAGCCTCTCGATACGCTACCGAATGTGAAACTTACAGTTGAGTTCACAGGTTTTCACATTATTATTCTCACATTATTATTCTCGATGTCAATGCATACCGCCAATATGTATGTCTTGCCACAGAAGGATTCTTCGATCAACCTTATTATTCCCAGATTTCGATGTGTCCTTGAGTCCCGTCGTATCCTGAATGTATCTATTTTATATATCAAGTTCCTTTAGTTTTGCTGGGTTATTACTCCCATTTTCTATTCGCATTTTCAAAGAAGTGTAGTTCAAGGCTTTTCTGTGTTTTCGCCATCACTTCTAGGTGATATCAAATAGAAATTTCTACAACAAAATGCAAAAGGCACAAACATTGCTGTTAATATAGACAAACATTCACATTTACAAAGTTTAAAACAAAGCGCTTTATGTTCAACACCACAGGGAAATTGAAACTCATTGGTATCATATTACAGAACTATGGCAGCAACATTAGCTGTAAGGGAAACCAAGAGCAGCTTATCATAGTATCAAATTCTAAAGGTATATACATTGGCGCTGTTGTGCCATAATATCACTCGGTTTATGAGGGTGGGAGCCATGAACATGCAAATGTTACAATATATTGTACATATTGTCATAATATGATTTGTTTGTGCTAACGAATACCTTGCCATAGTTCTTGGTATTGCCTCGACCGACGGTAAAGTCCAGAGGAAATGTTATAACATTAATTTTTGAGATTAAATCGCAAATAGCATTGCTAGCATAAAGTTATGAATGTCAGTTGTTAGAGGACCATATGCCTCGCAAATAGTAGAACATAAAATGTTTTGAACAATATTCAAACAAAGTCGTATGGGACGTTGACCCTTGAATCAATTTCGTGGGAAAATCGGTCTATTTAACAGCTGTAGTCAAAAATGATCGGAGAACTCAATCTTGCCTATTTTAAACTGTATATGGTAATAAATATGTACAACTTAACTTTTAAAGAGCCTGTAAATTTTTTAAAATGCGCCTAATCGAGGAACCGGTACAACATGTGTTTGTTTGTTTGTTTGTATGTTTATTTGTTTGTTTGTTTGTGGGTTTGTAAATTTGTTTGTTCCGTATAGACTCAACAACGGCTGAACCGATTTCTTCCGAATTTTCACAGATTGTGGGGAGTGGTCCGGAAGGAGCAATAGGCTATATATTTTATTGATATCGGTAGGGGGGCGGACCTTCCCCCTTTCCCTAAAAGTACGACCCCAAAATAAAACTAAACCGATCGGTACAATATGGGAAAGGTATTCAGGAGTAGACTACGAATTTCATATTAAAAATTGGATCCAACTGGGGGCCGCACCGACCCCAAAACCCCTTAAAATAGGTTTATTGGACGATAATCACAATATGGGACTCGAATGAAAGGTATGGGGACGGCCCTCCCCCGTTACCCCAAAAACACAACTTAAAATCAAAAGTGAACCGATTGGGACAATATGGGTATCAAATGAAAGGTATTGGGGAGTAGAATACAAATATGGTTTTAAAAATTGGGATCAATTATGCAAGCGGTCGTCCAACCAAAAACTCCCCCAAAACAAACATATTGGGCGTAATTATCAATATGCGACTCAAGTGAAAGGTGTTCGAGAGTAGACTATGAATATGACATAAAAAATGAGATCCAAGTAATTGGGGGTCTCCCCACCCTCAAATGGGAATATAATACGATCCTTGCTAGATGAGCCACAAATAAAAGATATTTGGTAACAAATTACGAATATGACATTAAACTTTGTGTCCAAAATCAAAAGTGAACCGATAAGGACAATATGGGTATCAAATGAAAAGTATGCGGGAGTAGATAACGAATCTGGCATACAAATTCATGTCGAAGTATAGGGGGTCACTCCATCTCCACAAAAACGCCCAAAATGGGCACATTAGCCAATCACGGATATATGGGATTCGGTTTGTTTGTTCCGTATAGAGTGAAAAACGGCAGAACCGGTTTTCTCTAAATTTTCGCATATTGTGTAGGTTGGTCTGGAAGGAAACATAGGCTATATACTTTTTTGGTATCGGAAAGGTGACAGACATTTCCCCTCATGCCAAAAACACAACCTAAAATCTAAGTACCCATCGGGCCGCCCCAACCCCAAAACTCCCCCAAACAGACATATTCAAACAGACGTTCATTTCAAAAAGGGGCTAAAATAAAAGGTATTAGGTAATAGATGTCGAATATGGCATATAAAATCTGATCTGATGTGCCGATGGGCACAATAAGGATATTGGAGACGAAGAAACGAATATGGTATTAAAATTTTAGGTCCAAGTAATGGGAGGTCGGTCACCCCCAAATGGGCATATAAGCCGACCATGGCTATATGAGACTCAAATGTTAGGTATCAGGGTGTTGATTACGAATATGACATGAAAATTTGCGTTCAAGTCTAGGTGGTGCTTTTCCTCCTAAAGTCAAATGGATTATTTGACCCATTATGACAATATGGGACTCAAATGAAAGATATTGGAGAGTAGAAAACGAATTTGATATCCCATTTTGAAGCCAAGTTTTGGAGTACGCCCTAAAACACGAAGAACGAATTTGATATCTAATTTCAGTTCAAAGTGACGGTGGCCGCCCAACCCCAAAACATCCTCCAAAACGGTTCATATTTATCGGCCAAATTAAATTAAAGGGATTTGGAAGTGCAGCACGAAATTGATATCAATATTTGAGTCGAAATGTCTGAGGTGCCATTCCTCCCCTAATGAGAACATTACCCTTAGGAAGAACATTACCGCCAGTAACCGAAAAGGGGCAAATTCTCACACATCAATGAGTACTTTCCGATTGAAGTTTAAACTCAATGATAAGGGACCTTTTCTTATAGCCGAGTCCGAACGGCGTCCCACAGTGCGACACACCTTTGGGAAAAAATTCTAAATGACCATGCCTGGCATTGTACCTCGCAAATGTCGCCAACATTAAGAGGAGATAAACATCGCTTTGTCCGATGTTCTCGCCAGCATTCGAACGCGTTCAGCGTCATAGGCCAAAAAAAATATTAAAGAGTTAAAGAAGGCGCAGCGGAGCGGGCCCGGTTCGACTAGTATTAAATAATGAATGCAAAAACTAAATCTTTGACATATACATATCGGCAATCAAAGGCTTTCTATCAATCATGTACTTCCAGAATTTTTTAAAGTTTTCTTTTTTGTATGTACTTCATTATCAATCATCTACTTACAACACAACTTTAATGTTAATTTCACTTGATTTCAGTATTTCATATGCATATTCTTCTTCAGGCCATGCGGCATGGTGGATTGGAAAAAAGTGGGCAGTAAACTTATTTAAGGCTGATGAAGTAGATATATGTTGTTCATATACGTCTGGAGTAAATTCATTAACACTGAACGTTCCCATTAGACAAAGTAGCTTACCAAGAAGAATCGCATGATAGTTTTGAGCACATGTTGATGCATAAATTTCGATCCACATACGATAAATTATGAAATTAAGTATCGAAAAGGGTAAATTAATAAGGGTTTCGTTATAAGCAATTGCCTATGTTCTAAGGATTAGGATAAGGTTTTAGTGGCAATCTGCAATCAGGTCCACCAAGACAAAGCAGGATGCCTTCTAGTTGCTACCGTTTAGCCAGCCACATCGCTTTATAAGAACTGGGAACTTCAGATTGTTAATATCCGCCAATTCAAACAAGCTTTCAAGTAAGGGCCATGCATATGGCACAAGGTACAAGCTTTGTAGTTTCCTCTTTCTCCACGTCCGCAAAGCTTCTGCAAAATCCTTATCTATACAAATTGAAGAATTATGTCAAAGGCTTAACTCAATTCGCTGTCAAAAATTTCGGCGACATCGGACAATAAATGCACATTTTTTGGGTCCAAAACCTTAAATCGAAAGATCGGTATCGATCGGAAGTGTGTCAAGGGGCTTAAGTTAACTCACAATCCCAAATTTCCGCGACATTGGACAGCAAATTCGCCTTTTATGGGCCCAAAACCTTAAATCGAGAGATCGGTCTATATCGCAGCTATATCCAAATCTGGACCGATCTGGGCCAACTTGAAGAAAAATGTCGAAGGTCCTAACACAACTCACTGTCCCAAATTACAACAAAATCGAATAATAAATATGGCTTTTATGGGCGGATCGGTCTATATAGGGGCTATATCAAGATATATGTGTGGCGCTTACAGCTATCCCGTGAATTGGGATTGTAAATGGGACATACCCACTCAGATTTTGATGTAGCTCCCATATTTGAATTTGACTACTTGAAGGGCAGGAGCCGCAATTGTTACCGATTTGAATAAAATTTTACACGTAGTGTTTTATTGCAACTCCAAACTTTTATAGTAGGTTAGATAAGGTTAGGATGAAAAGATGGTGCGGATATTAATCCGCCCCATGGCACTATGGACATACACCTTAGCCAGTAATCGGCACACAAGTGCGCTCTAAATACTAAAAAGTAACGTTGAAAAAGAAAATCGACGTCTGGAATTCCATGCCACTTACAAAATCCCTAATTGTTTTTCACACCATCCCTAAGATGGTTCATGTCTAGTATTGTGTCCCCACCTAAGTACCGATGTCTCTTAGTCGCGAAAGCCGGGCAATGACATAGGAAATGCTCCAACGTCTCATCGTCTTCCCCCAAATGCCCTACGCATGCTATCATTTTCCGAAGTTATTTTGCATAAATGAGCCGGTAGTCCTATATGTCCTGTTATGGTACCGAGAGCTATACTGACCTCCATCTAGCTTCCTTTCAGCAATAGCTTCGTCTTCTCCCAACCTGAATTTCCCTATCGGATTTTCTTTGACCTATCGACCGTTTCGCTGTTCCACTGTGGTAAATGCGCGTTCGTAGCCTACGCCCTTAACTAGAACTGCATTCACTCCCAAATAGTCTGCTCTTGTATTCCCCCTAGCTCAGCTATTGGCCGACATCCAAAAGATACGGATTGTGCCATCCTCAGAGAAGCCGTTAATCTCCTTCTTACACTCCAAGACTATTCGTGGCCTTACCGTCCTGGTTGTTATTGCCCTGATGGCCAGTTACTGTCTGTAAAGATGTTCACACTCGACGTGCTCGCGTGAAGACCATACCACCTCATGGATTCCGTGATGGCCCGGATCTCTGCCTTGCATGATCGTATTACAGTCAGGCAGTCTAAAGCAGATCTCAGTCCCTTGGTTCTCAATGTAGACCCCCGGGCCCACTCTGTCCTTTAGCTTTGATCCATCTGTGTAGCATGATCTTCCAGATGGTAGCAATACTAGGGTTCCGTCAATCTATGACTATGCCGCTGGCAGCAGTGCCTTGCAATCGAATTCAACTATTGTCTCAGGTATCCGATCGGAAACCTTTTCGATTCCTACCAGTTTTCCTATCGATTATACCGCGATGGTATGAGCTACTCCTTTCCTCTTTCCATTCTCCCATTGCAGTCCACCAGACTACTGAGTCGAAGATACGTATTGGTCTAATCATTCTCCTGTAGAGCCAGTGGACTATCCTTGGATTCAGGCCCCATTTCGAGCCTACGGCCCATCTACATAGTGTCCAATATTTATGAACCTTCTCGGTATGCTCATGAATGTAACACTTCAAATTAAGTTTCCTATCCAAGATCACTCCTAAGTATTTGACCTTGTCAGATATCGAAATAGTTTTATTGAGGCGCGTCAAATTGGGCCACCTTCGTCTCCCTCGTGAACAGGTATATTTCAGTCTTTTGTGGGTTAATATTGAGAGCCCTGGGTCTAGCCCAGTCATATGCCTGATCCTCGCCCCTTAGAAGTATTATAACATCGTTTGCATGGCAGAGGGTTCAAATCCCTCGTCAAAGGAGTGGTGATAAAATGTCATACTCCTCTGTCTCCTTCATCGTGCCACGGATCGCTTTCGTGGGCACGAACTATGTATCCCTCTGGTTTATCCATCTCTTATTAATTAGTCTGACGACTAGTTGTGCTCTTGAAGCATTACTCTTGGCTATAGATGCCAAGACAATCACACCTATAGGAGGGCAGGACAACATGGTGCGGTCTGATGCCACCACCGCAGCTCCAAAAAGGCTTTAAAATTTTTCGTAATAGGTAGTACCAATTCCGAGATACGGATATATTTTTTTGAGGGGCGAAATGAAAACAAGTCCGCTACATTAAATTGCTTCTTTGTGTTGTGAATCCAGATTCGGCCCGGCCTAACTTTTCTTACTTGTTCTATATCTCTCCACACACACTTATTTTTCTCACTTGGGGCCAGACTGGCCTCATTCAACTAACCTAATGGCTGCTTCGAAGTCTGCGACGAAAAGTTTACCCGACCACTGTAGTGTGTATCAAGCGGAGATCCTTGCAATTAAGAAAGTGGTGGAATGGCTAAGATATCTTCTCAGACAGCCAGGCAGTCATTAAATCACTGGAGGACATATTTCTGAACACAAAACCGCTCCCGACTTCCGCAGATCTCTCAACGAGATGGCTGAACAGTTTAACATTCATCTGTTCTGAGTGACGGGCCACAGAGATATCCAAGGGAATTGTAAAGCGGACGAGCTTGCGAAACTAGGAACTAACCTACATATTCCAGGAATACTGGAATCTGTGTGTATGCCTCTAGCGATATGTAAGCTAAGTTTTCAAGACCAGGCCCCAAGGACAATAAATGATTGATGGTCACAAAGAGGGCGCTGTGAACATTCCAAAACTATGCGGTCTAATCAAAATGTGAAGAGATCTACCGCTTTGCTGTCATTGGCTAGAACAGATGTCTCAGTCATTGTGTCCGTCATGACAGGTTACTGTTTAATCGGAAAACTTGTTGAAAGACTGAAGGTTGTCAGCAACGACTTTTGCAGAAGCTGTGAGGACATCGAAGAAGAAGAGACCATAGATCACCTCCCATGTGTGTGTCCCCCACTAGTAGTCTGAAGGAGTTCCACTTAAGGTTCTCATTTCTTTGAGAACCTGTCCGATTTAGGGGATGTGAACATTCGTTGGACTTTTTAAAGCGATCTAGATGGTTCAACGGTAGGTAATAGAATTCTTCTTCCTTCTTCTGTACCTGTGATATCGCAATAGGCAAATACGTCTAAGTGAGTCTGATGGTAAACTAGCCATGTCCATACGTCCTTCTGCCTGTCGAAGGAGTAAAGCTAGACGCTTGACATACTGCACAAATACTATTTATGAGTGTAGATTTGTTGACCTTGTAAATGGATCAAATCGCTTAAAATTTAGATACAGCTTCCATATAAACCGATCTCCATGTTATACTTCTTGAGTCTCTGTAGGTCGGAAGACTCATCCGATTTGGCTAAAAATATGCACGATGACTTTTTCTATGTCCTCTAACAAATGTATAATGTATGGTTCCAATCGGTCTAAAACCAGTTATAACTCTTATAAAAACCGATCTTCCAAATATATTTCTTGAGCCTTTAGAGGCCGCAATCAATTCTTATCTGATTTCTCTGCAATTTTGCACGATGATTTTTACGTCTAACAGATGTACCAAATATGATTTGGTCGGTTCAAAACATGATATAGGTCCCATATAAACCAAGGTGGCGGATATATACGATCCGTGGTGGCGGATATATACGAAAGAAATTCAGTCGAGCCGAACTTAGCTCGCTTTTACTTTTCTCGACTGATTTCGATAGCTGATAAACTTTTGTCTTTCTGCTTTTGGTATGGATTGATTGATTTCTCATTCGTTTGGCTGGAAATAGACCCCCCAACATTGTGTTAAAACTTAACTTTCCTTAATTTAAATTTTTATAGAACGCTTTCAATACCCCTCTAAGTCCAAAATTCTTGGTTATCTTCTTAATTGTCATGAATGCTCCAACACAACTACATACATAGACAAATCCATCAGAAATTGGCATGCACACCTCTATCACTTTTCTGTTAAAATCTTCATTTATGTATTGTCTGATTTTGACTTGGCTCATATCGCCTCAATGCTATTTCACACACAAGACATTCTCTTCAACTTATCATGAAGTAGTTATGCCTTAACATTTCTGTCTCTACAACATCAACTTCAATTTCATAGACAAAGCCGGCAGCAGCATCAACTATCCCTGGCATTGTGTTGTGTATGCATGTGCTAGTATCCTTGCAATGTTTAAACAAAACACGAGCATTGATTACATATGCAAACTGAATTTCAATTATTATGCTGTTACTGCCAAACTTGATAGTCTGGCATGAATGAAGTTTCTGTAGAACAAACCTACTTAGGCAGTTATGTGTGTCTTTGAATGTCTGCTTGCACCAATATTCATAGCTATTTAAAATTATAATCCTCTGCTTTTAAATGCATGCACTATGCAAACAAACTGCAACTGAGTTTTCGTCTTTAGGTTCTTCCGCTTTTTTATTTTGCAATTTTCTAAAGTTTTGTTAAACTGCAAGCCCATATATTTTGTGCTTTCAAATCTTTGAGCCGAAATGCCATAAAAGGTATTTTCATTTCCGTGATTGTCCAAATCTCCGCCTGTTCGACCGAATTATTGAAGTTAACATTTGAAGAGGGGTCTCTGTGTCTACAGTGTGTCTCCTCTAGCTTTGGTCGATCTGTATAGTAAACAGCTTCCGGGAAGTATTTTCTCTAGTATTCCCCATGTCCATTCCTACATAGGAATTACGTGTTTCACATATGACCTCGTTTTAGATATACAGTTTGAAACTTCCAAATTTCTTCCCTTCGTGCAATCGCCTTCATTATCCGATGCTGATGCTTGAACCCTTTCTCTATCGTCCCAAGTCTTTTAGACGCAAGAGCTGCTTCATATATATTCGTATATCAAATCTCAAGTCGGGGTAGCTTGTAAGCCCTTTTATGGCAGGAAATCATGCCAAGCCTTTGGTGTATATACTAAACTTAGGCATGATGTGAGAGATGCGGTTAGGAAAAAGTTTCCCAGCGCTCTAAGAGATATACTTCAGTAAGATCTACAAGCAACAGCGAAGTGGGCTACCACAAAAGGTTTAGGCGTTAATCCGTGCAAGACAGAAGTAGTTCTTTTCAGTAGGAGATACAAGTTGCCTACAATGGCACCTGTCTCCTTGGAGGAGAGAATGTTCCAATTACAGAAAACGCAAAATACCTGGGTGTTTTGCTGGACAGGAAATTGAACTTCAACACCAACATTTTGGAAATGGCAAGAAAGACAACTCTTGTCCTACACACCTGCAAGAGAGCCATTGGAAAAAGTAAGGGGTTTAGATCGCGCGTCATGCACTGGGTATATACTTCAATTGTCCGACCTATAATGCTATATGATGTTGTGGTCTGGCGGACGGTGTTTCAAAAGTCCACCTGCAGTGCAATAGTCATCCGAATCCAAAGGATGGCGTGTTTGTGCATAACAGCCGCACAGAGGACGATACCATCTGATGCACTAAATTTAACCCTATGTCTAATGCCTCTGGCCATTGTGGCTAGAAAATTTGCTGGGACCACTGCAGTGAGCTTAAGGAGCTTTCTCTTTGGCTATGCGGAGGCTGCAGACACTGTGTTATCCTTGATGCAATACCCGAATTTCTAGGCAGTGTGGATTACACCCTGCCTGGACCGGTTTTTGATAAAAAGTACTGCACCACTATTCCTTATGGAATCGATTGGTACTACGATATTCCTGGTAATAGAAGTTACATGGACTTCTATACGGATGGTTCCAAACTAGAAGACCAGGTGGGCTTTGGGGTGTACTCTAAAGATCTAGAATTGGTCATATCGATAAGGTTAAATGACCACTGCAGTGTTTATCAAGCGGAGATTCTCGCAAGTGGTGGAATGGCTAATATATAATATCATAAAGACGATTGGCATAAATATCTTCTCTGGCAGCAAGGCAGCCATTAAATCCCTGGAGAACGTATTTCTGAACACAAAAACCGCCCGCGACAGTCAATGTCGCAGATCTCTCAACAAAATGACTGAACAGTTCAATATTCATCTGTCCTGGGTGCCAGGCCACAGAGATATCCCAGGGAATTGTAAAGCGAACGAGCTAACGAGACTAGGAATGACCTAACACTGGAATGTGTGGGTATGCCTCTTGCGACATGTAAGCTAAGTCTTCAGGATCAGGCCCGAAGGGCAACGAATGATAGATGGTCACAAAGAGGGGGCTGTGAGCATGCCAAAACTATGTGGCCTAATCTACACTTGAAGATGTCTACCGCTTTGCTGTCACTGGCTAGAACAGACATTTCAGTTATTGTGTCCGTCATGACAGGTTATTGTCTAATCGGAAAACATGCTGACTGATTGAAGGTTGCCAGTAACGACTTTTGTAGAAGCTGTGAGGACATCGAAGATGAAGAGACAATAGAACACCTTCTGTGTGTGTGTACCGCACTGGCAGTCAGAAGGAGATTCACTTTAGGTTGTCATTTGTTTGAGAACCTATCTGATTTAGCGGATGTGAACATTCGCAAGATATTGGTCTCTTTAAAGCGATCCGAATGGTTCAACGGTAGGATCTAGAAGGCATCTTCCTTCTTCTGTTCCTGTGATTAGTTGCTTCTAATACGGAGTCTAATAAAAGTAACAACTAAAAAGGCATTAAGTTCGGCCGGGCCGAACTTTGAATACCCACCACCACCGGTATATATGTAAACCCCCTTTCGTCAATATCCGGTGAAAAATGCAAACCTCATGCCTCATAGCAGCCCCATAGTTATAGACCGATCCGCCGATTTTGGTTCTTAGGCAGATAAAAGCCCCATTTAACATTCAACATTCTTCTTCAATTTGGCCCAGATCGGTTTAGATTTGGATATAGCTGCCACATAGAGCGATCCGGCGATTTAGGGTATTAGGCTCATAAAAGGCGCATTTATTGTCCGATGTTGACGAAATTAGGGACAGTGAGTTAAGTTAAGCCCCCCGACATACTTCTGCAATATACCACAGATTGGTTCTGATTTGGATATAGCTGACATATAGACCGATCTACCGATTTAAGATTTTGGGCCCATAAAAGGCACATTTATTGTCCGATGTTGACGAAATTTAGGACAGTGAGTTAAGTTTAGCCCCTCGATATACTTCTGCAATATACCACAGATCGGTTTAGATTTAGATATAGCTCCCATGCTGACCGATCTTCCGATTTAAGGTTTTGCGCCCATAAAAGGCGCATTTATTGTCCGTTGTCGCCGAAATTTGGGACAGTGAGTTGTGTAAGGCCCTTCGACATCCTTCTTCTATTTGACCCATATCGGCCTAGATTTAGATATAGCTGCCATATAGACGGATCTCTCGTTTTAAGGTTTTGCGCCCATAAAAGGCACATATACTGTCCGATGTCGCTGAAATTTGGAACAGTGCGTTGTGTTAGACCCTTCGACATCCTTCTTCAATTTGACTCAGATAGTTCTAGATTTGAATATAGCTGCCATATAGACCGATATCTCGATTTAAGGTTTTGGGCCCATAAAAGGCGCATTTATTGTCCGATTTCGCCGAAATTTAGGACAGTGAGTTGTGTTAGCCTCTTCGACACATTTTTTTCTGAAACTTGGCCCAAATCGGTTCCGATTTGGATATAGCTGCCATATAGACCGATCTCTCAATTTAAAGTCTTGGCCCCTAAAAGGCGCATTTATAATGCGATTTCACTGAAATTTGTCACATTGACTTATTTTAGGCCGTTTGGCATCTGCGTTGTATATGGTTCAAATCGATTTTTATTTTAAGATATAGCTACTAAAAAGACAAATATTTTGTTATGCACATTTGAACAATGACTTGTACTTATCAGTATTTGGTCCGAATCGGAACATATTTCGATATAGCTGGTATAGGGCATAAGGTATGCATTTTTCACCGGATTTTGACGAAAGGTGGTTTCACATATACCGGTGGTGGTGGGTATCCAAAGTTCGGCCCGGCCGAACTTAATGCCTTTTTACTTGTTTTATTTCATGCAAATATTTACCCTGACTGCTTCTCAAATGTTCCATCCGCTTAAGCCAATTTTGACCTACTCTTTCCAACATTTCGGCCGGTATGTCACGAATAAATGCTTTAATGCTGTCTCCAATGCGTCAATTGAAGCGGGATTGTCTGTATCGACATTAACTTTAACATAGCCCCACAAAAGATAGTCTAAAGGCGTTGAATCGCACAATCTAGGCGGCCAATTGACCCGTCCCGAACGTGAAATAAAATGTTCACCGAACTCGCCTCTCAATAAGTCCATTGTTACACGTGCTTTGTGGCATATTAAAACCACGTGTCGTGCAATTCAAGCTCTTGAATTCTCAGTTACGTTACGATCCGCATCATCTTTGAAGAAGTACGGTCCAATGATGCCACCAGCCCATAAACCGGTCCAAATTGAGAATTTTTCTGGATGCATTAGTAGCTCTTGCAATGCTTCTGGCTGATTTTTACTCCATTTGTATATAGTCCGTTTTTTGAATAAGCGTTTTGGGTTTTTTTTCGATTGTATGTAATGTGGGTATCTGAAACTCGACCCGGCTTAATTTAAATAAATAAGCTTGTAAATTATAGTTATAATATATAATAACTAATAACTAATAAATACTTGAAGTTATCCATTATATTTCTACCTTCGCTATCTTAACCGTTTGAATGCAATTAAAATACACTCGTGAGACTCAAGACAATCTCCGCAAATATCTACATGGTCATATCATAACCAGGTCATATACCATTTGTTGTTTTTTATTTTAGTACTGGATAGATAAGCCGTGAAGGGGCAAAATGGTTTCGAGAGCAAATCTATTTGTTTTCCAAGAAGTGCTAACGCCATTTTTCAATCTGTGAAACCAATACGAGGAAAAAAGTGCAAATATTTGTAAAATGTATGGCCAAAATTTGAAAAACATGTGTGGGCATAACATCCAATGCTAAAATTTTATTTTATCATTCAAAATTGAGATATTCCTGCAAGTGGTCACACTTATTTGTGAAATACATATCATGGCAATTCTGATAACAGATATTGTACATTAGCCTACACTGATGATTTATCCAAAACTTCATTGTCCTGGATAGTTGTAATTTTCATACAAATTTCATTGCACTGTACTGTATAGTATTTAAAAAACACTGCTATTATCTTTCATATGTATATACTCCATCAATGGCTTTGATCCAGCCTGCTCCGTAAACAACTTGATAGTTGCCTCAATGCTGGATTTTAGGAATTGATATGCTTATATCCTTCAATCCGTACATGCTCGTACGTTTTATAATTTAAATCCATTTATTGCGCCCAGTTGGCTAGAACCTGCATAATTTAAACATGATCCACAAACTACATGTGGCATGCTTATCCATACAATTGCAACAATGAATTACGGTCATGTGTATACGAGCTTAATGCCACTGTTTCTACATGTAACAATTCGTGTATGTGCCAACATTTTACAATTTTGTAAATTTATAGCTAACGTATACAAACGTAAAATAAAGCAGAAACTCTATATTCGAACTTCCATGTTCTCTATGCTATCTTTGGTATGCGGTCATAACTCATATATACATACAGACATGGAACTTACTCCAATTCGGTTACTAAATAACGATGCTGAATCTGAAATCTGTTTATATCTTGGATGTGCATACAAGAGTATACTCGTATTGGAAGTTAGGATTATGTACATATATTTACATTTATTATGTGTCAGAAATAAATTCTGAATATTTCAAATAGTTTTTCATTAAATTAACATTTGCTGTATGAGTTCTTTACTGTGAGCATACAATTAGAGTGTACAGTGATTAATTCTTGCAGGCCCTTTAATAAGCCAAATATACTTAGAATATTTCAAAGCTTAAGAGAATATGAACTTTCGTTTACTTAGTAACTTTAATTGTCTATGACAGAACATTTGTTCCACTAACCGAACAAAGAATAGCGTTCCAAGCACCTCGATCTTCTGCGATCATTCATAAATCTCTGACACCTAGTTTCAAAGTGTCTCCTACCACTTGATCTCTCCATCAAGCTTTTGGTCGTCCCGGTTTGCGTGTACCACCGTGTTTGCCTTCAAAAGACTTTTTTGCTGGAGCTTCTTCATCCATTCTAATCTAGCCAACGCATTCGTGTTATTTTGATAAGTGTAACTATACTATCGTCATCATACAGCTTGCGGTTCATGGTTTAAGTGGCAGTCTGCCATCAGACTCACTTAGACGTTTTCGTTCATTGTAATACCACAGGAACAGAAGAAGGAAGATGCCTTCTAGTTCCTACCGTTGAACCATCCAGATCGCTTTAAAAATCCCAACAACCTGCGAATGTCCACATCTGCTTAAGCAGACAGGTTCTCAAAGAAATGAGAACCTAAAGTGGAAATCCTTCTAACTGCTAGTGCGGAAGACACACAGTGTTCTATAGTCTCTTCTTTTTCGGTGTCCTTACAGCTTCTGCAACAATCATTGTTGGCAACCTTCAGTCTGTCAGCATGTTTTCCGATTAGACAGTGACCTGTCATGATGGACACAAAGAGTGAGACATCTGTTCTAGCCAATGACAGCAATGCAGTAGATCTCTTCAAGTCCAGATTAGACCACATAGTTTTGGAATGCTCACAGTTGGAGCTTTTGGGTTGCCCAAAAAGTAATTGCGGATTTTTTAAAAGAAAGTAAATGCATTTTTTATAAAACTTAGAATGAACTTTAATCAAATATATAATTGCCATTTTGTTCGATAATCTTTTGCCATCTTCCTGGCAAATTTAGCATTCCACGCTCAAAGAACTTCTGGCCTTTATCTGCAAAAAACTGAACCAAGTGCGATTTTATAGCCTCATCATTGCCGAAAGTTTTACCATTTAAGGAGTTCTGCAAAGATCGAAATAAATGGTAGTCAGATGGTGCAAGGTCAGGCCTATATGGTGGATGCATCAAAAGCCAAGCTCACTCAGTTTTTGGCGAGTGACCAAAGATGTGTGCGGTCTAGCGTTGTCCTAGTGGAATATGACACCTTTACGATTGACCAATTCTGGTCACTTCTCCTTGATGGCTGTATTCAATTTGTCCAATTGTTAACAGTAAACATCCAAATTAATCGTTTGGTTCCTTGGAAGCAGCTCAAAATATACCACACCCTTCCAATCCCACCAAACAGACAGCATAACCTTCTTTTGGTGGATATCAGCCTTTGAATTGGTTTGAGCTGGTTCACCATGCTTGGACCATAATCGTTTTCGACTAACGTTGTTGTAAACAATCAATTTTTCATCTCCAGTTATGATTCGTTTTAAAAACGGATCGAATTCATTGCGTTTAAGGTGCATATCACAAGCGTTGATTCGGTTTGTAAAATGAATTTCTTTCAATACATGTGGTACCCAAATATCCAGCTTTTTCACCAGTCCAAGACTTTTTATGTGATAATGAACGGTTGATTTTGGTATATTTAACTTCTCTCCTATCTCACGCTCAGTTACATGACGATCGAATTCGATTAATGCTTTGATTTGGTCATCATCAACTTCATTTGGCCGACCTGAACGTGGCTCATCTTTAAGTGAAAAATCTCCAGAACGGAATTTGCGAAACCAATTTTGACACTGTCTTACTTTTAAGGCTTTATCACCATACACATCTCGTTACTTGTTAGCAACCTGCTCCGAGTTTTTTCCTTTACGGAAATAATAAAGTAAAATATGACGAAAATGCTCCTTTGTGGGCTCCATATTAAAATTGACGCCAAACAAACAAATGTAAACAAAATTTCGCTCACTTTTTTTCTAAAGCAAGCTAAAAGTAACAGCTGATAACTGACAGAAGAAAAAATGCAATTACAGAGTCACAAGCCGTTGAAAAAATTTGTCAACGCCGACTATATGAAAAATTACTTTTTTGGGGAACCCATATCATTCGTTGTCCTTCGGACCTGGTCCTGAAAACTTAGCTTACATGTTGCTAGAGGCATACCCACAGATTCCAGTATGCCTGGAATGTATAGGGTAGTTCCTAGTCTCGCAAACTCATCCGCTTTACAATTCCCTGGGACATCTCTGTGGCCCGGCACCCAGAATAGATGAATTTTTAACTGTTCAGCCATCTCGTTGAGAGATCTGCGACAGTCGTGGGCGATTTTTGTGTTCAGAAATACGTTCTTCAGGGATTTAATAGCTGCCTGGCTGTCTGTGAAGATATTTATGCCAATCGCCAATTGACATTATATCTAAGTCATTCCGCCACTTCCTCAATTGCAAGATCTCTGCTTGATACACACTGCAGTGGTCGGGTAACCTTTTCGATATGACCAGTTCTTGATCCCCAAAAACCATTCCATGGAACCATTCGTATAGAAATCTATGTTACTTCTGTTACCAGTGATATCGTAGTTCCAATCGGTTCTATCAGGAATAGTGTTGCAGTAGTTTTTATCAAAAAGCGGCTCAGGTAGGGTGGAATCCACACACCCTGGAACATCGGATATTGTATCAAGTATAACACAGTGTCCGTAGCCGCCACATGACCAATGAGAAATCTCCTTTAACCTCAAGGCATGGTCGCTGCAATTTTTCCAGCCACAATGTCCAGAGGAATGAGATGTTGCATTAAATTCAGTGTATCAGATGATGTCGTCTTCAGTGATACACAAACAAGCCATCCTTTGGATCCGGTTAAGTATTGAGCAGTAAGTGGACTTTTGAAGCGCCGTCCACCAGACCATAATACCATATAGCATTATAGGTCTGACAACCGCAGTACATACCCAATGCATGACACGCGATCTAAACCCCAACTTATGCCAATGGCTCTCTTGCAGATGTATAGGGCAAGAGTGGACATTCTTGCCCTTTCCAGAATGTTGAATTTGAAGTTCAGTTTCCTGTCCAGCAAAACACCCAGGTTTTTTGCGCTTTCTGTAAATGGAACATTCTCTCCACCCAAGGACAGAGGTTCCACTGTAGGCAATTTGTATCTCCTGCTGAAAAGAAATATTTTTGTCTTGCACGGATTTATACCTAAACGACTTTCGATAGCCAACTTTTCTGTTGCACGTAGAGCTTCCTGAAGTATATCTCTTAGAGTGCTGGGAAATTTTCCCCCAAACCGCAATTGCCACGTCGTCAGCATACGCGACCACTTTTACGCCTTTTTCTTCCAGAGACAATAATATATTGTTAATGGCTATATTCCAAAGTAGATGAGACAGTGCACCTCATTGAGGTGTTCCTCTGCTGATCCATCTTTTTAAATCCACAGATTCCAAACCTGCCGTAATGCATCTTTTAGTATGTAAGTTATTAATTAAATTTCTTACTGTAGAGTTGATGCCTAGAAACTCCAACTCCATCATGATTGACGTCGGTTTTATATGATTGAAAGCACCTTCAATGTCAAGAAATTCTACCATTGTTTATTCCTGACAGCGAGAGAACCCTATATGTAGCCGACTAGCGTCATACGACGCCTATATTCTCCATTAACTCAATCTGGTCCATGTATTTTACGAAGAATCTTTTTCTCAAATGCAACAAGCACTACCTCAGAACCATATAACGCGAGGGGTAGTATTAGTGTCTTGTATAGTGTAACCTTAGTTTGTCGAGAGGTGTCCTGTTTCTAAACTGCTTACTAAACATTGCTCGGTTGTACAAGGCGTTTTGGGAATTGATATTTTGACTTATCTCCATTGAATGGGCCAGACCCATTTTTACTGACTCTCTTTCGATTTTTTCAAAGGCTGCAGTACCTACTTCCGGTGACCGACCTATGATGTCGATGTCGTCTTCGTAGGCGAGTAGCATGTGTTCTCTTGTGATTAGTGTGCCATGTCTATACACATCCGCATTTCGTATTATCTTCTCCAACAGGATGTTAAAGAGATCACACGATAGGCTGTCTCCTTGTCTGCAAACTCGTTTGGTATTGAATGTTTCCGAGAGATACTTCACTATTCTTACCGACGAACGCGTATCAGCCAGTGTCATCCTGCAGAGTCTTATTAATTTTGCAGGGATACCAAGCTCAGACATGGCTTGAAATACCTTTGAACGTAAAGTGGTGTCTACAAAGAGTTGGTAGGTGTTGATTTGTCCTTCTTGGGTCTTTTCCAGGATTTGGTGCAGTGTGAATATCTGGTCTGGAGTGGATTTAGTAGGTTTACATCCGCATTGATAGGGTCGAATTATCTCATTGAGTTTTGGTTTTAATCTTCCACACCGTACGCTTGAGAGTATCTTGTATGCGATGGAGTCTCCTTGTCTCCTTTCTTGTGTACGGGACATGGTATGCTGAGGTTCCAATCATCGGGTATGCGTTCTTCTAGCCAGATTGTGTTGATAAGCTAATACATACGCCTTATGTCGCCTCTATGTCTTAAATAGGGTAACCCGTCGGCTCTTACTGCCTTGTTGTTCTTTAGTCGGGTCACTGCTACGTGGACCTCATTCTGACTAGAAGGTAAACATTATATACCATCATTAGGGATTGGTTCTGCGGTATCCTCTTCGCCGCCAATTTCGGACATATTGTTGTAAAATGTTCTTTCCATATCCTCAGCATGCTATCTGTGTAAGTAACCAGATTTCCATCTTTGTCTCTGCAATAGTATGTGCCTGCACTAAAGCCATCAGTTTGATGTTTAATTCTTTGGTTTAATTATTTTTCGGACTTCATTCTGAGTCCTGTACATACAATTCGTTCACATTCACATCTCTCCATTTCCTTTTTCTTTCTGCGAAATAGATGTTTCTCCCCTCTCCTTTCCTTCCGATACCTCTCCTTCATCTGGCGCGTTGCTACTGATTGCATGGTTGCTCTATATGCCGCATTCTTGGCTTCAGCAGCATCTCGACACTCTAGGTCGTACCATGGGTTTCTTGGAGGAGGCTTCCGGTACCCAAGTACGGAGTTCGCGGCATTTTCAATGGAGTGGGCAACGGGTTGCCACTGTGACATTATATCATCGGAACAAGGAGTGCTTTCATCAAGCTGTTGGGTCAGTCGAGTGGAGTATGCCGTTGCCATCTGTTGTGTTTGCAGCTTTTCAATATCTGATCGTACTTTCCTTGCCATATTCAAACGGGTGAGAACCTTTGCTGCAACAAGATAATGATCCGAATCTATAACGTGATCAATTTGGTTCCTCGTGTTTTGATCGGCTGACAGCCATGTGGCTTTGTGAATATTTTTATGTTGAAAACTGGTGAGACTAACTACCATGTTTTTTGCCGCAGCAAAATATTGGGTTGCCCAAAAAGTTGCGGATTTTTCATATGGTCGGCATTGACAAATTTTTTCACAGCTTGTGACTCTGTAATTGCATTCTTTCTTCTGTCAGTTATCAGCTGTTACTTTTAGCTTGCTTTAGAAAAAAAGTGTAAAAAAAGTATATTTTATTTACAGTTCATTCTAAGTTTTATTAAAAATGCATTTATTTTCTTTTAAAAAATCCGCAATTACTTTTTGGGCAACCCAATATATCACCCTCAACCCATTTTCGGACGTTAACTCATGGAGGCTAAACTTTCTGACTGTTGGACCAAATATGTCTTCCTTCCCTATCTTCGCATAAAAATTTCCCAGAACGATTTTAATATCATGGGCGGGACAGCGGTCATATCCTTGGTCTGCCCCGAATCTATATTCGCTCCACAGATCGATCGTACATCTAACACGCTGGAGGAATGTCTTCCATCTATCACAACATGATCAATTTGGCTCCTCGTGTTTTGCTCGGGTGACAGCCATGTGGCTTTTTGAATATTTTTATTTTGAAGTCTGGTGCTGCTAACTGCCATGTTTTTGCCGGTGCTGCTAACTGTCATGTGTTTTGGTTGAGCTATCAAGCTCAGCCAATTTTCGGACGTTGTCTCATGGAGGCTAAAATTTCCGACTGTTGGACCAAAGATCTTCGCTTTAAAATTTCCTAGAACGATTTTAATTTCATGGGCGGGACAGCGGTCATATCCTTGGTCTGTTCGTCCTTGTCTCCCGTCGGGGCATGGACACAAATAACGCTGATGTTGAAGTATGGTTTTTATGTGGATTGTGGCTATCCTCTAGTCCACTGAAGTAAAGCTTGAGACAATGTGTTTCAGTCTCCGTCTAACCTCAAATTCACAGCCAAATGTATGCCTCGATTTATGGCAACTATAATATAGTTTATAGTCACTGCTTGGTGTTGTAGTGACGGCATTCGTAGTCTATCGCACTTCCTGTAAGGCGGTAGTGTCTGTGTTGTGCTTCTCTAATACATCCGCCAACTCGTATACTGCAACTTCTCTAAAGAGAGTGCGGACATTTCAGGTGCAGATCCGCAAATTGTGGTCCTTTTTTCGTTTGCGTGGGTCGTCGACATTACCGGGGTGCGTTTTTACTATTTCTTTGTTTCTCATAGTTTTTCGGCGGCGGGTAACTGAAGTCTCAATCATAAATCATCAGCAGCCATAAAGATTTAACTTATTGTTTGGCCTTAATTTTGTGTCAAGTATGGTCTTAATCAGATATGTTGATCCAGCAGCCATATAGACCGAACCGTGTCTAAACATCTGGCGTTATTGAAAGTCGCATTTGTTACCCAATTTTTATTACATTGGGAGCAATCAGATTGTGATCAGTTTATAGTAAGATTATAATTTGATATAGCTGTATATTGATATCCGAGTTGAAGGTATCTTAAGTTCGTCCCGTCCTAATTTAATACGTTTTTAGTTGTTTAAACTAAAATGTTTCCACAGCGTGCAATAATAGCCTGAAAAGCCAATCTTCTGCGTTATTTGTCATCCTATTGGAAATGAAAATTTTATTCCATTAAGCCAAATTTCAGAAATTTTCCTCTTCACGTCTATCACATAGAAAACTTATAGAAAATATTCAATTCATTGTTCATATCAGCCATGCAATTGGCCATTAACACAAGGAAAACTTTTTCGCCCTCAATTATGACTTCACATTTCATTAAAGGATTAGCGAAAAATGTCCACCCACACACACACACAAGCCCTATTCACGAAACCACATTAATTAACCCCCCAGACTTTATTAATTGGAAAGTTATTTCATCTTAGTTTATGCACCATCATATAAAAGATTTCGTCTCGCCACATCAAACATAAAAAGGATTAGCCAAAGTTTTTGACAAACAATTAGGAACTGGTGTGAATAGTTTGGTATTATTTATAGCTTTTTTTCTTATATTTGCTAAATTTGTAATAAAGCGCAAAGCTTTGTAGATTATCGATATTGATACGAAAAAGGGGGTTTTATGGAGTAAAAAAGTAAATATGATTTTATCATTTCCAAAAAAATTTTATAGTTATATTTAAAAGAATACTGGCTGAACCGGTCCCGCTCCTCTGCGACTTCTTTTACTTTATACGGAACATAATTATCCTTTGAATATTTATGTCTGAAGAGCTTTTATTGAATATATATCAGACAGAAGGCCACCGTAGCGCAGAGGTTAGCATGTCCGCCTATGACGCTGCTCGTCTGGGTTCGAATCCTGGCGAGATTTTCAGCGGTGGTTTTCCCCTCCTAATGCTGGCAACATTTGTGAGGTACTATGCCATGTAAAACTTCTCTCCAAAGAGGTGTCGCACGCCGTTCGAACTCGGCTATAAATAGGAGGCCCCTTATCATTGAGTTTAAACTTGAATCGGACGGCACTCATTGATATGTTAGAAGTTTATCCCTGTTCCTTAGTGGAATGTTCATGGTCAAAATTTCCATTTGCATATCTCCAGACTAACAGTATAACAATATGAATGCCTTTTTCTGAATCCCATATGATCTTTATCGAACGATGAATTCGCTCGAAGGGTTTAGGGTCATTTAAGTTTGGATGTTAGATGTACTCCATTCTTAAAAGGCCCATGGGGATTTTGGGAGTGGGAAGGCCCCCAGGTGGTGTTTGGTGGGTTTAGAGGGTAGTGTGGACTCCCGAAAGTGGTTATGAATTTCGTGCACTTTCCCAAACACCTATCATTTGAGCTCCATATTACCATGATCAACAAATATGTATGTCCGATTTAGGCGTGTTTTCGGGGTGAGGTGATCCCCAAGACACTTAGCCCTGAAAAAATGTCAGTATCGTGCTCTACTCTCCAATACCATTTATTTAAACCTCATATTGCCATTGGTTTAAGAGGAATTTATGGAATGAGGCGTCACCAAACACTTGGTTCCAAAAATTGGTTATCAATTTCGTTTTCTATTCTCAAATACTTTTCATTTGAGCCACATATTGCCACATATTCGGTGAATTTGTACGCTATGGCGGGTGTTTTGGGGAAGGGGCTAATGCAAATACAAATGTAAATATGCCCATTAACATTCCATTAAGGAACTGGGGTAAACTTCTCACAAATCAATGAGGCGTGCCGCAGGGCGTCGCCTCTTTGGGAGAAAGTTTTGACATGGCAAAGTACCTCACAAATGTCGCTGGGATAACCATCACTGACAATTTTTCTGATGTACGTGCCAGAATTCGAACCCAGGTGTTCAGCGTCATTGGCGGACATTGGGGAAGGGCCGTGCCCCAAATACATGGTCCCACATTTGTGCTCGTAGATTCGTATTCTACTACTAAATTTTTTTATGTGAGCCCCATATTGCGATGGTCAATAAATACTTGCTGTTTGAGGTATTGTTGGGTAAGGAGTAGAACCCCAGAAAATTGATCCGGAAAGTGGGTATCAATTTCGTGCTCTACTTCTGAATACCATTCATTTGAGCCCCACATTGACATAGTCGATTAATATTTTCGATTTAGGGGTACTCCGCTATAGCCCATCTTCGAACTTAATCTGCCTATGGACAAAAAAAAATTGTGCAGATTCAGCTCAATATCTCTATTTTTATACCCTCCACCATAGGATGGGTCGTCATTCTGTTTGTAACACCTAGAAATGTGTCTAAAACCCCGTGACATTTTAAATCGAACTAGCCATATCCGTCCGTCCGTCCGTCCGTCTGTCTGTCGAAAGCACGCAAACTTTTGAAGGAGTAGAGCTAGCCGCTTGAAATTTCGCACAGATAGTTTTTATTAGTGATGGTCGGTTGGAATTGTAAATGGGCTCAATCGGTCCATGTTTTGATATAGCTGCCATATAAACCGATCTTGGGTCTTGACTTCTTGAGCCGGTATAGCGCGCAATTCTCATCCAAATTGATTAAAATTTTGCACATAGTGTTTTGTTATCACTTCCAACAACTATGGGAAGTATGGTCCAAATCGGTCCATGTTTTGACATAGCTGCCATATAAACCGACCTTGAGTCTTGACTTCTTGAGCCTGTATAGGGCGCAATTCTCATCCAATTTGATTGAAATTTTGCACATAGTGTTTTGATATAACTTCCAACAACTATGAGAAGTATGGTCCAAATTGGTCCATAACCTGATTTAGCTGCCATATAAACCGACCTTGGGTCTTGACTTCTTGAGCCTGTATAGGGCGCAATTTGCATGCAATTTGATTGAAATTTTGCACATAGTGTTTTGATATCACTTCCAACAACTGTGCTAAGTATGGTCCAAATTGGTCCATAACCTGATTTAGCTGCCATATAAACCGACCTTGGGTCTGACTTCTTGAGCCTGTATAGGGCGCAATTCTCATCCAATTTGATTGAAATTTTGCACACAGTGTTTTGATATCACTTCCAACAACTGTGCGAAGTATGGTTCGAATCGGTCCATAACCTGATATAGATGCTATATAAACCGATCTTGGGTCTTGACTTCTTGAGCCTTTAGAAGTCGCAATTACTATCCGATTTGGCTGTAATTTTGCACATGGTGTTTTGGTATCACTTCCAACATTTATGTGAAGTATGATCCAAATCGGTCTACACCCTGATATAGCTGCCATATAAACCGATCTGGGATCTTCAGCCTCTAGAGAGCGCAATTCTCATCCGATTTGGCACAAATTTTGCACGACGGTTTCTCCCATGGCCTTCAACTGAATCTGAATCGATCTATAGCTTGACACAGCTCCCATAAAAAACGATCTGCCGATTTTGCTTCTTCAGCCCCGAATCGGACTATAACTTGATATAGCTCCACCTCCTCCCCGGTCCATATTCATTATTCCTTGTTTGCCTGAAAAGAGATACTGCGCAAAGAACTCTACGGATGCGATCCATGGTGGAGGGTATATATTGGGTTGCCCAAAAAGTAATTGCGGATTTTTCATATAGTCGGCGTTGAGAAATTTTTTCACAGCTTGCGACTCTGTAGTTAGTTATCAGCTGTTACTTTTAGCTTCCTTTAGAAAAAAAGTGTAAAAAAAGTATATTTGATTAAAGTTCATTCTAAGCTTTATTAAAAATGCATTTACTTTCTTTTAAAAAATCCGCAATTACTTTTTGGGCAACCCAATAAGATTCGGCCCGGCCGTACTTAGCACGCTCTTACTTGTTAAAGACTGCAGCGTGATTTCAACAGACAGAAGAACGGACAATGCTAGATCGTTTTAGATTTTTATGACGATCAAGGATATATACATTATCGGGTCAGAACGGAATGACAAAATGAATATACCCACAACCTTCGGCGGTGGGTATAAAAATTATGTAGCCTATTTTTCCTTCTAGACCAACCTAACTATCTGTGATAATTTCATGAAAATTGGTTCAGCGGTTTTTGGGCCTACATGGAACACACAAATTTATAAAGCCACAAACAAACAAGCAAAGACAATTTTATTTTTATATATAAAGCTTTAAAACGATTGCAGTTTGCTATTTGCTTCGTTACACTTTTTTTATTTCGATGTCCTATACTAGGCTCTAATGGCACGTATTCGGGTTTGGCAATCGGCTCACTAATGTAGGACAAGCCATTTCTGTCATATTCGTCCACCTTCTCATATCATGTAATATCGTCTTGTACAGGAACTCAAGCCAGCATTATTTCACAATTATGCAGCTTGATCAGGGTTTCTATATATAAAGGGTGATTTTTTAGCTATTATCTTTTTTGGCAACACTGGATTAAAGAGCTCACACACGTTTCGTGTTTTGTTTCACTGACAAATTTCTTCAGTTTAGTCTATAATTTAACTATGAATCGTCTTAAAAACGAACAACGCTTGCAAATTATTGAATTCTATTATCAAAATGCGTACTCTGTAAAGAAGATTCATCAAGCGCTTCTTCCATTTTACGAAGAAACTCATTTTTGGCTCAATGGGTACGTAAATAAGCAGAATTGTCTATTTTGGCGTGAAGAAAGTCACATTTTGGTGCGGTTTATGGGCTGGTGGCATTGTTAGACCGTACTTCTTCAAAGATGAGAGGAATCGTAACGTAGGTTAGGTTAGGTTGAAAAGGGGGTGCAGATATTAATCCGCACCATGCCACTATGGACATACACCTAAGCCAGTAATCGGCTTGTTTTGCGCTCTAAAAACCATAACGTAACCTCTAAAAAGAAAGTTAAGAATTCCGTACTACTTACAAATTCTTTAATTCTTTTCAATACCACTGCCCTAAGTTGGTCTGATATTGTGTCTCCACCTCCAAGTACCGGTATCTGTTGTACGCGACAGCCGGGCAATGACAAAGGAAATGCTCCAACGTCTTTATCTTCACCACATGCTCTACAGATGCTATCACTTGCCGCACCGATTTTACATAAGTGAGCTCGTAGTCCTATGTGTCCCGTTATGATACTAACAGCTATACTGACCTCCATCTTGCTTCCTTTCAGTAATAGCGTCGTCTTCTCACGATCTTGATCCTCCCCTAGGATTTTCGCCGTCCTACCGACCGTTTCGCTGTTCTACATTGTTGCATGCGTCGCCCACTCCCTTAACTAAGACTGCATCGATCCGAAAGGCTTCGGGTTAGCCAAGTTTATTGACGGCAGTTCTCTGGCCTTCACCGCCAAATCGTCTGCCCTTTCATTTCCCCTTACATCGTTATGGCCCGGCACCCAAACGATGCGGATTTTCCCATCCTCAGAGAAGACGTTAATCTCTTTTTTACACTGCAAGACTGTTCGTGACCTTACTGTCCTGTTAACCGTCGTAACCATTTTTTGAAAAACTTTCGTATAGCTCTTAAAAAATCACCCTTTACATCCACGCATTTCCACATCACCGCCTTTAATCAAATGATCAAGGCCCAATTTCGTTCCTGACTTCAACTAGGGGCCATTTGTGAAGCTCGTGGTCTTATCCTTCTCAAACAAAACATCTGCCTATCTTTTTCGTTTAGTTATCGCCCTCTACGGCCTTTAACTGAAACGCCATCTATTACTTGTATCTTTTCTTTAAGAAGATATCTTTCTTAAACGACCATTGAAAACTCCTTTGAACAGAGAAAAAAATCTGCGAATCTCTAATGAGTTCATGAAAATTCATTACCCATTTGAATTTCCGCAACTAAAAACCCCAAAGGCGACCAAACGCCGGTTTTCAAATGTACTTTAAGTGGGATTTCGCGTGTATATTAAAATCGCTAAAAACTCCAATAGTCTTGTGGCAGCTTACATCTGTTTCCATTCGCAACTGCCGTTAGGCTTTTGGCAAACTCTAAGTCTAGGCCACAAGGCTGGGTGGACAAAGTAGTAGTCATTGGGCGACAGGGGGTGTCTGTGTTAATTTTGCAGCGGAACTGCAATTGCCGATTAGCGGCAATGCTGTGCCCTGTCATTGCGATGTAATTAAATGTGAGTAATTGTAATTTCATTGCTTTTATTTGTTTATCGGGAAATTACACGGGTAACAACAATGTTTTTCAATTTCAAACTTTTTCATTGTTGACCTTTTGTGTGATCCCTTGTTTGTGTGGATTTAATTGGAGCTACCACAACCATTTTGATTGGTACGCTGCAGGGGTCCCAACGACAAGCCAAGCTGTTTGATGAGTTCACGAGCTTGTTCAATATATTGAGGTTTGGGATCGCGTTCACGGGTTAAGATCCAGACAACCTCTGCAAAGAAAAGGAGGGAAAATTATAAAATGAAAATAGTTTTTAGAAATATGGTTTCATCCGTGTTAACCTAAGGTTGCATTATATCGACGGTCTTATGCAAAGCCAAATTTTGGCTTTTTTTTATGATTTTTCATTATATGCCGTATTTATTTTTACTTACGTCCTTTAAGAAATCCCAGAATATCCGTACACGAATAGACCACCGCATAGTTTTCATAATCTGTATCAAGTACCCAATAGTTGGCACCTCCAGCAAAGGCTACGAAACAAAAAGAAAAACAGAAAGACAATTAACACAAGAATAGCGTTATTAAAATATTTATCTCCTACAGATCTATGACGCTAGTTGTATTGTTGATATATGAGCTTAAATATTTAGTTTGTAAAACAAATAATGCATCGTCTCATTTGTAATTATAAACGTTCTCGTTACGAAACATGACTAACATTATAGGCTTCAAATTAGTGCGCAAATATTTTTTTTTTACTGCGGGCTATATAAATATGGCAATTAAATTGCAACTGTTGCTACCCGTTTAGCCAGTTACGTGAACTTTACGATAAAAAACAAACATTTTCACATTTCCTACTATATTAAAATCAAATGCAAAAAATATTTAGTGGCAAACTCCAATTTCAGGAAATTACGTAGAGTTTGGCCTTGCTGAGACATATTCGAGACATATTTGCAAGTAAAACGTGCAATGTACTGCCGGGTCGAATCTTGGTAACCCACCATCATAAATTCTGCTGAAGGTTAGGTTAGGTTGAAAAGAGGTTGCAGATATTAATCTGCCCCATGTCACTTTGGGCATACACCTAAGCCAGTAATCGGCTTGTTGTGCGCTCTAAGCTACAAAGTAACCTCTAAAAGGAAAATTTTAACTTAGGAATTCCGTGTTACTTACAAAATCCTTAATTGTTTTCAACGCCACTCCCTTAAGTTGGTTCATGTCTGGTATTGTGTCTCCACCTAAGTGCCGGTATCTGTTACACGCAACAGCCGGGCAATGACAAAGGAAATGGTCCAACGTCTCATCATCTTCCTCGCATGCCCTACACATGCTATCACTTGCCGCACTGATTTAACATAAGTGAGCTCGTAGTCCCGTGTGTCCCGTTATATACACTATGTCCCGTTATACTATACTGATCTCCTTCTTGCTTCCTTTCAGTAATAGTTTCGTCTTCTCACTTCTCTTGCTTCCTTTCAGTAATAACTTCGTCTTCTCACGTTCTGGATCCTCCCATAGAATTTTTCCCATCCTATCGACCGTTTCTCTGTTCCACAATATTGCATGCACATTCGTCGCCCACTCCGTTAACTCGGACTGCGTCAACCCGAAAGGCTTCGGGTTAACCAAGTTTATTGACGGCAGTCCTCTGGCCTTCACCGCCAAATCGTCTGCCCTTTCATTTCCCCTTACTCCGTTACGGCTCGGCACCCAAACGATGCGGATTTTGCCATCCTCCGAGAAGGCGTTAATCTCCTTCTTACACTGCAAAACTGTTCGTGACCTTACCGTCCTAATTGTTATTGCCTTATGGCAATTTTACTGTCGGTAAAGATGTTCACACTCGACGTCCTTGCGTTAGTACCACACCACCTCACGCATCCCGTGATCGCCCGTATCTCCACCTGCAGAACCGTATTATGGTCAGGCAGTCTAAAGCTGATCTCAGTCCCTGGGTTCTCTATGTAAACCCCCACGCCCACTCTGTCCTCTAGCTATAATCCATCCTTCCAGAAGGCAATACTAGGATTCCATCATTCCAAGACTGTGCCGATGGCAGCAGTGCCTCACACTCGATTTCAAGGTTCATCTCAGGTATTCGATCGGAAACCTCTTTCCTTCCTTCCAGGTTTCCTATCGTCGGCTCGATTTTACCGCCATGGTATGAGCAGCTCCAATCCCCAATCCATTCTCCCATCGCCTTAAGTCTCATAGCCGCAGAGGCTGCCTCACACTTAATTTATATGTCAATGGGTCGGATATCTTGAATAGTATCCAGTGCCCTAGTGGGCTCCGCATATGCCAACATGTTCTCTGAACCTGTTGTCAGCCAAATCCGACAACAATTGCGACTTCGAGGGGCTTAAGAAGTAAAATTGGGATATCGGGTTAAGTGGCAGTTTGCCATTAGACTAACTTAAACGTTTTCGTCCGTTGTGATAACACAGGAACAGAAGAAGGAAGATGCCTTCTAGTTCCTACCGTTGAACCATCCAGATCCCTTTAAAAAAACCCAATAACTTGCGAATGTTCACATTCGCTAAATCAGACAGGTTCTCAAAAAAATGAGACCCTAAAGTGGAACTCCCTCTGACTGCTAGTGCGGGACACACACACAGAAGTAGTTCTATAGTCTCTTTTTCGGGGCTACCAGAAATGGGTTGAGGACCAACCCAGGAAAGAGGGAGCTGGTGATCTTTACGCGTAGATATAAGATACCGGAGTTCAGACTCCCGTCCTTGGACGGGGTCACCCTGCGACGGTCGAAGGAAGCGAAGTATCTAGGTATATTCCTCGATTCGAAACTGTCCTGGAAGAGGAACACCGAGGAAAGAAGCCATAAGGCACTGTGCGGCCAACTAGAGTGAGGGCATTCGCGATTCGATTTCCTGAGAGGGACGAATGGAGGGCGAATGGTGTACTTGAGGAGGATGAGACCTCGATATACACAGATGGAGTCAGGGACTGGATTGGGAGTCTACTCTGATGCACTTTATATCAGTATGTCTGGACGAGTGTCCGGTCTTTCAGGCAGAGGTCTGTGCCATTCCAATGGCCGCAAGGGAAATTCTGGTAAGAGGCTTACCCCCCTCGAAACTCAGAATTTATGTGGACGGTATGGCGGCGTTCAGGCCCTTGGGGTCAAGGATGGTGGGGTCGAGTTACGTGGCGGATTGTTTGGAATCCCTGGATAGGCCCCGGGCCCACGATGTGACGCTGACATGGGTTCCTGGGCATGAAGGGATTCCAGGAAATGAGAGGGCGGTCGAGTGCGCCAGGAGGGGTTCGTCTGCACCGGGCGGACCAGTCAACGGTGTTTCCTACGTGCGTGCCAATTGTCGAGCTACTGAACACAGTAGATGAGATGGCCAGGGCGGCGTCGGTGGCGCGGTGGGACTCGGTGAATGGTTGAAGATCTGCGAAGGCGCTATGGCTGGCCATCGACCAGAGGAGGACGAGAGAGTTGCTGGCGTTCGATAAGAGGTCGATGAGTACCTTGACAGGGGTCATAAACGGACACTGTGCCAAGGGCCGCATGGCGGCGCTCATGGGAATATCACACAATGACTTCTGTAGGAGTTGCCTCGATGGAAATGGGGGGGGGGGCGGAGACTTTTGAGCATTTGCTGAGTTCCTGTACGGGTCTGCAGGGACGTTGGCTCTCCTTTGTGGGGAGCCGTTTCTTTTGTGATCTGGGTGAACTTGTGAACGTACCACGGGAATGTCTCCTGAAGTTTGTTGAGGGAACAGGATAGTTCCGACGGGGGGTTCCACAAGCTCCGTACTTGCGTAGGGACGGGCGGTTCTACACCCCCCGCTCGGGTTATCCACTCCACCTGTCTTTTCTTTTATTCGTGTATAACCTCTAGTCCGAGGTACACTTTCTTTCTCTTCCCTTTCTCTCTGTGGGGTACCACAATGGGCCAAACTGGCCTCCGAGTGAACTCACCCTTGGTGGGCAACCCATTCAACCTAACCTAACCTAGAGTCTTCTTCTTCGATGCCCTCACAGCTTCTGCAGACTATATCTTGATACAGACCCGGATTATAGGCTGCCAATTTAAGGTCTTAGATCCTTTAAATCCATATTCGCTATTTGATCTCGCTAGAATTTGGGACAGTTAGGCCTCTCTAAGTCTTTATTCAATACGGCTCAGATCGATCCACATTTGGATATAGCTGCCATATAGACCTATTTTGATTTAAGGTCTATTAGACTTCTTCAGCCCCCCACAATTTTGGCCACAATTTTTGTCCGATTTGGCTGAAATTTGACACGTAGTGTACGGCTATGACTTCCAAGAATTGTACCAAATACGGTTCATATCGATCAAGAACCTGATATAGCTCCCATATTAACCGATCTCCCGATTTGACTTCTTGAGCCCTTACAAGCCGCGATTTTTATCCGATTTGGATGAAATTTTGCATGTAGTGTTCTGTTATGACTTTCAACAACTGCACCAAGTACGATCGAATCCGGTCTATAACTAGATATGGCTCCCATATATTAGCAGAATCCAGGTGGTGGGTTCCCAAGATTCGGCCCGGCCGAACTAAGCACGCTTTTACTTGTTGAAATATAACCTTATTTGGAAGCTTAATCAAGATATCGATCTATTTGTCCATTAGTTGGAATACAATTTTAGTAAACTACAAAAAATTGAGGATACGTTGGCATGGGACCTACATCTAAAGTTTGATCGACCTGGACCACATACGGCACGGTTGTAAATAGGTCTAATAAAACCCCCGTTCTAAACTTTAGTCAAATGGGATAAAAATGCGCTTTTTAAGCTTAAGATTTTTAATCTAGAGATTGGTAAAGCTGCTATATAGAGCAATCTCTAGAACCTAGGGCCCAGTTTTGAGGCCACCATAGCACAGAGGTTAGTATTCCCGCCTATGACGCTGAACGCCTGGGTTCGAATCCTAAGGAGAGCATCAGAAAAAATTGTTAGTGGTGGTTATCCCCTCCTAATGCTGGTGAAAATTGTGAGGAACCATGCCATTTAAAAAAATGGTATGGCAGCCATGTACAAATATCTTCCCAAAAGAAGTGTGACACTGTGGCACGCCGTTCGAACTCAGCTAGAGATAGGGGTCCCTTTTCTTTCAGCTTATAACTTGAATCGGACAGCACTCGTTGATATGTGAGAAGTTTTCCCCTGTTTCTTAATGGAATGTTCATAGCAAATTTGAATTTTTTGCCCACTGTGCATCTGTACCGAGTTTGGCCTAGATCAGGCCACATATCTCTGAAGCATAAATGTTGCATATTTCACCGGCAACTTCAAGGTTACGAAATGTTTTTAACATATGGAGACCACCGTAGCGCTGAAGTTTGCATGTCCGCCTATGTTGCTGAACGCCTGGGTTCGAATCCCGGCGAGACAATCAAAAAATTTTTCAGTTGTGGTTTTCCCCTTCTAATGCTGGCAATATTCGAAAGTTACTATGCCATGTAAAACTTGTCTCCAAAGAGGTGTCGCACTGCGGCACACCGTTCGAACTCGGCTATAAAAAGGAGGCCCCTTATCATTGAGCTTAAACTTGAATCGGACTGCACTCATTGATATGTGAGAAGTTTGCCCCTGTTCCTTAGTGGAATGTTCATGGGCAAAATTTGCATTTGCATTTGTTTTTAACATACATATCCAAGCAGGTGGGTATCCAAAGTTCGGCCAAATTAAATGCGATTTTACTTGTTAAAAAGTTGAAGCAGAGATGTAAATAACAAATCACGTGCGTCTATGACAAGAAAGGTTATCATGAAAAAAAATTGTTAATGGGAACAAAGGTTGAAATAACCAACTAAAGAGGCATCTTCAAGGTTTTTGAACTACAAAATGCTAAAAACCATTTGATACTTAACAAAAAGTCTTGAAAATTTAACATATGTTGGTTATCTCCACCTTTGTTCCATTAAATAATTTTATGTATTTTCTATTTGCAAACAGTTTTTATACACTTTTCAAACTTACCAGGCATATTGTCAAATGTTACAAGTAGTTTAGCGGGTCCAACAATTTTAGCGGATCCTCTGATATCTTTTGGTGCTCCAGTTCTAGATTTTCAGGGAAAATATTATTAATCAGAGTTTCAAATAATAACTTTAAATTATTCTTACAACTCATTTATATTAAAATTATAGACACTAATATCGCCATTCTGGAGAAGGCCGTATTGGGCATAAATACATTTGCCGCCCAATTCAAAAATAAATGGATACTTTTGTTGCTCATACCAGCGACCCAAATACTAAAATCATTAAAATTACAAGTAAAGTAAAGCATTTTGAAGAACATTATATTAAGCAAAATTTACCCGATTAGCATCGAAATTTTTTACAGTTGGAAGCTGTTGGTTGCACACACCTTTACTTAAAACCTGAGATAGGCATGCGTGAACTAAACAGAATAAAATGACAATTTGCTTTACACTAAAACGAAAAAAACAAAATCTTGTTTGTTATTAGCACCAATTGTTAAAGTTGACATTAGACACTAAACCTTTTCATAATGCTGTTATTATTGTTTTTATATACTTGTTTAACTATCTTTGGTTTTATCTCTTTGGTCTCACACTAACTAGACGCGACTGGTGGCCCATGCTCTCGTCAGTTTGTGTTTTATATTAAACAAGTAAAAGCGTGCTAAGTTCGGCCGGGCCGAATCTTATATACCCTCCACCATGGATCGCATTTGTCGAGTTCTTTTCCCGGCATCTCTTCTTAGGCAAAAAAGGATATAAGAAAAGAGTTGCTCTGCTATTAAAACGATATCAAGATATGGTCCGGTTCGGACCACAATTAAATTATATGTTGGAGACCTGTGAAAAATTTCAGCCAGTTCGTATAAGAATTGCGCTATAGACCGATTCATAATAAACACGTTTGTTGATGGTCATGAGAGGATCCGTCGTACAAAATTTCAGGCATATCGGATAATAATTGCGACTTCTAGGGGTCAAGAAGTCAAGATCCCAGATCGGTTTATATGGCAGCTATATCAGGTTATGAACCGATTTGAACCTTATTTGACACAGTTGTTGAAAGTAAAAATAAAATACGTCATGCAAAATTTCAGCCAAATCGGATAGGGATTGCGCCCTCTAGAAGCTCAAGAAGTCAAATCCTCAGATCTGTTTATATGACAGCTATATCAGGTTATGGACCGATTTCAACCATACTTGACACAGTTGTTGGATATCATAACGAAGTACTTGGTGCCAAAAATTCATTCCAATCGGATAAGAATTGCGCACTCTAGAGGCTCAAGAAGTCAAGACCCAAGATCGGTTTATATGGCAGCTATATCAGGTTATAGACCGATTTAAACCATACTTGGCACAGTTGTTGGGTATCATAACAAAACACGTCGTGCGAAATTCCATTCCAATCGGATACGAATTGCGCACTCTAGAGGCTCAAGAAGTCAAGACCCAAGATCGGTTTATATGGCAGCTATATCAGGTTATGGACCGATTTGAACCATACTTGGCACAGTTGTTGGGTATCATAACAAAACACGTCGTGCGAAATTCCATTTCAATCGGATAAGAATTGCGCACTCTAGAGGCTCAAGAAGTCAAGACCCAAGATCGGTTTATATGGCAGCTATATCAGGTTATGGACCGATTTAAACCATACTTGGCACAGTTGTTGGGTATCATAACAAAACACGTCGTGCAAAATTTCATTTCAATCGGATAAGAATTGCGCACTCTAGAGGCTCAAGAAGCCAAGACCCAAGATCGGTTTGTATGGCAGCTATATCAGGTTATAAACCGATTTGAACCATACTTGGCACAGTTGTTGGATATCATAACAAAACACGTCGTGCAAAATTTCATTCCAATCGGATAATAATTGCGCACTCTAGAGGCTCAAGAAGTCAAGACCCAAGATCGGTTTATATGGCAGCTATATCAGGTTATGGACCGATTTGAACCATACTTGGCACAGTTGTTGGATATCGTAACAAAACACGTCGTGCAAAATTTCATTTCAATCGGATAAGAATTGCACACTCTAGAGGCTCAAGAAGTCAAGACCCAAGATCGGTTTATATGGCAGCTATATCAGGTTATGAACCGATTTGAGCCATACTTGGAACAGTTGTTGGATATAATAACAAAACACGTCGTCCAAAATTTCATTTCAATCGGATAAGAATTGCGCACTCTAGAGGCTCAAGAAGTCAAGACCCAAGATCGGTTTATATGGCAGCTATATCAGGTTATGGACCGATTTGAACCATACTTGGCACAGTTGTTGGATATCATAAAAAACACGCCGAACTTTGGATACCCACCACATCGGGTATATATGTAAACCCCCCTTCGTCACAATCTGATGAATATGGGATAACTTATGCACCCAAATTCGCCACGGATATTGAGTGGGTTAATAAATATTAGCCACTGTTGTATTTCAAATTTCAATAAAATCGGGTAATAAATAAAGCTTTTATGAGCTTCAGACCCTTAACCGGCATATCGTTTATATGACAGCTATATCTAAATACAGTCCTATTTTTACCATATTTGATCCTATGTTAGGAGGCCTAAAACTACTCATTGTTTCAAATTTCAGCGAAATCGGTTAAAAAACAAAGCATATATGGGCTTCAGACCCTTTATCGGCAGATCGATCTATATGGCAGCTATATCTAAATATAGTCCGATCTGAACCACATTTGGGCCCTATGTTAGGAGGCCTAAAACTACTCACTGTTTAAAATTTCAGCGAAATCGGTTAAAAATCAAAGCTTCTATGGGTTTCAGACCCTTTATCGGCAGATCAGTCTATATGGCAGCTATATCAAAATATAGTCCAATCTGAACCATATTTGAGTCAGATGTTGCTAGGCCTAAAACTACTCACTGTTTTAAATTTCAGCAAAATCGGATAAAAAATAAAGCTTCTAGGGGCTTCAGACCCTTTATCGGCAGATCGGTCTATATGGCAGCTATATCTAAATAAAGTCCAATCTGAACCACAATTGGGCCCTATATTAGGAGGAATAAAACTACTCACTGTTTTCAATTTCAGCTAAATCGGTTAAAAATCAAAGCTTATATGGGTCTCAGACCCTTTATCGGTAGATCAGTCTATATGGCAGCTATATCTAAATAAACTCCGATCTGAACCATATTTATATCCTATTTTAGGAAGTGTAAAACTACTCACTGTTTCAAATTTCAGCGAAATCAGATAAAAAATAAAGCTTTTATGGGCTACAGACCCTTTATCGGTAAATCGGTCTATATGGCAGCTATATCTAAATATAGTCCAATCTGAACTATATTTGGATCAGATGTTGGTAGGCCTAAGGCTACTCATTGTTTTAAATTTCAGCGAAATCGAATAAAAAATAAAGCTTTTATGGGCTTCAGACCCTTTTTCGGCAGATCGGTCTATATAGCAGCTATATCTAAATATAGTCTGATCTGAACTATATTTAGGTCAGATGTTGGTAGCCCTAAAACTACTCACTGTTTTAAATTTCAGCGAAATTGGGCAATAAATAAACATTTAATGGTCTTCAGATCGGTCTATATGGCAGCTATATGTAAATATAGTCCGATCTGAACCACATTTGGGCCCTATGTTAGGAGGCCTAAAACTACTCACTGTTTAAAATTTCAGCGAAATCGGTTAAAAATCAAAGCTTCTATGGGTTTCAGACCCTTTATCGGCAGATCGGTCTATATGGCAGCTATATCAAAATATACTCCGATCTGAACCATATTTAAGTCCTATGTTAGGAAGCGTAAAACTACTCACTGTTTCAAATTTCAGTGGAATTGGATAAAAAATCACGCTTTTATGGGCTTCAGACCCTTTAATGGGAGATCGGTTTATATAGCAGCTATCTATTCTTATATATAACAAGTAAAAGCGTGCTAAGTTCGGCCGGGCCGAATCTTATATACCCTCCACCATGGATCGCATATGTCGAGTTCTTTTCCCGGCATCTCTTCTTAGGCAAAAAAAGGATATAAGAAAAGATTTGCTCTGGTATTAGAGCGATATCAAGATATGGTCCGGTTTGGACCACAATTAAATTATATGTTGGAGACCTGTGTAAAATGTCAGCCAATTCGAATAAGAATTGCGCCCTTTGTGGGCTCAAGAAGTAAAATAGAGAGATCGATTTATATGGGAGCTGTATCGGGCTATGGACCGATTCAGACCATAATAAACACGTATGTTGATGGTCATGAAAGAATCCGTCGTACAAAATTTCAGGCAAATCGGATAACAATTGCGACCTCTAGAGGCTCAAGAAGTCAAGATCCCAGATCGGTTTATATGGCAGCTATATCAGGTTATGAACCGATTTGAACCATATTTCGCACAGTTGTTGGACATCATAACAAAATATTACGTGCCAAAACTCATTCAAATCGGATAAGAATTGCGCACTCTAGAGGCTCAAGAAGTCAAGACCCAAGATCGGTTTATATGGCAGCTATATCAGGTTATGGAACGATTTGAACCATACTTGGCACAGTTGTTTGATATAATAACAAAACACGTCGTGCAAAATTTCATTCCAATCGGATGAGAATTGCGCACTCTAGAGGCTCAAGAAGTCAAGACCCAAGATCGGTTTATATGGCAGCTATATCAGGTTATGGACCGATTTCAACCATATTTGGCACAGTTGTTGGATGTCATAACAAAACACTTGGTGCAAAATTTCATCCCAATCGGATAAGAATTGCGCCCTCTAGAGGCTCAAGAAGTCAAGATCCAAGATCGGTTTATATGGTAGCTATATCAGGTTATGGACCGATTTGAACCATACTTGGCACAGTTGTTGGATGTCATAACAAAACACGTCGTGCAAAATTTCATCCCAATCGGATAAGAATTGCGCACTCTAGAGGCTCAAGAAGTCAAGACCCAAGATCGGTTTATATGGCAGCTATATCAAAACATGGACCGATATGGCCCATTTACAATACCAACCGACCTACACTAATAAGAAGTATTTGTGCAAAATTTCAAGCGCCTAGCTTTACTCCTTCGGAAGTTAGCGTGCTTTCGACAGACAGACGGACGGACGGACGGACGGACGGACGGACGGACGGACGGACGGACGGACGGACGGACGGACGGACAGACGGACGGACATGGCTAGATCGACATAAAATTTCACGACGATCAAGAATATATATACTTTATGGGGTCTCAGACGAATATTTCGAGTAGTTACAAACAGAATGACGAAATTAGTATACCCCCCATCTTATGGTGGAGGGTATAAAAATCAATGTGTTTGTATGTTTGTGTGTTCCTTATAGACTCACAAACGGCTGAAACGATTTTCTTGATATTTTCACAGATGGTGCATAATGATCCCGTGGTGAAAATAGAGTACTAAATTTTTTGATATCTGAAGGGGGGCGGACCCTTCCCCTTACCCTAATTTTCAAAAACGCCAGATCTCGGAGATGAGTGGTACGATTTAAGCGAAATTGTGCTCTCATATAGTACCCTAAAAATAAAAATTTGGTATCCAAATTTCGGATGGGGTACCTAGGGGGGACGCCCCACCCTAAAACTTACCAAACATATATTTAGACCAATCACGACAATATGGGACTCAAATGAAAGGTATTTAGAATAAGAAAACGTATCTGATATCCAATTTTCGGACAAAGTGCTAGGAAGACCACCCCAAGCCCCAAAACACCGCTAAATCGGACATATTACCGACCATGGCAATATGGGACTCAAATGAAAGGTATTTGCGAGTAGAATACGAATCTGATATCCAAATTTGGGACCACGTTTCCGGGGGTCCACCCCTTCCCCAAAACACCCCCCAAACAGGACTTATTTACTGACCGTGGGAATAAGGGGTTTAAATAAAAGGTATTTGAGTGTAGAATTAGAATCTGATATCCAAATACGGGACCAAGTTTTTGGGGGGCAGCCTCTCCCCAAAAACATCCCCCAAAGGGGATAAATTTATGACCATAGCCCTATGGGGCTCATATGAAAGGTCTTTGGGAGTAAAACACGAATCTGATATCAGTATTTGGGATAAGTGTCTATGGGGCCACCCCACCCCCACAAAACCCCCCAAAAAGCAAATGTTTGCTGACTTTTGCAATATGAGGCTCAAATAAGAAGGTTTTTAGAGTGGAACACGAATCCGATATATATTTTCAAGGCCAACTCACTGAGTGGCCGCCCATCCCCCAAAACACCCCCCAAGCCGGTCATTTTAGCCGACTATGGAAATATGTGGCTCAAATTAAAGGTATTTGGGAGTAGACCACGTATCTGATATCAACATTGGGGACCAACTGTCTAGGGGACGTCCCACCAGCATAACAACCCCCAAATAGGACGTATTTGCTCACCAAGACATAGATATATGAGAATAGAGCACGTTGCTGATATATTTTCCGGGCTTAGTGTTTGGGCGACCACCACAATCCCCAAAACACCCCTTAATCGGCCTTATTTACCGACCATGTCAATGTGGAGCTTAAATGAAAGGTATTGGGGGTAGAGCAATAACTGATACCCACTTTCGGGACCATTTTCCTGCGGGTCAACCCCTTTCCCAAAATATGGGGTGCAAATAAAAGATATATAGATATATGAGAATAGAGCATGTTGCTGATATATTTTCCGGGCTTAGTGTTTGGGGGACCACCCCAATCCCCAAATTAACTATATTTGGGTCAGATGTTGTTAGGCCTAAAACTACTCACTGTTTTAAATTTAGATATATAGCAGCTATATCTAAATATATTCCGATCTGAACCATATTTGGGTCAGATATCAGGAGGCCTAAAACTACTCACTGTTTAAAATTTCAGCAAAATCAGATGAAAAATGAAAAATTATGGGCATTAGACCCTTTATCGGAAAATCGGTCTATATAGCAGCTATATCCAAATATGGTCCCGTTTAAGAACTTTACTAGCGTGCATCAAAAAGACGTGTCCGTACCAAATTTCAGCTCAATATCTCAATTTTTGAAGGCTGTAGCGTGATTACAACAGACGGACGGACAGACGAATAGACTGACAAACACACGGACATCGTTAAATCGTCTTGGAATTTTACGACTATCCGAAATATATATACTTTGTAGGGTCGGAAATTGATATTTCGATGTGTTGCAAACGGAATGACTAAATGAATATACCCCCTATCCTACGGTGGTAGGTATGAAAAGAATAACAAGTAGAAGCGTGCAAATTTCGGCCGAGCCGAATCTTATATATCCTCCACCATGGATCGCATTTTTCGAGCTCTTTCCACGGTATCTCTTTTTAGGCAAACAAAGGATCAAAGAATATTGAATATTGCAGACCAAAGTTAAAGTCATTGTGTAAAATTTCTGCCAAATCCAGTAAGAATTGAGCACTTAAGGGACTGAAGAAGTAAAATAGGGAAATCGGTTTATAGGGGAGCTGTGTTAGGCTATAAACCGATTCATGCCATATTCGATACGTATGTTAAAGATCATGGGAGAAGCGGTTGTACAAAATTTCAGCCAAATCTGGTAATCCTTGCGCTTTTTAGAGGCTCAAGAAGTCAAGACCCCAGATCAGTTTATATGGCAGCTATATCAGGTTATGGACCGATTTGAACTATTCTTGACACAGTTGTTGAAAGTCATAACAAAACATCTCATGCAAAATTTCAGCTAAATCGGATAAGAATTGTGCCCTCCAGCGGCTCAAGAAGTCAAGTTCCCACATCGGTTTATGTGGCTGCGCCCTCTAGTGGCTCAAGACCCAGGATCAGTTTATATGGCAGCTATACCAGGTTATGGACCGATTTGAACCATTCTTAATACAGTTATTGGAAGTCATAACAAAATACCTCATGCAAAATTTCAGCCAAATCGGATATGAATTGCTCCCTGTAGAGGCTCAAGATGTCAAAACCCCAGATCGCTTTATATGGCAGCTATGTCAGGTTATGGACCGATTTTAACTATTCTAGCCACAGTTGTTGAATGTTATAACAAAACACCTCGTGGAAAATTTCAGCTAAATCGGATATGAATTGCTCCCTGTAGAGGCTCAAGAAGTCAAGACCCCGGATCGGTTTATATGGCAGCTATATGAAAACATGGACCGATATGGCCCCTTTACAATTCCAACCGACCTGCACTAATAAGAAGTATTCGTGCAAAATTTCAAGCGGCTAGCTTTACTCTTTCGAAAGTTAGCGTGCTTTCGACAGACAGACGGACGGTCGGACAGACGGACTGACCGACAGACTTGGCTGGTTCGACTTAAAATGTCATGACGATCAAGAATAAATATACTTTATGGGGTCTTAGACGAATATTTCAAGGAGTTACAAACAGAATGACGAAATTAGTATGCCTCCTTCCTATGGTGAAGGGTATAACAGCGGCAGGCGTTGCAACGCAGGTGATAATTGAGTTTGGCGCATTTGAGAAAAAATAGAAACAGCAGAATGACTAATAGAATTGCCTATAGCATATTTCAAAGTTTAGTTCTGGTTTTAAAATATCAAATAAAGTTGTTTGCCCGTGCATAACTATACCGACTATAAGCGTTTAAATTTGATTGAACTATGTCTTTAAGGGTTAACAATTAGAGTGGTTTTCTATTTTGATACAATGTTTACGCTCGCCACTATTGAATGTTTCTCCAATATTTAACCATTTTTATAACGAAGAAGACGTCGACTAACTGCATGTCATTATTTTTTTTGTTTTATTTTCGTATTCAGAAACCACATCTATTTTTAGATATTTTGTAGGCCACTTTGCAGCATTAGCATTAATAAATTATACAAATTACTGTTTGTATCAATCCATTGTATGGACAGCAAGAGATTGCAACTGCGTATACTATTCAAAAGTAGAAACAAAACATACATAAGTAATCGTCGTGAGTTTGCACAACTACTCGTATCTAAACTTGTCCATCTGTCTGGTACTTACTATAATCTACTCTTTAACAGGTATATCTTATTCCGCTGCGCTGAATCATATAAACTCTACACCATGGATGGAATTTGGTAAGTTTAACAGATGAATAATTCTATAGCCTGTAATCAAAAGTACACTAATCTAGTTACTCTGTTTGTAAAACCTCGATATATTGGTCGAATTTTTTTAATCACGTAGCAAAACCCTAAACTACATGAAATTCTAAGAAACTTCTTCGAAGAAACCACATCCTAATCCACACCTCTCGACTTGAAAATGTATGGTTGCCCAAAAAGTAATTGCGGATTTTTTAAAAGAAAGTAAATGCATTTTTAATAAAACTAAGAATAAACTTTAATCAAATATATAATTGCCATTTTGTTCGATAACCTTTTGCCATCTTACTGGCAAATTTAGTATTCCACGCTCATAGAACTTCTGGCCTTTATCTGCAAAAAACTGAACCAAGTGCGGTTTATAGCCTTATCATTGCCGAAAGTTTTACCATTTAAGGAGTTATGCAAAGATCGAAATAAATGGTAGTCTGATGGTGCAAGGTCAGGGCTATATGGTGGATGCATCAAAAGTTCCCAGCCAAGCTCACTCAGTTTTTGCCGAGTGACCAAAGATGTGTGCGGTCTAGCGTTGTCCTGGTGGAATATGACACCTTTACGATTGACCAATTCTGGTCGCTTCTCCTTGATGGCTGTATTCAATTTGTCCAATTGTTGACAGTAAACATCCGAATTAATCTTTTGGTTCCTTGGAAGCAGCTCAAAATATACCACACTCTTCCAATCCCACCAAACAGACAGCATAACCTTCTTTGAAGTGGTTTGAGCTGGTTCACCATGCTTGGACCATGATCGTTTTCGACTAATGTTGTTGTAAACAATCCATTTTTCATCTCCAGTTATGATTCGTTTTAAAAACGGATCGAATTCATTGCGTTTAAGGTGCATATCACAAGCGTTGATTCGGTTTGTTAAATGAATTTCTTTCAATACATGTGGTACCCAAATATCAAGCTTTTTCACCAGTCCGAGACTTTTTATGTGATAATGAACGGTTGATTTTGGTATATTTAACTTCTCTCCTATCTCACGCTCAGTTACATGACGATCCAATTCGATTAATGCTTTGATTTGGTCATCATCAACTTCATTTGGCCGACCTGAAAAATCCGCAATTACTTTTTGGGCAACGCAATATATGCCCGTCTTTGCCAAAGAAAAATGCTAGAAGTTATAGCTTTCTCCAAATTGAGAAGCGCGGATTAGGGTTTGATTTTAGATCCATGGTTTCTTTGAAGAATTTTTTTCGAATTATATGTCGATTACTTTTTGCTATACGATTTTTAACTTTTTTCATCCATACTTTAACCCGCCATCCATGATTTAACCCGCCTTGATATATATTCTTGATCGTCTTGTCATTTTATGTTGATGAAGCCCCGTCCACCTCTCTGTCTGTCAGATAAAGGGTTTCCAATACGGACTTTTTCAATTCAATTTGAGGACGCTTTATTACACTTATCTTTGAACTGTCCATTGATTCAGCAAACTCAACATGTTTACCATGGTAAAGTACAGAATGAACAAAGTCTGCATATCATAAAAAATTGGTACCTAAATTCGGAGTCGGTGACCGCTACTTTAAGAGCGTTAACTCCAATTTTTAGAAAGCTCATTATTGGCTTAATGGGTTCGTAGATAAGTAAAATATGCGTTATTGGTCAGGTGAATATCCACATGTGCTTCACGAGTCAACACCTCATCCACAAAAAAACCTTTTGGTGCGGTTTGCATGCCGGCGAAGTCATTGGCCCATACTTCTTCGTCAACGATGCCAATAGTCACATCACCGTGAATAGACAGCGCTACCGCATCAAACACACTGATTATTATACCCACCACCGAAGGATGGGGGTCCGTTTGCAACACATCGAAATATCCATTTTCGACCCTATAAAGTATATATATTCTTGATCAGCGTAAAAATCTAAAGGGTCTAGCCATGTCCATCTGTCTGTTGAAATCACGCTACATTCTTTACAAATAGAGTATTGAGCTGAAACTGAAACTGCACAGATTATTTTTTTGTCCATAACCAGGTTAAGTTCGAAGATGGGCTATATCGGACTATATCTTGATATAGCCCGACTATATCTTGATATAGACCGATCCTCCGTTTTGGGTCTTAACCCCATAAAAGCCACATTTATTATCCGATTTTGCTGAAATTAGGGACAGTGAGTTGTGTTAGGCCCTTCGACATTTTTCTGCAATTTGGCCCAGATCGGTCTAGATTTGAATTTAACTGATATATAGACCGATGTCTCGATTTAAGGTTTTGGACTCATAAAGGCGCATTTATTGTCCGATGTCGCCAAAATTTAGCATAGTGAGTTCTGTTTGCCCCTTGATATCCTTCCTCAATTTGGCCCAGATCCGTCGAGATTTGGGTATAGCTGCCATATAGACCGATCCACCGATTTAGGGTCTAAGGCCCATGAAAGCCACATTTTTTATCCGATTTTGCTGAAATTTAGGAAAGTGAAGTGTGTTAGGTCCCTCGGCATTTTTCTGCAATTTGGCTCAGAGCGGTTCAGATTTAGAGGTAGCTGCCATATAGAACGATCTATCGATTTGAGGTTTTGGGCCAATAAAAGGCGTATTTATTGTCCAATGTCGCCGAAATTTGGGACCGTGAGTTGTGTTAGGCCCTTCGACATTTTTCTCCAGTTTGGCTCGGATCGTTTCAGATTTGGATATAGCTGCCATAAAGACCGATCTCTCGATTTAAGGTTTTGGGCCCATAAAATGCGCGTTTATTGTCCAATGTCGCCGAATTTTGGGACAGTGAGTTAGGTTAAGACCTTCGACTTACTTTTGCAATATACCACAGATCGGTTCAGATTTGGATATAGCTGCCATATAGACCGATCTATCGATTGAATGTTTTTGGACCATAAAAGGCGCATTTATTGTCCGATGTCGCCGAGGTTTGGGACAGTGAGTTGTGTTAGGCCCTTCGACATTTTTCTTCAGTTTGGCTCGGATCGGTCCAGATTTGAATATAGCTGCCATATAGACCGATCTCTCGATTTAAGGTTTTGGACCCATAAAAGGCGCATTTATTGTCCGATGTCGCCGAAATATGGGACAGTGAGTTGTGTTAAGCACTTCGACATTTTTCTGAAACTTGGCCCAAATCGGTCCAGATTTGGATATAGCTGTCATATAGACCGATATCTCGATTTAAAGTCTTGGCCCTATAAATGCGCATTTATAATCCGATTTCACTGAAATTTGACGCATTGACTTATGTTAGGCCTTTTGACTTCTGCGTCGTATATGGTTTAGATCGATTTATTTTAAGATATGGCTACTAAAAAGATTAATATTTTGTTATACACAATTGAACAATGACTTGTACTTATCAGTATTTGGTCCAAATCGGAACATATTTCGATATAGCTGCTATGGGGCATAAGAAGGTATGCATTTTTCACCGGATTTTGGCGAAAGGTGGTTTACATATATACCCGAGGTGGTGGGTATCCAAAGTTCGGCCCGGCCAAACGTTGACAAATTTAAATATCTGCCTTTTGTATATCTCATTTAAATCTTATTTTCTTTTGTTCCAATAACCGGATATTCCTACTATCCTAATGCCATCTACATTGATTTGGTAAACTAATCACTGAAAAGGGATATTTATTCGTAGGATAATGCTAAATTCTTCTTTAATTTTGGTTTGTCACCCTGAATGTCTGGGATGACTAGAAATTTTTAGGTTTATCCCAGTCTAGTTAGCGGCAAAGCTGGAATAACTCTGTCATTTCCTTTCAAGTCGCTAAGTGAATAGGTCTGACATTCCCCTTTCAAAGAGTCCATTACGATATGTGATCTTAGTGTATTTAGAATTTCACTATTCCATCTATAATCGCTTCACTAACTAAATTTCTCTTATGCCAATGAGTACAGTCCGATTAATGTTTAAGCTCAATGACAAGGGGCTTCCTTTTGTATGCCGAGTTTGAACAGCGTGCCGCATATCGAAATCACTTGGGAGAGAAGTTTTAACGTGGCAGGATACCTCACAAATGTATCCAGCATTAAGGTAAGGGGGTAACCACCGCTGAAAATTTTTCTGATATTTCGCGTCGGAATTTGAACCCAGGCGCTCGTTGTTATAGACGCACAAGCTAACCTCTACGCCACGGTGGTCTCCGATAGTATCGATAGAAAAAATATCAATCGATATTCAGACAAGAAATAAAATATCGATAGTGCCATCGATATCTTGCCATACTATGAGATGAACCTTGAGGTCGAGTGCAAGGCACACTCTTGGATTGACGGACCCTATTATTGCCATATGTCTATAGTGGCATGGGGCAGATTAATATCTGCACCCTCTTTTCAACCTTATCCTAACCTACATACTATGTATTTATATGAGCGCGTTTCACCCAAATCCCAAACTCTGACTGCGCCGCGCTGAAATGCTTTGTTTCAACAATTTATATACTTGCCGTCATGAGATTTTAAGTCGATCTAGCTATGTCCGTCTGTCGAAAGCACGCTAAATTCCGAAGGAGAATGGCAAGGCGCTTGAAATTTTGCGCAAATATTTCTTATCAGTGTAGGTCGGTTCATATGGGCCGGTCGGTCGATATGGGCCATATCGGTCCATGTCTTGATATAGCTGTCATATAAACCGATCTTGGATCTTGACTTCTTGAGCCACTAGAGGTTGCAATTCTCATCAGATTTGGCTGACATTTTGAACGAAGAGTTTTGTTATGACTTCCAACAATTGTGATAAGTATGGTTCAAATCGGTCTATAACCTAATATAGCTGCCATATAAACCGATCTTGGATCTTGAACTCTTAAGCCTCTAGAGGGCGCAATTCTTATCCGATTTGGCTGAAATTGTGCATGAAATATTTTCTTATGACTTGAAAGAACTGTGTTAAGTATGGTTCAAATCGGTACATAACCTGATATTGCTACCATATAAACCGATCTGGGATCTTGACTACTTTAGCCTCTAGAGGGCGCAATTCTTATCCGATTTGTACAATGGCTTCTCCCATGACCATCAAATTACGTGTCCAATATGGTCTGAATCGATCTATAGTCTTAATAAGCTCCCATATAAACCAATCTCCCGATTAAGGTTCTTCAGCCCATACAAGGCGCAATTCTTATCCGAATGGACTGAAATATTACCCAATGACTTCTACTATGGTCTTCAATATTCAATTCACTGTCGGAATCGGACTAACTTGATGTAGCTCTAATGGCATAAAAGTTCTTATCCATTATTCTCTGTTTTCCTCAAAATAGATACCGCGCGAAAAGAACTCGACAAGGGCGATCCATGGTGGAGGGTATATAAGATTCGGCCCTGCCGAACTTAGCACACTAGTGTAGAACGAGCTCTATTCCTTCTGACAAAAACATAAAGAAATAAGGCGTGTTTGTCGTCACACGACAATGTGATTTGTTTCAACAAATTTATGATTTAATGACCTTTCTTAAAACTTTTACCTTTAAAAAAAATCAGATTTTTAGGTTTTGTTATTCGAAAATAATATACAGGATTGCTAGTAAAAATGAGGCATGTTATAAGATAATTAGTGCAACTCGATTTTTTATTGTTTAAAATATTTTATTAAATTAGAAAAATTTTAACTTTCAACAATCTCTCGAGCTGTTTTCCACCTGCATTGACCAACGGCTTTATTTTATCCCATAGTCTTCAAGGGCGTTCCATTCAAAGACGTGGGTTATCCCCAATATCGAAATGACGGAAACTAAATTTTGTAAACAAATTTGGCATTGGCGGTCTGTCAACGTATATTCTCATATTTTCTCCTTGATTGTCACATAATTTTCGTCTTGCTTGAATATTATTTGACTTATATCATACAATACATATCATTCAGTATATATTTTTGTAAATTAATTAAACTAATGGAAAAGGATAAGGTACATAAAGCCAGTGAATCATGACAACTTTGCGTTTAATAATGCAGTTATACTGGTATACAAAATTTCCCTTTATACGAACAGTTTTCTTTTATATACTCTCTAAAATATACCACGTAATTTCCCTTATACACTGTATTGCCGACTAATGTACCTGATCTGCCATCTACATGTGGTTATGTGCTAACAAATACTGTTATACTAAGCAGTGACTTTGGGTATACCGTTATCATTGTCGATAGCAACGTACAAGGCTGCAAATGTATTGGTCCTTTGTTTATCATGGTTAAATGTGTTATATATTATAACAATTATAGACAGTAGAACATATAACAATACTCAAGGGTATTCTTTTCAGGGAATAAAAGCTAGATGGTAACTCGATATAATGGTTATAACAGTTAAATAAAGTAGAAGAGTATACAAGAAAAGGCGTACAATTTGAAGAAAAACAGTTTTATTACATTATGAAGGGTTTTCCAACAAGAAGTGTTATTTCGAATCACCGGGTATACCGGTAAGAGTCACTTTGGTAGCTCTTTTTTGTTCTTATATTTGATAAGTATTAAAACTAGAACGATAAACGCTACAAAAACTAATCAAAAATTTTTAAAATTCACAAAAAAATGGTTAATAACATGCAGTCACAATACGCATCGAAATCGAAAAATCATCTTGACCGATGAGGTCCATTTCCCTCTTGGTGGCTACGCCAGCAAGCAAAATTATCACAGAGAGGCTTCTCCTCATCCTCAGCTTGTGACTGTTTGGTGCGGTTTACGGTGGACTGGTCATTGGACCTTACTTTTTCGAGAATAAGGTTGGATCAACAGTTTCAGTGAATGGATTGTATGTTGGCGCTGGCGTTTGTAAAACATCGAAATATTTTTCTGCAACTCCATAACGTATATAGACTCTTGATCTTTTCGACATTCTGTGTCGATCTAGAAATGTCCGTCCGTTCCTACGTCAATCGAAATGACGACAGCGGTTGTACGAGTAAACCTAGCTGCTTTTTATTGGTGTAGGTCGTTGGGGATTGCAAGTGAACCGTAACGGTTCAGATTTGGATCTGGCCATGATCTGTTGAAATCACGCTACAGTCTTTAAAAATAGAGATATTGAGCTGAAACTTTGCATAGAGTATTTTCATGCCCATAGGCAGGTTAAGTTCGAAGATGGATATCGGATGGATAGACCGATCCCCCGATTTACGGTCTTAGGCCCATAAAAGCCACATTAAATATCCGAATTTTCTGAAATTTGGGACAGTGAGTTGTGTTAGGCTCCTTGGCATCTTTTTTCAATTTGGCCCAGATCCGTGTAGATTTGGATGTAGCTGCCATACAGACCGATCTCTCGATTTAAGGTCCTGAAGTCCATTGTTACGCGTGCTGCGTGTCATGAGGCCACCGTAGCGCAGAGGTTAGCATGTCCGCCTATGACGCTGAACGCCTGGCGAGACCTTCAGAAAAAATTTTCAACGGTGGTTTTCCCCTCCTAATGCTGGCAACATTTGTGAGGTACTATGCCATGTAAAACTTCTCTCCAAAGAGGTGTCGCATTGCGGCACACCGTTCGGACTCGGCTATAAAAAGGAGCCCCTTATCATTGAGCTTAAACTTGAATCGGACTGCACTCATTGATATGTGACCCTGTTCCTTAGTGGAATGTTCATGGACAAAATTTGCAAATTTGTGTGTCGTGTGGCACCGTCTTGTTGAAACCACATGTCATGAAAGTCAAGCTCTTGCATTTTGGCCAAAAAAAAGTTGGATATCATCTCATGGTAGGATATCATCTCACGGTAGGGCTCACCATTCACAGTTAGGTTACGATTCGCATCATTTTTTAAGAAGCACGGTCCAATGATGCCACCAACCCATAAACCGCACCAAACTGTGACTTTTTCTGGATGCATTGGTAGCTCTTGCAATGCTTCTGGCTGATCTTAACCCCAAAATCGACAATTCTGCCCATTGGCCCATTGAGCCACAAATTAGCTTCGTCGATGGAATGGAAGAAGGGCGCGATGAACTGTCTTAACAGAGCACGCATTTTGATAATAAAATTCAATAATTTGCAAGCGTTGTTCGTTACTAAGGCGATTCATGGTTAAATTATAGACCAAAGTGAAGATGTTTGACAGTAAAACAAAGCACGAAACGTATGTGAGCTGTTCAAAACCAGTGTTGCAAAAAAAAACAAAAGGAAATAGTACCTAAAAAATCACCCTTTAAATGGCCGCTTTATAGACCGGTCTCCCAATTTGAAGTCGTGAGGCAAAAATTTGCTCATTTTTTTATCCGATTTTGATGCATATTTACCCATGAACATTCCATTAAGAAACAGGGTAAACCTTCTTACATATCAAAAAGTCTGAGAGGTGTACCGAACGTTTTTACATGGCTTTTATGCATGGCATAGTGCCTCACAAATGTCGCCAGAATTAGAAGATGATAAACACTGTTGAAAATTTGTTTGCTGTTCTTGTTGTGCTCTTGTGCTCTGTTGAAGTGTTTTTGTTTATGCAGTCCTTCTTTAGACCAACCAGCTCTGGGGTCCACCATGGCGGTCGCTGTTTGCCCTTTGGCTTGGCACTAGGGTATGCTGACACAAGCGAGTCATTCAGTGCCTTCGTGATCCGCTTGACCACTATATCTATATCCTCCATAGTTTCCACTTCCTTTTCTAGTCTAGAATGCAGAATTTGAGCCGAAATTTATGCCAATCCTCCTTTCTTCTGTTTAGCCGAGGGACCACTACTGCAGTATTTTGTCCAAGGCGGAAACTAATATTGGGTTGCCCAAAAAGGATTTTTCATATAGTCGGCGTTGACAAATTTGTTCACAGCTTGTGACTCTGTAATTGCTTTCTTTCTTCTGTCAGTTATCAGCTGTTACTTTTAGCTTGCATTAGAAAAAAAGTGTAAAAATAGTATATTTGATTAAAGTTCATTCTAAGTTTTATTAAAAATGCATTTACTTTCTTTTAAAAAATCCGCAATTACTTTTTGGGCAACAAATATAATAATGATCAGAGAAGCTGCGGTCATCCAACACTTCCCAGTCCACTTATATCTTCCGATACAGAGGTAATATAGGAGGCCACCATAGCGCAGAGGTTAGCATGTCCGCCTACGACGCTGAACGCTGGGTTCGAATCCTGGCGAGACAATCAGAAAAAAATTTTCAACGGTGGTTTTCCCCTCCTAATGCTGGCAACATTTGTAAGGTACTACGCCATGTAAAACTTCTCTCCAAAGAGGTGTCGCACTGCGGCACATCGTTCGGACTCGGCTATTAAAAAGGAGGCCCCTTATCATTGAGCTTAAACTTGCTTCACAAAGAGACTTTTCTTCCCTACAGAAGCGGCTTCAACCAGCGACTTAAGGTTTGAAGGCGGCATCTCTTAAACCTGTGGCATATATAGGGAAGCCATCCAGTAATGAGATTTGTTTATTTCAAGGCTGGCTACTACTAAATCTTCGCGACGGAGGTGAAAAACATTTAGAATACTCTTTGCAAGAATACAGGCTTAGTGTCTCCTATTCCCGTACCCTTGAGTAGTTTAAATCCCGGAATTCTGAGTCCACGAACCATTCCTCCACACACCCATGGTTTCTGGATAAGAACCACGTCAAATCCCCCAGCCATCGGGAGGACCTTTAGTGTCTCTAGAGGGCGCAATTATGGTCCGATTTGACTGAAATTTTGCACGTGCTGTTTTGATATCACTTCCAACAACTGCGCTAAGTATGGTTCAAATCAGTTCATCACCTAATATAGCTGTCATATAAACCGATCTTGGGTCTTGACTTCTTGAGCCTCTAGAGTGCGCAATTCTTATCCGATTGAAATGAAATTTTGCACGACGTATTTTGTTATGATATCCAACAACTGTGCCGCGTATGATTTAAATCGGTTCATAACCAGATATAGCTGTCATATAAACCGATCTTGGCTTCTTGAGCCTCTATAGGGCGCAATTCTTATCCGATTTTGCTGAAATTTTTCATGACGCATTCTATTCTTATTTTCAACAACTGTCTCAAATAAGTTTCAAATCGGTTCATAACCTGATATAGCTGCCATATAAACCAATCTGGGTTCTTGACTTCTTGAGCATCCAGAAGTCAGATTTGCCTGAAATTTTGTACGACGGATCCTCTCATGACCATCAATATATGTGTTTATTATGGTCTGAATCGGTCTATAGCCCGATACAGCTCCCATATAAATCGATCTCTCCATTTTACTTCTTGAGCCCCCAAAGGGCGCAATTCTTATTCGAATTGGCTGACATTTTACACAGGTCTACAACATATAATTTAATTGTGGTCCAATCTGGACCATATCTTGACATCGCTCTAATAGCAGAACAAATCTTTTCTTATATCATTTTTTGCCTAAGAAGAGATGCCGGGAAAAGAACTCGGCATATGCCATCCATGGTGGAGGGTATATAAGATTCGGCCCGGCCGAACTTAGCAAGCTTTTACTTGTTTTTTGTCAAATTTCTGGCTCGATCGCAAGGCAATTATCGCAAAACACATCGCCTTGCCTTACATCCCACATAATTTTTCTCTCTGGCATATATGAAGAATGTATTTTTTTTTTTAATTCAGAAACTCTTGTAAACTTTTTTTATTAGCTCTAAATTTTAAAAGTTTTTTTATCAGTATTCGCGAAAATTAAACCCTCGCCATATTTTATATTACATTCCCAGTAATCATCCATATGCTTTACTTTATGTGTACGCAAATAATTCAACTATACAAACTTAATTATATTAATAAACCACAAATTAAATTACATTCATAATAACGGCAACATAGCAGAAAAGTTCTAACGTTTACCCACCCAAATATAAACATGGTTGCGGAAACAAACACCAATGATTTTTGCTCCCTACAAAATTTGAATGGATTTCAAAGGGATGCTGCCCGCCCTTTCCTTGCACCTCATCATCCTGCAAATGGATTATAAAACATACATAGGTAAGTGCAAGTGGCACGAGCATCCAAATGGATGTGTATGGGCTATGGATACCTTTGAAAATGTTTGTACTCGACGTAATTCAATTCAAAGATAAACCAAAATGGTTTAAAAAATTTTATAACAGCATCAGCAAACTCCACTGTGCTTTATATCGTATAGTAATCGAGAGAAAATTTAATTAAAAAAGAAAAAAACTTGGCAGTTATACTTGTGTGGACTAACATTTCTGGAGAATAGAAATTGTTGAGGTATTTCCAAAATATTATTAATCCCAATGCTGCGGTGGAGGTATCAGTTCGTGGAAGGTTTAGGCTGCTGCTGAAACCGCCGATGGTGAAGGAGCTGCACTAAGTGCTTGATCTGCAAGGGTATCTGACAAAAACACTCGTCTTGGGAACATGGTAGGGACTTCGGCTTTCTGTGACAATCCAGTGGCCCCCGAAAAGGGGTCCTAGATCCTTTGCTTATGTCGCTAAGCACAGCTTGGTGATGACGGTTATAAAAAAGAAATAAAAACTGGGCTGCATATCTAAGAATCTATGGATTATGAAAGTCGTTGGACTGTCCTGGGTATACTCCGACATCCTTATGGAATTGCAAGCACTTCTCCGGATTGTGATGATGGAGGCTGGTAAAGAAACCGATACAAAAAGAAAAAGTCGGCCGAGCCTAATTTCATATATCCTCCATCATTGTTCGCATTTGCCAAGTTTTTGCCAAGTTGCTCACGACCCGGCCGACACTTGATAACTATGAGCACCACCCAGGCTGGAACTTTGAGCTCCGACTTGTGCGGTGTCCATCGTTACCACGGGAAGCTTAGTCCACAGGTTGCAGATGATGGAAAACTCTGTTTTTTTGCGGAGTAGCTGCAAATGCGGCCGCGGGCAGTCTGCGATTTTCGAGAGGAGGGTCTCAGTGAGGAGTCGGGTGGCAATGGCTCTTAACAAAATACTGAGTGCCAATGATACTCGAGATCACAAGGCGAATAATTTGCGCCTTAAAATAACCAATGGCCAACATCAGCGTCTGTTCCCAAGCTAGGGGTGGCTGGAGGCGAGCGTCGGATCGTGGAGCAAGCGGTTCGCCAAAACGATGGATACATCCCACAAAACCCATGCGGTTGAGGCGATAGGCCAGTAGCCCGCCTCCGGAAACTATGAGAACTACTACGAGAAACAAAGGAATAGTAACAAATAAAAGCGTGCTAAGTTCGGCCGTGCCGAATCTTATATACCCTCCAGCATGGGACGCATTTGTCGAGCTCTTTCCACGGTATCTCTTTTAGGCAAACAAAAGATAAAAGAAAATAATTCCTATGTTATTGGAGCAATATCCAGTTATGGTTCATTCCGGACCATAATTGAATTGAATATTGAAGACCATAGTAAAAGTCATTGTGTAAAATTTCAGCCAAATCTAGTAAGAATTGCGCACTTTAGGGCCTGAAGAAGTAAAATAGGGAGATCAGTTCAAAGGCGAGCTGTATTGCTCCTGTATTCGAGACATATGTTAAAGGTCATGGAAGAAGCCATTGTACAAAATTTCAGACAAATCGGATAATACTTGCGCCCTGTAGAGGCTCAAGAAGTCAAGATCCCATATCGGTCAAGATCCCATAGCTATATCAGGTTATGGATCGATTTGAACTATAATTAGCACAGTTGATGAAAGTCATAACAAAACACCTAATGCAAAATTTCAGCTAAATCGGATAATAATTGCGCCCTCTAGTGGCTCAAGATGTTAAGACCCCTGATCGGTTTATATGGCAGCTATATCAGGTTTTGGACCGATTTGAACTATTCTTAGCACAGTTCTTGAAAGTCATAACAAAACACGTCCTGCAAAATTTCAGCCAAAGCGGATAGGAATTGCTCCCTGTAGAGGCTCAAAAAGTCAAGACCCCAGATCTATATGGACTGATTCCAACCATACTTAGCTGATATGTTAAAAGTCACAACACAATACCTCATGCAAAATTAGTTGTGCCCTAATCGATTTATATGGCAGCTATACCAGGCTATGGACCGATTTGAACTATTCTTAGCACAGTTATTGTAAGTCATAACAAAACACGTCATGCAAAATTTCAGCCAAATCGGATAATAAATGCGCCCTCTAGTGGCTCAAGAGGTCAAAGCCCCATATCGGTTTATATGGCAACTATATCAAAACGTGTTGGAAGTGATACCAAACCACCTCATGAAACATTTCAGCCAAAACGGATAATAATTGCGCCCTATATTGGCTCAAGAAGTCAAGACCCAAGACCGATTTATATGGCAGCTATATCAAAACATGGACCGATTTGGCCCATTTACAATACCAACCGACCTACACCAAAAAGAAGTATTTGTGCAAAATTTCAAGCGGCTAGCTTTACTCCTTCGAAAGTTAGCGTGCTTGCGACAGACAGACTGACGGTTGGACGGACGGACATGGCTAGATCGATTAAAACGTCATGACGATCAAGAATATGTATACTTTATGGGGTCTAAGATGAATATTTCGAGGAGTTACAAACAGAATGACTAAATTAGCATACCCCCATTCTTTGGTGGAGGATATGAAAACGGAACCCCCCAACGTTGACGACCCACGCCAACGAAAAAAGGACCATGATTTGCGGATCTGCACCTGGAATGTCCACGCTCTCTATAGAGAAGGTGTAGTATACGCTCTGGCGGATGTATTAGAGGAATACATCAGGAATGGCGTCACTACAACACCAAACGGTGACGATCTATACTATAGCTGCCATAACGCGAGGCATGAATTTGGCTGCGGATTTGTGGTTAGTCGGAGTGTTTCACACCTTGTCTCCAGCTTTACTCCGGTGGATGAGAGGCTAGCCACAATCCTCATTAAAGCCAAATTCTTCAACATCAGCCTTATTTGTGCCCATGCCCCGACGGAAGACTAAAGCTAGCAGTCCTTGAGAGAGAATATGACCGCTGCCCCGCCCATGATTTTAAAATCGTTCTGGGAGATTTTAATGCGACAATAGGGAAGGAAGACAACTTTGGCCCAACTATCGGAAAGTTTAGCCTTCACGAGATAACGTCCAGCAATGGGTTGAGGCTGATAAATTTGGCCGCGGCGAAAAACATGGTAGTGAGTAGCACCAGATTTCAACATAAAAATATTCACAAAGCCACAAAGGTAAATATGTCCTGTTGAGGGGTTTTGGGAGGCGCCTCAGTCACCAAGGAATATATTTTTATATTAGCTTTGAACTCTACCTTTAAATAGCTTTCATTTGATATCCATATTGTCCCAATCGGTAAATTTGGCCTGCTGTGGGGTTTTGGGGGGTGGGGAGGGCCGTCAGACAGCAAAAAATAAATTTTTGTGTCTGTATTGTATTCTACTTTTAAATACCTTTTATTTAATACCCATATTTCTCAAAGCGGTTAAAGTGTCCTGTTTTGTGGTATTTTTGGGGGTGCGGGGCCCCCGACACTTAGAGTAACATTTTAATGTCAAGTTCGTACTCTACTTCTAAATACCTTTCTTTTAATACCCATATTGTCCCAATCGGTACACATGGGTGTGTGGGTTTTAGAATGGGGCGTCCCCCCAGATTATTTGACCCTGAAATTTTTTTACCAATTTCGTGTTTTTGGGGTACAAAAAGGTGGCATAAACAATTTCGGTCCATTTCTTAAATCGGTGCATGCATCTCCTATATCTGGCGTTTTTGAAAATTGGGGTATGGGGGAGGGTCCGCCCCCCTTCGCCCCCTATTTTCACCGGGGTCCCAAACTCTACCATCTGTGAAATTTCATGAAAATTGGTTAAGCCGTTTTTGAGTCTATACGAAACAGACAAGCAAACAAACAAATAAGCAAACAAACAAACAAAGCGCAACAATTTTTATATAATAGATTCGATAAGTATCCGATTGCATGTTGAGGTAAAATTTCTTAATATTTTAAAACCTTAACATTACTTTGTCAGATCTATGGTAAACTAAATACTTGTCAATTACAAATAATCAAGAAATTCACAAATCTGTGTATGTCAAATACCAATGGGAAACAAGAAAGAGAAACTCTGGGAAAAAGGAAAATGCACCCCAAAAACCATTCGTTTACTTACTTTCTCTGTAAGTGAATTTGGAAAATAAAAAGATTTATCTAAAATTCGTTAAAGGTATGCCACCCTTTGTCATCATCGTAAAAAAGCATAGATTCTGTATGTGTCTCTTCAATACCTTCATAAACTTCCAGTGTATAACATGCATAGGTTCCATTCTGCGCTTCTATGAGAAATAAACATTGCCATCCTTCAGTGACAGCACAGTGACTTGAATACAACATAGGTAACCTCTATAAAAGCTGAAATAATTAAACGAAATCACTGTCAATTTCAAAACCATGTCTAAACAAAATCTCTTTAAAATTATCCTCGATACAATATTCGATGTTACAGGCAGTGTGGATTTAGCCTTTTTTTGATAAAAAGTACTGTACCACTATTCCTCATAAAACCGATTGGAACTACGATATCTTTGGTAACAGAAGTTACATAGACTTCTATGCGGATGGTTCCAAACTAAACGACCAGGTGGGCTTTGGGGTGTACTCTAAAGATCTAGAACTGGTCATATCGAAAAGGTTACCCGACCTCTGCAGGATATATCAAGCGGAGATCCTTGCAATTATGGAAGTGGTGGAATGGCTAAGATATAATGTCATTACGACGATTGGCATAAATATCTTCTCAGACAACCAGGCAGCCATTAAATCCCTGGAGAACGTATTTCTGTTTACAAAAACCGCCCTCGACTGTTGCTGATCTCTTAACGAGATATGTGCCGGCCCACAGAGATATTCTGGGTGCCGGGCCACAGAGATATCCCGGGGAATTGTAAAACGGACGAGCTTGCGAGACTAAGAACTACCCTACATAATCCAGGGATACTGGAATCTGTGGGTAAGCCACTTGCGACATGTAAGCTAAGTTTTCAGGACCAGGCCCGAAGGACAAGGAATGATAGATTGTCACAAAGAGGGGACTGACAGACTGAAGGTTGCCAGCAACGACTTTTGCAGAAGCTGTGAAGACATCGAAGAAGGAAAGACTATGGAACACCCTCTGTGTATGTGTCCCGCACTGGCAGGCAGAAGGAGTTTCACATTAGGTTCTCATTTCTTAGAGAACCTGTATGATTTAGTGGATGACCAACAGATGTTTTCTCATATTTGTTGAAATGTGGTGAATTTCTTTAAACCTTTTGTTGCATTTCATAAATCCACTCCCAAATTCACTGTGTGCCAAAAAGCAAATTCCTGGCCTGACACAAACAGAATTGGAAGCTTCTGCCAAAAGCGACTCGGCAACCATCGAACATTAAACATCATAGTTCATCACCAAACTTATCTGATGGAGACACATTATTCGCACTTGGTTGACCGGGACAAAGGCAATAGACTCACACAAATACCCATAGTAAACCCATGGTGTTCACGATACCAACAAAAAAAGGCAGGCTTTGTCACAAGCACATTAGAAGTTGATAGCAACACCATTTCTCGTTCCACCTTTTGTTCTTTAACCAAAGAACGCCGAAAATAATCTTCCCAATTTTCCATTTTAATATTCACATACCCTCACATCAACTGGCACACATGACAACAACAGCATCAGTGATGCTTGGAGGACACTTGGTGTGAGATGGCCATTGGCAGGGTCCAACCCTAATCTGACCTCAATGAAAAGCCAAAAGTCTCACGCGCCCAAAAACCAAAAATCAAATTTTTTGTCGTCCCCATACACCACAAACCCGGAGGGTAAAAACGGCCAAGGGACATTAAGGTTTTGTTAAATTTATTTATTTTTTAAACTTCAGACATACATTTGTTTGTTGTTTCATTAGTATAACTGATATAATGTCCTTTCTTTGCTTTTGTTGTCATCTTTGGTTTAAATGATCCCGGTATTCCCCCTTAGACACATTTGGTTAATGCTGTTGCTGTGTGTGGTGTTTTATCCAAGATTTGGATTTGTTTTTCTCTGTTAAGACCTCATTGAAATGCTCCAAGTGTTACGTTACGTTCTAAATTCTGAATAAATTGAAACTGACCTAACGTCTGGATGATTTTCCCCCATATTTTTGCTTTGGTCTAAACTAATACGACGTACGACATTTATGGAATTGGCCAAATGTGTATTTTGTATGTAAAGCCATTTTCATTCGAAAAAAGAGATGTTGAGTAGTAGCGTCTCTCTTTGATGTGTTTGATGAAGACTGAATAACGAGTGGCGTTAGAGAAGTTGTTGTTGATTTATTTTTAATGCACACCATAGTTGGGGTCATTTTATTTGATAGCTAGCCTTCGAATCGAATGCTAGCGAAAAAAGTAAACAAGTATTGAAAGGCAAACATTCGGCTTTGTCGACTATACACTATATGTATTTCTGGAGACCACCGAAGCGCAGATGTAGGATGTCCGCCTATGACGCTGGAGGTGTCATAAAAATATGTCAGCCTATGACGCTGAACGCCTGGGTTCAAATCCTGGCAGGGACGGTGATTATCCCTGCCTAATGCTGGCGACATTTGTAAGGTACTTTGCAATGCAAATCTTCTCCCCAAAGAGGTGTCGCACTGCGGCACGCGGTTTGGACTCGCCTATAAAAAGAAGGGTACCTATAGTTGAGCTAAACTTAAATCGTTACTGACTTGGGGATGTTGGAAACCAAGCAACTGTTCTGATTGGTTCTGCAAATGCAAAATTTTTCCATGGACATTCCATTAGGGAACTGGGGCAAACTCCCAAATCAATGAGTGCTGTCCGATGCAAGTTTAAGCACAATGATAAGGGATATCCTTTTTATAGCCGAGTTCGAACGGCGTGCCGCTGTGCGACAACTCTTTGGGGAGAAGTTTTTACATGGCAAAATACCTCACAAATGTCGCCAGCATTAGGCAGGGATAACCCCCGTCTCTGCCAGGATTTGAACCCAGGCGTTCAGCGTCATAGGCGGACATGCTAACCTCTGCGCTACGGTGGTTTTAACTTGTCGAAATCCAGGCGTATCTTGTTCTTCACCTCAAATGTGGCCACAATCCTCTCCGCGGTGTCAACAATAAAGCTAGTCAGCTAAAATGTGCCATAAGTTTATCTGTAAAACGATAAAAAGAGGGGTTGGGCGTAGGGAAACCTTGAAGAGATTACTTAAAAAAAGGAAAAATAGAAAAAGAAGATTAACAAGTAAGAGCGCGCAAAGTTCGGCCGGGCCTAATCCTATATACCCTCCACCATGGATCGCATTTGTCGAGTTCTTTGCGCGGCATCTCTTTTTTTATATGCGAGCCGTATCAAGCTATAGATCGATTCAGACCATATTGGACACGTATATTGAAGGTCATGGGAGAAGCCGTGGTACAAAATTTCTGCCAAGTCGGATAAGAATTGCGTCTTCCAGAGGCTCAAGATCCCAGATCGGTTTTTATGGCAGCTATACCAGGTTATAAACCGATTTGCGCCATACATAACACAGTTGTTGGAAGTCATAACAAAACACCTTATGCAAAATTTCAGCCGAATCGGATAACAACTGCGCCCTCTAGCGGCTCAAGATCGAAGATCGGTTTATAAGGCAGCTATACCAGGTTATGAACCGATTTGCGCCATACTTACCACAGTTGTTGGAATTGATACCAAAATACCTCATGCAAAATTTCAGCCAAATCGGATAACAACTGCGCCCTCTAGCGGTTCAAGAACTCAAGATCCATGATCGGGTTTTTTGGCAGCTATACCAGGTTATAAACCGATTTGCGCCATACTTAACACAGTTGTTGGAAGTCATAACAAAACATCTCATGCAAATTTTCAGCCAAATCGAATGAGAACAGCGCCCTATAGCGGCTGAAGAAATCAAGATCGATATGGCAGCTATACCAGATTATAAACCGATTTGAACCATCATTAGCACAATTGTTAGAAGTGATACCAAAACACCAGTTCTGAAGATGCTTGAATTGGCTGACTTGACAATTCCCCCGCCGGTAAAGTTATCTTCTTCTTTTTTCTTCTCTCCTTTTTGCTATCTTGCACCGTGCTGTTATGTAAATTTTTCTGTTTTTCTTCGTCTTCCTTATCTCTTCCACCTTCTTCCTGGACGTGGCTAGTTACCGAGCTTGCTAGTCGTGTGTCCGCCAACCTTACCTAACCTAGTGCCTGTTAGGTAAGGTTGATAAGCATTTTTCGAGGATTGTAGGGAAATTAATCTTCGAATTCAACTTTCGGAAAGGCCATAGAAGGCAAATCTTGACCAAGATACTTGCAAGAGGATTTTCGGCAAAAGTTTGGTGGTTTAAAACGTCTGTTATGTTTTGGCTGTACACTGCAGTGGTCATATCCAAAATTAATATGGTGTTGTGGTCTGCTGGAAAGAACTTAAAATATCCAACAACTCTTTTAAACCTAATTGGATCAATGTATGGCTTGTTTGTAATCAACCGCCGCACTGAGGTTAACCTGTTGACATTGTAAGCAGACGATTGGAATTATTCAAACTATTTACTAAATTGCAGATACTTGTGTGTCGACTCTCGTATATACGAAAATAAATATATCTGTGAATTAGTATTCTTGGCCTTACCACATATCATATTAAACATATTTGTATTTCCGCTCTTATGTTTTTGGTAAGCGGAAGTTTGTCATAAGGAACAACAATTTTTTGTCTGTTGATTTACATTGTGAGTATTTTGTTTTTCTTTTCAATCTAAAAGGACCTTACAAGTATGTTCGCACTTCCCTGGAGACACTTCTGCCAACGCTGACAAGAACCAGGGAACGTGATGTTGAGTGCAATATTGTGAATAAATATTTTATTTTTGAGTCTAAGCTTGAATTTTACTTAAACAAACATAAGTTATAATAAATTTTAAGTAAATGAAAATTAAGTTAAGTTATGCTAGGTTATTGTGTCAGTCTTCCAACAGACTTGCATAGATATTTTAGTCCATTGTGACACCACCGTAACAAGAGAAGGAAAATGTAATCTTGTTCTTACTGTTGAAACAGCAATACTTTAAAAGGCCATTACAGAACATTTGTTCCTCTAGCCGAATTTGGAATATATTCTCAAGCGCCTCGATCTTCTGCGCTCCTCCTCCACTCTCTAAGGCTGAGTATTCTGTTCAGCTTTTCTGGCGGAATGCTGTCAAATTCCATATAAAAAAAAAACGCCGGCGAAACGTTGGCTAAAACTAGGCGAAAAAGTAGTACTCTGCTTATAGCAAGGAAAATTGCAAAAAAAACAAGTAAAAGCGTGCTAAGTTCGGCCGGGCCGAATCTTATATACCCTCCACCATGGATCGCATTTGTCGAGTTCTTTTCCCGGCATCTCTTCTTAGGCAAAAAAAGGATAAAAGAAGAGATTTGCTCTGCTATTAGAGCGATATCAAGATATGGTCCGGTTCAGACCACAATTAAATTACATGTTGGAGGCCTGTGTAAAATGTCAGCCCATTCGGATAAGAATTGCGCTCTTTAGGCGCTCAAAAAGTAAAATAGAGAGATTGATTTATATGGGAGCTGTATCAGGCAATAGACCGATTCAGACCATAATATACACGTATGTTGATGGTCATGAGAGGATCCATCGTACAAAATTTCAGGCATATCGGATAATAATTGCGACCTCTAGGGGTCAAGATCCCAGATCGGTTTATATGGCAGCTATATCAGGTTATGAACCGATTTGAACCCTATTTGACACAGTTGTTGAAAGTAAAAATAAAATACGTCATGCAAAATTTCAGCCAAATCGGATAGGAATTGCGCCCTCTAGAAGCTCAAGAAATCAAATCCCCAGATCTGTTTATATGACAGCTATATCAGGTTATGAACCGATTTGAACCATACTTGGCACAGTTGTTGGATATCATTCAATAATAATACATAATACTTCGTGCAAAAATTCATTCAAATCAGATAAGAATTGTGCCCTCTAGAGGCTCAAGAAGTCAAGACCCAAGATCGGTTTATATGGTAGCTATATCAGGTTATGGACCGATTTGAACCATACTTAGCACTGTTGTTGGATATATTAAGAAAACGCGTCGTGCAAAATTTCATTTCAATCGGATAAGAATTGCGCACTCTAGAGGCTCAAGAAGTCAAGACCCCAGATCGGTTAATATGGCAGCTATATCAGGTTATGGACCGATTTGAACCATACTTGGCACAGTTGTTGGATATCATAGCAAAACACGTCATGCGAAATTTCATTCCAATCGGATAAGAATTGCGCACTCTACAGGCTCAAGAAGTCAAGACCCAAGATCGGTTTATATGGCAGCTATATCAGGTTATGGACCGATTTGAACCATACTTGGCACAGTTGTTGGATATCATAACAAAACACGTCGTGCAAAATTTCATTCTGATCGGATAAGAATTGCGCACGCTAGAAGCTCAAGAAGTCAAGACCCCAGATCGGTTTATATGGCAGCTATATCAGGTTATGGACCGATTTGAACCATACTTGGCACAGTTGTTGGATATAATAACGAAACACGTCGTGCAAAATTTCATTCCAATCGGATAAGAATTGCGCTCTCTAGAGGCTCAAGAAATCAAGACCCAAAATCGGTTTATATGGCAGCTATATCACGTTATGGACCGATTTGAACCATACTTGGCACAGTTGTTGGATATCATAACAAAACACGTCATGCGAAATTTCATTCCAATCGGATAAGAATTGCGCACTCTACAGGCTCAAGAAGTCAAGACCCAAGATCGGTTTATATGGCAGCTATATTAAAACATGGACCGATATGGCCCATTTACAATACCAACCGACCTACACTAATAGAAAGTATTTGTGGAAAATTTCAAGCGGCTAGCTTTACTCCTTCGGAAGTTAGCGTGCTTTCGACAGACAGACGGACGGACGGACGGACAGACGGACAGACGGACGGACATGGCTAGATCGACATAAAATGTCGCGACGATCAAGAATATATATACTTTATGGGGTCTCAGACGAATATTTCGAGTAGTTACAAACAGAATGACGAAATTAGTATACCCCCCATCTTATGGTGGAGGGTATAAAAACTACTATAGTGACAACACTTAAAACTATTGCCGGCATCATTTTTGCTTGTTTTATTGGTTTCAGGGGTTCATTTTTCTTTATTTATTTGAGAAGAAGTATATCAAATAGAGAAAACAATAAATGCAGTTACAGAAACGTGTTTTGGTGTGGAAACAAAAATATTTGATTGCTGTCAAATTTCGCTCGCGAAACAATTAAAAAATTTCAGCGGCTATTCCGAAAGCTGAATGGAATACCAACCCTAATACTGAAGATATGAACCTATTTCTATGAAATTCAACAACAATGTCGGGAATCATAAGGAAATCCTTTTTTCTAATTTCATGTGTATCGGTTAACAAGTGACCACGTTATTGCAATATTGGTTCAAATCGGAAGAATTATATGTGAGAGCTATATACCAATCTGAACAGCTTTCAATCAAGATCCGCACGTTTTGTGGTAGTCGTAGAAGGAAGCATAGTGCAAAGTTTTGAGAAGAACGGTTGATACATGCGCTTGCAAGGCTCTAGAAGTAGAAATCGGGCGATATATATACTTGGAAGCTATATCTAAATCTGAATCGGTTTCTTTCAAATTCACCAGTAATGTCGATACTCATTAGAGATTCTCTTGTGCCAAATTTCATGAGAATCGGTTCACAAATGACCAAACTATTGCAATATTAGTCCAAATCGGACGAACAAATAAATGGGAGCTATATCCTAAACCAATTGTTTCCCATTTGGTCTCTAGGCCAAAGAACATGCCGGTTCCAAACTTGAAGACGATCGGATGGCTGTGAACTGTATTTTGTACCCAAATTACCATGGATAGATAGACAGACGGTCGGACGGACAGCAGACGGACATTGCTAAATCGAATCAGAAAAAGATTCTGTGCCCATCGGTATACTAATCAATGGGTCCAACTCCCTTCTTTCTGGGTTGTACAAACAATCCTCTAAGATATAATACCCGATAATTTGATGGCAATAAGCCTACTACTTTTGAAGGCAAGTGCTGTTTTATGTCCAAGTCATTAAAATCAGAGATGCGGAGCGTATACTTTTTTCCGCTCCACTCCACACTTTGCTCCTTGGCATTTAAATTGACTATTTATTTTTTAATTTTCTTCTTATATATTGGGTTGCCTAAAAAGTAATTGCGGATTTTTTAAAAGAAAGTAAATGCATTTTTAATAAAACTTAGAATGAACTTTAATCAAATATTGTATATAATTGTCATTTTGTTCGATAACCTTTTGCCATCTTCCTGGCAAATTTAGTATTCCACGCTTATAGAACTTCTGGCCTTTATCTGCAAAAAACTGAACCAGGTGCGATTTTATAGCCTCATCATTGCCGAAAGTTTTACCATATAAGGAGTTCTGCAAAGATCGAAATAAATGGTATTTTGATAGTGCAAGGTCAGGGCTATAGGGTGGATGCATCAAAAGTTCCCAGCCAAGCTCACTCAGTTTTTGGCGAGTGACCAAAGATGTGTGCGGTCTAGCGTTGTCCTGGTGGAATATGACACCTTTACGATTGACCAATTCTGGTCGCTTCTCCTTGATGGCTGTATTCAATTTGTCCAATTGTTGACAATAAACATCCGAATTAATCGTTTGGTTCCTTGGAAGCAGCTCAAAATATACCACACCCTTCCAATCCCACCAAACAGACAGCATAACCTTCTTTTGGTGGATATCAGCCTTTGAAGTGGTTTGAGCTGGTTCACCATGCTTGGACCATGATCGTTTTCGACTAACGTTGTTGTAAACAATCCATTTTTCATCTCCAGTTATGAATCGTTTTAAAAACGGATCGAATTCATTGCGTTTAAGGTGCATATCACAAGCGTTGATTCGGTTTGTTAAATGAATTTCTTTCAATACATGTGGTACCCATAGTAAAATTGACGCCAAACAAACAAATGTAAACAAAATTTCGAGCACTTTTTTTCTAAAGCAAGCTAAAAGTAACAGCTGATAACTGACAGAAGAAAGAATGCAATTACAGAGTCACAAGCCGTTGAAAAAATTTGTCAACGCCGACTATATTACTACTATATTACCGACAATTACTTTTTGGGCAGCCCAATAATACAATGTGCCCTATGAAGTGATATATTAATTTTGTCATTACGTTTACAACATCAATCAACATTCACTCCGAAAATATATATTCTTGACCGCCGTCTTCATCGGACTATATCCTTGTAAAGCCCCTATATAAACCGATCTCCTGAATTGATATCTTGAAACTCTAGAGGTCGCAATTCTTATCCGATTTGGCTGTAATTTTGCAAAGCGGTTATGGACCGATTTGAACCATACTTGGCACAGTTGTTGGATATCGTATCAAAACACGTCGTGCAAAATTTCATTCCAATCGGATAAGAATTGCGCACTCTAGAGGCTCAAGAAGTCAAGACCCCAGATCGGTTTATATGGCAGCTATAGCAGGTTATGGACCGATTTGAACCATACTTGGCACAGTTGTTGGATATAATAACGAAACACGTCGTGCAAAATTTCATTCCAATCGGATAAGAATTGCGCTCTCTAGAGGCTCAAGAAGTCAAGACCCAAAATCGGTTTATATGGCAGCTATATCACGTTATGGACCGATTTGAACCATACTTGACACAGTTGTTGGATATCATAACAAAAAACGTCGTGCAAAATTTCATTCCAATCGGATAAGAATTGAATAAGAATATACTTTATGGGGTCTCAGACGAATATTTCGAGTAGTTACAATCAGAATGACGAAATTAGTATACCCCCCATCTTATGATGGAGGGTATAAAAACAAGTAAACACGCTTTAAGTCCGGCCGTCCTGACTTTGGATACCAACCATCATGGATATATTTATTATCCTATTTTGTTATAAACCTACTTTATCTATATTAGTATCCAAGTATGGGCCCATAAAGATCATATTCGAATCAGATACCGAGAAGTTTATATAAGTAACTGTTTAAAACTTCAAGGAAATCAATTTATAGATGAGGATTTTACAGCTTGATCTGCAGATCGGTCCATATGGCAGCTATATCCATATATGGTCTGATATGGACCATACTCGGTCCTTTACATCCTTGATCTGCAGATCGGTCCATATGGCAGCTATATCCATATATGGTCTGATATGGACCATACTCGGTTCCGATATCGGGTGGCCTAGTGCAACTACATGTTCCAAATTCATATCAAAGTATGGTCCCATCTGAACCAAATTTGGTCGGTTTGATCGGTTAATATGAGAGCTATATCAGGTTATAGACCCATTTGGACCGTACTTAACACGGTTGTTGGAAGTCGCAACAGAACACTACATGCCAAATCGGACAAAAATTGCGGCTTGTTAGGATTCTAGAAGTCAAATCGGGAGATTGGTTTATATGGGAGCTATATCTAAGTCTGAACCGATGTGGGTCCGCTTACAATCCTCAGCGACATTCATAAATTTTTAGTATCTGTGCAAAATTTCAAGCTGCTAGCTTTATGTGTTCGACTGCGATCGTTGTTTTGATAGACGGACGGACATGGTTGGATCGAATATTTCAAGGTGTTACAAACGAAATGACTGGATTAGTATACCCACATCTGGTGGTGGGTATAAAAAAAGAATTTTTGCTGAGTCGACCAATCTTCCCGGAGTCGGAGTTAAGTAAAAATTTCTGGACTCCGCAGACCTGGCTTAAACCGTTTGCCATGCACCGTTGTATTGTAGAGTTGTCAGATCTGTAATGCTATATGGTGTTGTTGTCTGGCCGACGACGCTTCAAAAGTCCACCTACTGTTCAATAGTCAACTGGATCCGAAGGATGGCTTGTTTGTGCATCACAACCGCACCGAGGACGACACCATCCGATGTACTGCATTTAATGTAACACATAATGCCTTTGGACATTGTGGGTATACAAATTGCTGTGAGCCCAAGGGAGCTTTCACTTTCGTGTGGCGGCGGCTACGGACACCGTGTTATCCTTGATATTATCCGATGTTCCAGGCAAAGGGGATTACACATTCCCTGAGCCGCTTTTTGATAATAACTACTGTACGAGGGTTGTCTATTATATATCGGGATTGGACAACCCTTATATTGCAATCTGCCAACTGACAGTTCTATCATAAATTTTGACATTTTTGAGGTTATACGTACTTCGAACATTTTGACATACGAGTAATATTTGTGTTGTTTACAGTAACTTCAAAGATTCATCTCGCCCAAAGACGATTTAATTAATCGCGAACATTTTCGTGCGATTATTTTTACAACTTTTGACGTGGATTAAATCAATGAACTTAATTAAGTTTTTGACGATGAAGCTTCATCAAGGACCAGTGTTTATCGATGGTATGGAGAATTCAACCGAGACGTCGTAATTCACTTCAAGACGAATTTCGTGACGGTCGTCCAAAATCACTTGATGTTCCAAAAACCATTGATGATGTGCGCCAACTGATATTGCACGATCGCCATCTGACTTGTCGTTAGATTGAGACAACCTTAGGCATTGGTGGGACCAGCATACATTCAATATTGCATGAACATTTGCCCTTAAAAAAATTTGTTCGCGTTGGATCCCACACAATTTGTCAATCGCTCAAAAAAAGGCTCGTGCCGATTGGTCGAAAGAATGCTCCACATATATGAAAAAACTGTACATTTGAGCACTTAAAACATCGATTTGATGAGTCATCCGCCGTATAGTCCCGACTTGGTTCCGAATGACTTCTTTTTATTCCCGTACGTAAAAATGGAATGATAGGTCAATATTTTTCGACAACTGAAGAAGCGTTTGATGCGTTCAGAATGCATGTTTGGGAGATACCTCAATCAGAGTGGCAAAAGTGCTTCGACAATTGGTTCAAACGCACGCAAAAGTTTAGAGATCTTAATGGGGAATATTTTGAAAAACAATAAGGCGATTTTCTATGATTAATATTTGTCTTCGTGTTCTCTAATCCCGAAATATAAAAGGCAACTCTCATAACACTATTCCAGATAGAACCGATTGGAACTACAATATCCCTTGCAATATGAGTTACATAGAGTTCTATACAGATGGTTCCAAACTAGAGGACCAGATGTACATTACGGTTTACTTTGAAGAACTTGGACTGATAATACCTAGAAGGTTGCCCAACCACTGTGGTGTGTTTCAAGAGGAGATCCTTGCAATTAAAGATGTGTTGGAATGACTAAGATATAATGGCATGATTATCTTCTCAGACTGCCAAACAACCTTTAAATCTCTGGGTAACATACCTCGGAATTCAAAAATCGGAATTGCAGAGCAGACGTGCTTGCTAGGCTGAGAACTACCATACACATTCCAGATGGACTGAAATCTGTGAGTATGCCTTCAGCGACATATAAGCTAAGTCTTCAGGATCAGAACCGAAGCGATTATGGTCGCAATGTGCGGATTGTGAATACTCCAAAACAATGTGGCCCAATTGTGGTTCTATTGCTTTACTGTCACTGGCTAGAACAGACGCCGCAGTCACATTGTCCCTGTCATGACAGGTCACTGTCTGATCGGAAAACTTGTTGACAGACCGATTGTTACAAGTACCGACTGCTACAGAAGCCGTGGGAATGTGGAGGAAGAGTAGACTGTAGAATATTTGATGTGCGTATGTCCAGCATCAAAACAGTCGGTAGGACTGCGAAAATCCTACGTGGCGATGCGGATCGTTGGAGGACAAAGCTATTACAGAAAGGAAGTAAGAAGGAGGTCAGTATAGCTTTTGGTATCATAACGGGACACATTGGACTACGAGCTCACTTATGCAAAATCGGTACGGCAAGTGATGGCATGTGCGGAAGATAATGAGACGTTGGAGCATTTTCAATGTCTTTCTATGTCCTTAGGTGGGGACGCAATACCAGACTTGAACCAACTTAGGGGCGTGGCTTGGAAAACAATAAAGGATTTTGTAAGCAGCACAAAATTTTCTTAAATTATCTTTTTCGAGGTTACTTTTTAGTTTTAGAGCCCACAACAAGTAGATTGCACCCTCTTTTCAAACTAACCTAACCTAACCTATGTCCCGCACTGCCAGTCAGAACAAGTTCCACTTTAGATTTTCATGTCTGATTTAGCGAATGAGCTCACTCGCAAGTTGTTGGGCAATCTGGATGGTTCAACAGTAGGAAGTAGAAGGCATTTTCCTTCTTCTGTTCTTGTGGTATTATAGTGGAAAAAAACGTCTCAGTGATAATGGAAAACAATCACTTAAGCCTTAACTACCCCATAGTTAACTTAAACTTAAAACTTACCTACCAAACAGTGTTGTCCGACGTGCCGCATGTGGGCAATTTGACCTCAAAAGTGTCACCAATTACCAATCCCATCCCTTTGTAGTTTCTATAAGACTGTAATATTGACTTTGTGCTGCTACTATTATGAGATGAACTTGCGAAGAAGTGATAATATGTGCAAGGTGGCCTGTACCATAATTTTCCCTGGGCTCCCAAGTATCCTCAATTATAAATTAAAAAATATGAAAGGTTTGAGTTGGATAGCTCTACTCACTCCTAGTGGTGATATATTCAGCAGACGGATAGACAAAACCGGTTGAACTTACAATTTATTGGGTTGTCCAAAAAGCAATTGCGGATTTATCATATAGTTGGCGTTGGATTTTTCATATATCCGCAATTACTTTTTGGGCAACCCAATATATGGGTGCTAGTGCCTTATCCTATCCTTTGGTGAGAGTTTAACAAATTAACCTTAATAACTAGCAATTTATTTAATATTATTGTACACTAGCCTTCGAGCAATGTAGTACGAGTTAGGTGTCTCCCCACGACTCAAATGTAACAAATTCAAGTATTTGTTGAACACCATTCAACATAGAGAAAGACGACTAAAAAAGCCAATGTTAACAATGCAAATTGCTTATAATTTAAGCAAAACGACATTCATCAGCATTACCGCCACAGAGTGAACATTCAGCGATTGTTAGCAATCTAGTGTCTGCCAAAAGGACATGCTTGGTTAAAATAACTCATCTTCAATGGAGCACCATTCATGGCATCCATGGCATCGCATCGCTGACTAAACTTGATGATAGAACATTTATTCAAATTTCCAGAGGATTAAAACGAAATATTTGACTGACTGTTAAACTGTCGCCGTTTTTTGTAGAGAAACAAAATGAAAAAAAAGACGTTAAACAAAAAGCATTTCACAAGGATATATGACCACTGAATGCAGTATCCTTGATTTTCATACAACACCAGAGCCTTTCATTCACTTTTTTGTTTTGTTTCTTCCCGGAAATAAAGCAAAAAAGAAAAGAGCAACATTTATTTTGTATATTTAAATGGGGTTTTAAATATTTTTTTTTTTCCTTTTTTTCTCATTTTGCACATTTTTCCTACTACTGCTGTCATTTGCGTTGCACCAAAACGTGAGTAAGGGTGGGGAAAACCATCCAATGAAATGGTCACTTGATTTGGAAGAATATTTGTTATTTTTATGACTCTGTTCGTGGGTGGTTTTGGGGTAATTGAGTGTGAGATAGCTGGTCTTTGTTGTGGTCTGATTGCTTTGAGACTTGTTTCTAGGATTCCTCTATGTTTCGCGACTCTTTACCGGCACCACTCAGCAGAGTGTTTGAATTGCACAGGAAGAGGTCATTTATTTGCGCGGTTGCCATGCTCAATGCCAGTGGTCTTTTGTTTCTCGAAATTTAGTTTCAATGTGATTGCTTTTTCAAATTTAAATTGTTTTATTTTAGATGGCAATCTACATAAATTTTTGTTAAAGTGACATTAGAAACTTTAATTTTACATTAAAGCTGGTTTTGCATGTTATTGCTAAATTGTTAGAAACTTAAATGTTGCAATTCTGTTCTCCATATGTTATTGCTAGCCATGTTATGGCGAGACCTTATGTCTCTGCATACCCCATTACATAGCATTGCCAAACATTATGGTTGCCACTCAAGGCGATTTGCTCAATCATTTACAAACTAAACTTTACAAAACAATCGTGTATGTCACTCTCTTGAAAACTCAAAACAGATGTGAAATCCTTGTTGGAAAACAATTTGTTTGACCCTTTTCCTTAATTTGACTTTTAGTAATCCCTTAGCATCAATGCCGACCCCTTGTCACTTGAAATTGGTTTTGACTGTGCTCTAACCACTTGCTCGTTTCATATGATATTACACACCAAATTGTTACCAACTTTTAATTTTTGTCATCCGCCTTATCCCCATTTTAATCCTTGAACTCCATCAGTAGCCTAAAATCCATAAAATGTCTATCAAGTATCAACCAACAACATGGTAGGCCATAAATGGGCTGTACAAAGCCTAAAAATAGCAGAACAACCAGCAGAACAAATAGAATAGACCGGATGGACTAGTCACAAAGGACACACAATTGCAACACAACAATCAATGGCAAATTAGGTTTTTCCTAACAAAAAAATGGCATCATAAAATGAAATCTGATTGCAATAACAGAGATTTTCTTTGACATTTCAATCACCCCAACAGTTGGTCAAAATGAGGATGAAACTTGAAGTGGTAGTTTGAGGGTAAAACAAGTAAAAGCGTGCTAAGTTAGGCCGGGCCGAATCTTATATACCCTCCACCAGGGATAGCATTTGTCGAGTTCTTTTCTCGGCATCTCTTCTAAAGCAAAAAAAAGACAATAGAAAAGATTTGCTCTGCTATTAGAGCGCTATCAAGATATGATCCGGTTCGGCCCACAATTGAATTATATGTTGGAGACCTGTGTAAAATGTCAGCCAATTCGAATATGAATTGCGCCCTTTGGGGGCTCAAGAAGTAAAATAGAGAGATCGATTTATATGGCACCTGTATCTGGCTATAGACCGATTTTGACCATAATAAACACGTATGTTGATGGTCATGAGAGGATCCGTCGTACAAAATTTCAGGCACATCGGCAAATAATTGCGACTTCTAGAGGCTCAAGAAGTCCAGATACCAGATCGGTTTATATGGCAGCTATATCAAGTTATTGACCGATTTGAACCTAATTTAGCACAGTTGTTGGAAGTCATAGCAAAACACGTCGTGCAAAATTTCATTCCAATCGGATAAGTATTGCGCCCTCTAGAGGCTCAAAAAGTCAAGACCCCAGATCGGTTTATATGGCAGCTATATCAGGTTATGTACCGATTTGAACCGTACATGGCACAGTTGTTGCATATCATAACAAAACACGCCGTGCAAAATTTCATTCCAATCGGATAAGAATTACGCCCTCAAGAGGCTCAAGATGTCAAGACCCACGATCGGTTTATATGGCAGCTATATCAAAACATGGTCCAAATTTCGAAAACTGGCAAACTTCGGGAAAAAAGGCGTCTAGGTGGTCAAGACGGTGAAGGCCACCGTAGCGCAGGTATTAGCATGTCCGCCTATGGCGCTAAACGCCTGGGCTCGAATCCTGGCGAGACCATCAGAAAAAATTGTCAGTGCTGGTTTTCCCCTCCCAATGCTGGCAACATTTGTCAGGTACTATGCCATGTGAAACTTCTCTCCAAAGAGTTGTGTCGCACTGCGGCACGCCATTCGGACACGGCTATAAAAAGGAGGCCCCTTGCCATTAAGCTTAAACTTGAATTGTACAGTACTTATTGATACGTGAGAAATTTGCCCCTGTTCCTTAATGGAATGTTCATGGGCAAAATTTGTATTTGTTTGTAGGTATGGGTGGCTACATCAGTTTATATACCGATTCGGATAATACTAAACACGGATGTTGGAAGTCAGAGCCGACATCTTTGTGCCAAAATTCAGCCAAATCGGATGAAATTTGAGGCCTCTGAGGGCTCAATAAAATACGCGAAAAAATTTAGGCATCTAGGGGCTCAAGAAGTCAAATCAAAGGATCGTTTTATACGAATGGGGGCTTTATAAGTTTGTGGGTCGATTTGGGTAAAACAGACGTTGAAGGTCAGAGCCGACGTTCTTGTGCCAAATTTCAACCAAATCGGATGAAAATTAAGGCCTCTAGAGGCTCAAGAAGTCAAAATCGGAGATCGGCTGATATGGAGGCTATATAGAAATCTGAACCGATGTGTTCAATTTGCAATCCTCAACGACCTACATCAATTAGAAGTATCGGCGCCAAATTTCAAGCGTATGTCTCCATTCAAAAAGCAGACGGGCTGATGGACGTTGCTAGATCAACTCAGAATGACAACTCCATCAAGAATATATATACTCTGTAGGGTCTCAGATCAATATTTCGAGTTGCTACAAACGTAATGACTAGATTAGTATACCTCCCAGAGCGATGAGTATAAAAACAAGTAAGAACGTGCTAAGTTCGACCAGGCCGAATCTTATATTATATCCTCCACCATGGATAGCATTTGTCGAGTTTTTTGCGCGGTATCTCTTTTCAGGCAAACAAGGAATAATGAATAAGAATTGTTATACTATTGGAGATATATCAAGTTAAAGGCCTATTCGGATCATAAGTGAATTGAATGTTGAAGACCATAGTATTTAGAAGTCATTGGGTAATACTTCAGTCCATTCGAATAAGAATTGTGCCTGTAGGGGCTCAAGAAGCATAATTGGAAAATCGGTATCAGGGTATAGATCGATTAAGACCAAACTGGATATGTATGTTGAAGGTCATGGGAGAAACCGTTGTACAAAATTTGAGCAAAATTTCAAAATTTCATCGGATAAGAATTGCGGCCTCTAGAGGCTTAAGAAGTTAAAATCTCAGATCGATTTATATGGCAGCTATATCAGGTTATAGACCGATTTCAACCATACTCGGCGCAGATGTTGGAAGTAATAACAAATCACTTCAAGCTAAATTTCAGCCAAATCGTATGAGAATTGCGCCCTCTATTGGCTCAATACCATTAAACCATACATAGCACAGTTGTTTAAAGTGATACCAAAATACCACGCGCAAGTTTTTGAGCCAAATCTGATAAGAAGTCAAGACCCAATCAAGAAGTCAAGACCCAAGATCGGTTTATATGGCAGCATGGACCGATTTCGCCCATTAACAATCCCAACCGACCTACATTAATGAGATACATTTGTGCAAAACTCCTTCAAAAGTTAGCGTGCTTTAGACAGACGGCTGTCCATATATTTTAAGGTTTGGAGATTATTTTACGCAAACAGTAACTGTGGCTGCACCTCAAATGGCATCCGCTTAGTCCATTTCTTGTATACTCTTTCCTACATTTCGGCCGGTATGTCACTAATAAATGCTTAAGTATTGTCTTCCAAGTATTGTCTTCTTAAGTATTTCTACCGGGAAAATACCCAACGCTTAGTTATTATTTGGGTAAATACCCAATAAATACTTTTTTATACCCTCCACCATAGGATGGGGGTATACTAATTTCGTCACTCTGTTTGTAACTCCTCGAAATATTCGTCTCAGACCCCATAAAGTATATATATTCTTGATCGTCGTGACATTTTAAGTCGGTCTAGCCATCTTCGTCCATCTGTCCGTCCGTCCGTCTGCCTGTCGAAAACACCCTTACTTTCGAAGGAGTAAAGCTATCCGCTTGAAATTTTGCACACATACTTCTTAAAGGTGCAAGTTGGTTGGGATTGTAACGGCCATAACGGTCCATGTTTTTATATAGCTGCCATATAAACCGGTCTTGGATCTTATCTTCTTGAGCCACTGTGCTAAGTATGGTTGAAATCGATCCATAACCTGATATAGCTGTCTTGTAAACCGATCTGGGGTCTTGACTTCCTGAGCTTTTAGAGGGCGCAATTATTATCAGATATGGCTGAAATTTTGCAAGACGTGTTCCATCATGATTTTCAACAACGGTGCAAAGTATAGTTTAAGTCGTTCCGTTACCAGATATAGCTGCCATATAAACCGATCTTGGATCTTGACTTCTTAAGCCACTACAGGGTGCAATTTTTATCCGATTTCGCTGAAATTTTACATGAAGTGTTTTGTTATGATTTCCCACAACTGTACCAAGTATGGTTGAAATCGATCCATAACCTGATATAGCTGTCATGTAAACTGTCCTGGGTTCTTGACTTCTTGAGCCTTTAGAGGGCGCAACTACAGGGCGCAATTTTTATCCGATTTCGCTGAAATTTTGCATGAAGTGTTTTGTTATGATTTCCCACAACTGTACCAAGTATGGTTGAAATCGATCCATAACCTGATATAGCTGTCATGTAAACCGTCCTGGATTCTTGACTTCTTGAGCCTTTAGAGGGCGCAACACGTGTTTCGTCATGATTTCCAACAACTGTGCTAAGTATGATTCAAATCGATCCATAACCTGATATAGCTGCCATATAAACCGATTTTGGATCTTGACTTCTTGAGCCACTAGAGCACGCAATTCTTAACCGATTTGGCTGAAATTTTGCATGATGTCTTTTGTTATGACCTTCAACAGTTGTGCTAAGTATTTTTGAAATCGGTACATAACCTGATATAGCTTTTATATAAACCGATCTTCAATCTTGACTTCTTGAGCCACTAAAGGCCGCAATTCTCAGCCGATTTGGCTGAAACTTTACATGAAGTGTTTTGTTATGACTTTCAACAGTTGTGCTAAGTATGATTGAAATCCGTCCATAACTTGATATATCTGCCATACAAACCGTTCTTGGATCTTGACTTCTTGAGTCTTTATAGTACGCAAATCCTATCCGATTTCGCTGGAATTTTGCATGACTTGTTTCGTTATGACTTCCAACAATTGTGCAAAGTATGATTCAAATTGGTTTATAACCTGATATAGCTGACATATAAATCGATCTGGGATCTTGACTTCTTGAGACTCTATAGGGCGCAATTATTATCTGATTTGGGTGGAATTTTGTTCAACAACTTCTCCCATGACTTTCAATATACTTGTCAAATATGGTCTGAATTGGTCTATAGCTTAATACAGCTCCCCTATAAAACGATCTCCCTATTTTACTTGTTGATCCCCTAAAGGGCGCAATTCTTATTCGATTTGGTTGAAATTTTACACAATGACTTCTACTAGGTCTCCAACATTCATTCCATTACGATCCGAATCAAACCATAACTTGATGTAGCTCCAATACAATAGCAATTCTTTTCTTTTAGCCTTTCCTTTCCTTTGTTTGCCTAAAAAGAGACCCCGGGAAAAGAACTCGACAAATGCGATCAATGGTGGAGGGTATGTAAGAATCGGCCCGGCCGAACTTAACACGCTTTTACTTGTTGTGTATTTATTTTGGGTATTTACAATTTTTGTAGATATCTTGGGTATAAAAACATTTTCCAAACAATTTTTAATGCTTTCGTATTCTTTGATCATTTGATCTCACAAAATCGGATTTTAGTTATATATATCCGCTATATAGACCGATCTCTAGACTTAAAGTCTTGAAGCAATAAAATGATAATTTCTCATCCGATTTCAATGAAATTTGGCACAGTGAGTTCTGAAAAACCCCTTCCCATTTTTGTGAAGTACTGTTCTGATCGATCTATATTTGGATATAGGTGCGCTATAGAGCTACCGCCCGATCTACCGATATAGGGTATTGGAGCCATAAAATATCTATTTATTACCCAAATTCGATGAGATTTGGCACAGTGTGTTCTGGTAGACCCCAGTCCTTTCCTGTCAAAAATGGTTCAGATCGGACCATACTTGGATATAGCTGCCATATAGACCGATCCCCCGATATAGTGTAATAAGTCTATAAAAGGAGCAGTTTTTATCCTATTTTGACGAAATTTGGCACAGCGAGTCCGATATCGTCCAGATCGGACCATATTTGAATATAGCTGCCATATAGACCCATCTCCCGGTTTGGAGTATTGAGCTCATTAAAGGAGCATTTTTCATCCGATTTTGATGAAATTTGAAACAATGAGTTTTGATAGACCTCTACACCTGTGTGTCGAACAACGTTTAGATCAGACCATATTTGGATATAGCTCCCATATAGACCGATCTCCCGATATAGAGTATTGAGCCCATTAAAGGACCACTTTTCATCCAAAAAAGATCCCTATCCGGGGTTGGTTAAAGGTTATAATGTTCAACAACAAAATTGCTCACAGTCTTGCACTACGCACCAAAAATTAAAGAGGATTACAAGATATCGTTAGTCGAATATTTAGCAAAATGTTCAGCAGAGGGCATTTATTTTTCAATCTAAACTTTCAAAACACCTATACCGATGATCTATGCATGTTTTTCTATTATTTTTTTGTTGCATTCCACAGTGTTTTATATATACACTATTTTCCTATTCAAAATCTAAAATAATATATAATACGCACAATGTTATGTCTTATTATATTTTAATCAAATTAATATGTTATTAGTCATTTTGTATTGTATTATAAGTATTCAATAAATCATATAATCATCATAATTTTAAATGGATGGTATTCCACATTCTAACGTTTTCACGGGTTGGTCTCTTGCTGTATTAAAGCGTATCGGCCATGTCTAAAAATGGCAAAACAAAATACATCCAACAATATTCAGCACCAAGCTCTTTTAAACGTTGCCACAGCTATTTAAATAACCTCATAATATTGAATCCTTTAATCAATGTCCTGCTTATTGTTAAGGCTAATTACTTCCGTTCCTTTATTTGATCTGTGGTATACCACTTCATGACCTCATTTTTGTGCATTGAAATGAATTTGTATGATTTCTAGGTCCACATTTATGGATGGCTTTTGATTTGGATTTGAATGAATGGACATTACAACTTAGAACGTTATTATGGCAAACAGTTTGAATTTCAAAATGTTGATTTAGCAAAATTTTCGCAAATAATCTTGTTGTGAACTAAGCAACTGACGACTCTGTTGCCTGCATCAGTTGTACTTGGATCTCTTTGGGCTATGAATTTCTTTTATGCCATTGTAGCATTGTTCGAATGAATGTGTGGGTTTGTGAAAATGTTGTCTCGTCATGTAATTTGCACATTTATATGGAATATGACTACGGGTTCTGAATTTACAAGCACATAGTCAGAACCAACATGTCTATACATATTTGAGTACAAACACGTATTTAGATGATTATGTCTCATTACCATGGGTTATTTGATGGGGACTTTAAAAATAGGGATGCTGTACAGGTTTAAATTCGTTCCTATTATCGATATATCGACTTGGAAGGGAATGCTGAAGCATATATAACTGTTATACTGTAATTGTTATACCAGCTCTATATGGTATATGTTTTTGAAGGGTGAGCTACTAACCCGAGGCCTACACCAAGTATTTAATACTCAATCTGTCTTCCTGTGAACTTTCCATTTATGGACTCCTGCATAATTGCATAATTTTTCCATACTGATAAAAACAAGGACTTTCTTTCTCCTAGCCCCTTGCATTGAAAGTCTCCTAATGTTATAGCCCTTTATGACATTTTTGTCCACTTACATTTATGCTATGCTATTTCCACACTGGTCAGAATTAAATGGACAGACGTCTGATATGAAGTTTTGCTTTGGCCTGGTTTGGACTCAATTGGTTGCCTCGTTCTACTCTGCTTCACTTATCCTAAAGGCATTTTAATAATGTCGAATGTTTGTTTGCTGTCTATGTGATGCACATGGTCAGTGACTTACCCACACAACCTCAAACGCATACTTCCAAACACACATGCTTGAACATCTTAGTTATGACCAAAATGTAATGATTTCATCATAGAAGTTTTTGGCCTTATTTGTGGTCTTGTATTCGGTCGAATGACTGGCTATGTCTGTGCGGGCACATTGTATTGGTAGTTTTGGTTGTATTCGATTTTCAAGTCAATTAACAATGCAATTCGTAGGGAGTTTGTAATCAATTTAATTAAGAATATTTTTGTTATTGTTTCGATAATTGATTTTTAGTATTTGGAATTTGGAATTTGCTTTAAGCATTTCTCGCAAAATGATAAGAAATTGCCAGTTGTGGTTAGGAACAATTTAAAGACTTGCGTTAAAAAAGAAAGTAGGAAGGAATTTAAAGAAATGCTATGAAGTCTCTGAGTCTTCAACAATAATTAATATGCAAGAGTCAATATAAACTTGGCAGTGTTGTTATTTCTTACATTTCCTCCACTATCGGACAAGTTAACAGCAATAAATAGTAATCTCAATATTTCGTCGGCCTACTGCTATTTTTATACCCACCACCGAAGGGATGGGGGTATATTCATTTTGTCATTCCGTTTGCAACACAGAAATATTCATTTCCGACCCTATAAAGTACATATATTTCGGATCGTCGTAAAATTCCAAGACGATGTAACGATGTCCGTGTGTCTGTCCGTTTGTCCGTCTATCCGTCTGTCCGTCCGTCTGTTGTAATCACTCTACAGCCTTCAAAAAATGAGATATTGAGCTGAAATTTGGCACAGATACGTCTTTTTCGATGCACGCTGGTTAAGTTTCTGAATAGGCCAAATCGGACCATGTTTTGATATAGCTGCTATATAGACCGATTTTTCGATAAAGGGTCTAATGCCCATAAATGCTTTATTTTTTATCTGATTTCGCTGAAATTTGAAACAGTGAATATTTTAGAGCCTCCCGGTAACTGACCCAAATATGGTTCGGATCTGACTATATTTAGATATAGCTGCCATACAGACCGATCTCCTGATAAAGGGTCTGAAACCCATAAAGCTTTATTTTTTATCCGATTTTGCTTAAATTTGAACCAGTGAGTAGTTTTAGGCCATCCGACCCTAATATGTTAAAGATCGGTCTGTTTTTATGGGGTCTTAGGCCAATAAAAGCCACATTTATTATCCGATTTTGCTGAAATTTGGGACAGAGAGTTTTGTTAGGCCCTTTCGACATTCTTGGTTAATTTTGCCCAGATCGATCCAGATTTGGATATAGCTGCCATATAGACCGATCCTCCGATTTAGGGTCTTAGGCACATAAAAGCCACATTTATTATCCGATTTTGCTGAAATTTGGGACGGTGAGTTGTGTTAGGCCCCTCGACATCCTTCGTCAATTTGGCCCAGATCCACCCCTTCCCCAAAACATCCCCCAAACAGGACTTATTTACTGATCTTGGCAATATGGGGCTTAAATAAAAGGTATTTGAGTTTAGAATACGAATTTGATATCCAGATGTAGGACCAAGTGTTTGGGGGCCGCCCTTCCCCTAGAACATCCCCCAAAAAAGGGCAAACTTACGACCATAGCAATATGGGGCTCAAATGAAAGGTCTTTGTAAGTAGAGCACGAATCTGATATCAATATTCGGGAAAAGTGTCTATGGGGCCACCCCACTCCCATGACACCACCCAAATAGAAAGTATTTGCTGACATGCTTTATGAGGCTCAAGTAAGAGGTAATTTAAAGTAGAACACGAATCTTATATATATTTTTAAAGCAAAGTCACTGAGTGGTCGCCCCATCCCCCAAAACACCCACCAAACCGGTCATGTTTGCCGACTATGGAAAGATGGGGCTCAAATGAAGGGTATTTGGGAGTAGACCATGAATCTGACATCAACATTCGGGACCAACTATCTAGGGGACGTCCCACCACAATAACAACCCCCAAATAGGACATATTTGCTATCCAATTTTGATTTCCTATCCGAATTTGATATTCAATTTTGAGGCCAATGGCAATATGGGGTTCAAATAAATGATATATATTGTAGATATATGAGAATAGAGCACGTTGCTGATATATTTTCGGGGCATAGTGTTTGGAGGGCCACCCCACTCTCCAAAAAAACCCCTAAATCGGGCATATAAACTGACCATGTCAATGTGGAGCGTAAATGAAAGGTATTGGGGGTAGAGCAAGAATTGATACCCACTTTCGGGACCAATTTTCTGGGGGCCTACCCATTTATACCCATTTTCGGAAAAATAAGTTTAAGGCTGCCCTGGCCTCAGCAAAATATTGTCTTTGTAGGATATTATAAATATGAAATTTTGTCATTATAAAAAAAGTTAATGAAAATTTAGTTTAGAATACATTTAATTTAAAATTTTTTTTTACACAAAATCATTTTGGGACCGATTCCCAATTTTCTGGGGGTCTACCCTTCTACCCTAAAATATCCCACAAACAGTAATTTTTTACTGACATCGCAATATTGGGCTCAAATAGAGGTATTTGGGAGTAGGATAGGAATTTGATATCCACATGTAGGACCATGTACTAAGGGCATCACCCCTTCCCCAAAATGCCCCCCAAAGGTTACAAATTTGACGACCATGCCGATATGTGGCTCAAAGAAAGGTATGTGAGATTAGAAAACGAATTTGATAACCAATCTTGGGGCCATGTTTTTGGGGTACACCTCATCCTGTAAACTCCCCTCAAAACCAATGGCAATATGGGGTTAAAATAAATCGTATTTGAGAGAAGAGCATGATGCTGATATTTTTCCGGGGCCAAATGTCTGGGGGATCACCTCAGCCCCGAAAACAATCCTAAATCAGACATCATGAGAATATCGGGCTGGAATAAAGTACTTTAAGAATAGAGTACACCTTACATCGAAACTTAAATTCGTTGATCAATAAAGGTCATATGGGATTCAGATAAAAGCACTTATATTGTTAAACGGCAAGTCAAGCGATATACTATTTTCGTATTATGCTATTTCACTAAAAGCTCCATAATTGCCGAAAATAAATATTCAAAGGAAAATTTTGTTACACATAAAGTAAAAAAAGGCGCAGCAGAGCGGGCCCGATTCAGCTAGTATCTATATATAGTCCGATCTAAACCATATTTACGTCAGATGTCGGAGGACCTAAAACCACTCACTGTTGCAAATTTCAGCGAAATTGGATAAAAATAAAGTATTTATTGGCTTCAGACACTTTATTGGCAGATCGATCTATATAGCAGCTATATCCAAATATGGTCCGTTTTGACCCGTTCAAGAACTTAATTTCAGCTCAATATGCAAATTTTTTAAGGCTGTAGAGTGATTACAACAGACGGACGGACAGACACAAGGACGCACAAATCGTCCTAAAATTTTACGAGGATTCGAAATCTATATACTTTGTAGGGTCGGAAATTGATATGGAAACGGCATGGCTAAATGAATACCGTCTATCCTTTGGAGGTGGGTATGAAAATGCATCTGAGCCAACGGTGTTCCTTAATTGTTCTCTATCTTTACCGTCTTTTAATTGCCTTTAAATTGCTTACTGTTCCATCATCATCTGGCATCGTCCCAAGCTTTGTTAAGTTGTATTCAAAAATTTCGTCCCAAATTATGTTTGAGACGATTTAAAGCTTAAAAATTTTTTATGTTGCTGAAAATCTACTTAAAACTTAAATTACATTTCTTAAAAATATCACATTGCCAAATACCTAAGTTTTCAGCAAAAATAAATAAATTAAAATTAAATCTTAGCAACCACAACTAGAATTACGAAATTTCCTAAAACTTAGTTGTGCTTTTTACAGATCACATAGGCTATTGATTACGATACTAAGTTGACTTTTGTACTATTCACTTTGTGTTGCAAATTTTTTGTTTCAGTATCCAAAGTTTACATTTTCACCCATCACACAATGTAGGTCCATTCCCAATGCACGCTGCATAGGCCGCCATAATTGGTATGGTATTCTGTTGTAAAACTCCTGTAAAAAGATGGGCAAAAGGTCCCGACGCATAAACACTTACATCCTCACCAGAATGAGGGCCTTTAAACACTTTTACCGCACTTGGGTATTTGCTATCTGAAAGAGTTAAAAAACAAGGTTTTATATGAGGTTTTGCGGTATTTTTACCAAACAAGTTACCAATTTTCCAATTCAATTTCTCTAAATCCATGCGTTTTCCCTTTTTATCCAAGTATTGTTCATAGCCCAAGGGATAGGATAGGGTCAAATACTTTAAACCATCCAGTGAGCGTTCGTGTTGATTTAAGCCCAATATGGGCGTACCACGGCCGGGAAAGCCAGCCAGGGTCATGGGCTGTGAGTGATCTGCAGTTACTAGAATAAGTGTATCCGAAGGATCGGTCATGTCACGCGCAAGCTGTACAGCCTTATCCAGTTCCAAAGTCTCCTCTAATGCCAAACCAGCCCTATTATCATGATGAGCTGAATCTATCAGACCCCCCTCGATGAACACAAAATATCCTTTCTCATTACGTTGTAAAAGCTGTAGGGCTACTTTTGTCATCTCCGACAACGTCGGTTGATATGTTTCATCTGCAAAGGCGTTAAATTTCATGCTTTTACTTTGAAATATGCCCATTATGTGAGAAACATTTAAAGTATTTACTTTTAGCAATTGCTCACGGTTCGTAACGAAGGCACCCTGTGGATGCATAGCTTCCCAGGTGGAAACAAGATTTTTGCCATCTCTACGTTCTCCATAGTTGCCATGGGAATCTCTCTGATCATTGGGCATGAGTTTACCCAAGCCGCCACCCATTATGACATTCAAATTTCGTCCTGGCTTTTGTGTTATCAGTTGCTGAGCCATGTCCATGCATTTGCGGGGGTCGATATTGTATCTCATTAAATCGGCATCACATTCATGCAAACGGTTCGATGTATGAGCATAAACACCGGCAGGGCTGGCATGAGTAACAGGCGTGGTGGTGACAAAGCCAGTGGATTTACCTGCTCTCTGGGCCCAGGCGGCTATAGACGACACCTGATTGGCAGGATCCATGCTGGCAGTACAGTTATTATAAGTGACCTCTGCACTTACACCTATGGTGATAATATTTCCCTTGACTCCAGACAAATATGCGGTGGCGCTACAAGCAGAATCGGCCACCTGGGCATTAGAACAATAAGTCTGGAATAAAATTTTTAAAAATATTTAAATGAATGGTAAGGAATTTGTGAAAATTTTTGTCTCACCTTACTCAAAGCTGTATAGGGAAATTTATCAGAACTTAGAACAGCTTCTTCGCCTGTGTGATTCATACGTTGCCCTTTTAATATTCGAGCAGCGGTTATTGTACTCAAGCCCATTCCATCACCCATAAACAGAATGATGTTTTTGGCTTTGTTTACATTCAGCTTTTGTTTGGCCAGGCTTTTGAATAATTCCTCACGACCCAGCGTCAGCCAAAACTCTGGATCTTTCTCCTCCTCCGGTGATGGCTTATTTGAGCCAGCACTTTCTGCATCGTCGAAGATATCATATTTTGCGAGTTGTTCAGTACTTTGTTCTCCACCCAGTGTTAAACATAAAATTAACACAATAACAAGTGCAACAAAAACAATTATTAACGTAATCTTGTACATGGCCTTCGAGAGGGTCTAATGTTTAGCGTTCGACTGCTTTCAACGACTAATCCAAAATTCTTTTCACTCTTCGGATTTTATACGATCAGCCATGTATCGTACGTATTTGCTGTGCGTTGTTGGTAATATGCAGCACGCACATGGTACTGTAAGAGAGTAGACCTTTTATAAACTGTCTCGTGAACTTGATGTTAAGGCGGTTTTATCAACTACCATTCGGTACTATAGTATACGGGTCCGAGAAGCTAGGAGATTGCTTTGTAGAAATTTGCACAGTTTCGTATAACAGTCAGTCAATCATTGCTATCTCAGCTTTTTATCACCAAAATAATAAAACAAAATTTGATGTACATAAGTAATTATACCATCAGCCGCAAGATAGACGCTTTATTAGGATAAACATTCCATTTGTGCCCCTTCGTAAATACTTCGTATTTATATCCAACATCATAAGATTAATGCCATTCATTCTAGATCGTCGTAGAGTTCTGAGATGTTCCAAACATCTCTGTCCGTCTGTTGTTAACTTTATACAGTTGTATTTTAGTTGTATCTGCGAGTTATGCCAATAGGTGGGTTATCTTCCAATATAACTCCCATTTCGAATGATATTTCGCATTGACATTTCGAGCTTATAAAATTTAAAGTTTGGTATATTCGGAGGGGTCATTGTTGGTATAAATTCCCTTTAAAGATTTCGCGCAGATGTGACTTCTTGGACCGCGAGAAGCCTACATTAATGCATAATCGGGGTTTTTATACCCTCCATCATAGGATGGGGGCATACTAATTTCGTCATTCTGTTTGGAAATATTCGTATCACAAAGTATATATATATTCTTGATCGTCGTGACATTCTAAGTCGATCTAGCCATGTCCGTCCATCTGTCTGTCCGTCCGTCTGTCCGACCGTCTGTCCGTCCGTCCGTCCGTCTGTCTGTCCGTCCGTCTGTCCGTCCCTCTGACCGTCCCGTCCGTCCGTCCGTCTGTCCGTCCGTTCGTCTGTCTGTCCGTCCGTCTGTCGAAAGTACGCTAACTTTCGAAGGAGTAACACTAGGCTTTTGAAATTTTGCACAAATACTTCTTATAGGACTAGGTCGGTTGGGATTGGAAATGGCCCACATCGGTCCATGTTTTGATATAAAGGGTGATTTTTTTGAGGTTAGGATTTTCATGGATTAGTATTTGACAGATCACGTGGGATTTCAGACATGGTGTCAAAGAGAAAGATGCTCAGTATGCTTTGACATTTCATCATGAATAGACTTACTAACGAGCAACGCTTGCAAATCATTGAATTTTATTACCAAAATCAGTGTTCGGTTCGAAATGTGTTCATTCACCGTAACGTTGCGTCCAACAGCATCTTTGAAAAAATACGGTCCAATGATTCCACCAGCGTACAAACCACACCAAACAGTGCATTTTTCGGGATGCATGGGCAGTTCTTGAACGGCTTCTGGTTGCTCTTCACTCCAAATGCGGCAATTTTGCTTATTTACGTAGCCATTCAACCAGAAATGAGCCTCATCGCTGAACAAAATTTGTCAAAATTTGAACACATTTCGAACCGAACACTGATTTTGGTAATAAAATTCAATGATTTGCAAGCGTTGCTCGTAAGTAAGTCTATTCATGATGAAATGTCAAAGCATACTGAGCATCTTTCTCTTTGACAACATGTCTGAAATCCCACGTGATCTGTCAAATACTAATGCATGAAAATCCTAACCTCAAAAAAATCACCCTTTAGCTGTCATGTAGACCGATCTTGAATCTTGATTTCTTGAGCCTCTAGAGGGCGCAATTCCTATCCGATTTGGCTGAAATCTTGCATGAGGTGTTTTTTATGCTTTTCAACAACTGTGCTAAGTATGGTTGTAGTCGGTCCATAACCTGATATAGCTGTCATATAAACTGATCTGGGGTCTTAACTTCTTGAGCCTGTAGAGGACGCAATTCCTATCCGATTTGGCTGAAAGTAAGCATGACGTGTTTCGTCATGACTTCCAACAACTGTGCCAAGTATAGTTAAAATCGGTCCATAACCTGATATAGCTGCCATATAAACCGATCTTGAATCTTCACTTCTTGAGCCACTAGAGGACTCAATTCTTATCCGATTTGGCTGACATTTTTTACAACGTCTTCTCCCATGACCTTCAACATACTTGTCAAATATGATCTGAATCGGTCTATAACCTAATATAGCTCCCCTATAAAACGATCTTCCTATGAGGCGTTTTGTTATGATTTCCATTAACTGTGCCAAGTAAGGGTGAAATCGATGCATAATCTGATATAGCTGCTATATAAGCCGTTCTGGGATCTTGACTTCTTGAGCCTTTAGAGGACGCAAATCCTATCCGATTTCTTCTACTGTGGTCTCCAACATTAATTCCATTATGGTCCGAATCGGACGTACCGCACTTATCACAGTTATTTCTACATATCATAGTTCTGTCAAACCAGTACAAATTAAAGCTCTAGGAACCAAACATGGATGATAGAGAGACCGGTTTACTTGGAAGCTATATCAGGTTCTTGGCCGATTTGGACCGTACTTAACACAGTTGTTGGAAGTCTTAACAGAACACTCACAACATGCAAAATTTCAGCCAAATCGGGCAATAATTGAGGCTTTCAAGAAGTCAAATCAGGAGATCGGTTTATATGGGAGCTATATCAGGTTCTTGACCGACATGGCACATATATTGGAAGTCACAACAGAATACTACGTGCAAAATTTCAGCCAAATCGGACAAATTTTGCGGCTTGCAGGTGTTCAAGAAATTAAATCGGGAGATCGGACAAAAATTGCGGCTAGCAGGGGCTCAAGAATTCAAATCGGAAGATCGGACAAAAACTGCGGCTTCCAGTTGCTTAGGAAGTCCAATCGGGAGATCGGATTATATAGGAGTTACATCAGGTTCTACACCTATTTGGACCTTACTTGGCACAGTTATAGATTTATATGGGAGCTATATTAGACTCTTGAACGACTGGGACCGTACTTGGCAAAGATATTGAAAGTCACAACAGAAACTTACGTGCAAAATTTAAGCCAAATCGGACAAAAAATGCGGCTTCCGGGCGTTCAAGAAGTCAAATCGGGAGATCGGCTTATATGGGAGCGATGTCAGATTCTTGACCGATTTGGGCCGTACTTGGCACAGTTGTTGAAAATCATAACATAACACTATGTGCAAGATTTCAGCCATACCGGTCACAACTTGGTGTTTCCATGGGCTCAAGAATTGAAATCGGTTGATCGCACTTGTCACAGTTGTTGGAAGTCATAACGGAACACTACATGCAAAATTTCAGCCAAATCAGTCTAGCCTGCGCAAATTGAATGTAGCGTTAAACATTATAACTCGTTATGTATACTAGGGTGGGGCGATTTGAACATTTCAAGGGACGCATCTCGTTTCTGATTCGTGGAATTGCACCGAGCCAAATAGTCCACTTGATCATATATCTACGTTGAAAATCGAGCCCAGATTTTGACTTGCAGTTTTTTCTCTGACTGTTTTTTTGGAAAATTGCAAATTTTCTTGTTTCAAACCGTATACATTGTATACGGCTTAAAACAATTTCAACAATCTACTAAAGTGGGTCACTAATATTTTAACAAAAAATTATCGTATGACAGGAAACAGAATATTTGTTTGAGAGACTGGAATTTCCACAATCTACAATAGAAGAGGAAAGAGTTAATAACCTTTAGAAGATGGAGTTTGATGTCTGAGAAATAGCTTAATATCGGCAGCAATTGTTATTGGAATAATATAGAACACGATATTCAATGTATCAGCTACGCAATTAGATTTAAACAAGTAAAAGCGTGCTAAGTTCGGCCGGGCCGAAACTTATATACCCTCCAACATGGATCGCATTAAGCTCTGTGAGTTTTGAATGACTTTTTCAAATATATATGAGCTATATGAAATTATTGACAAATATGGACCTCACTAATCATGGTCGTTAGAAGTAATACCATGTAAGAGCGTGCTTAGTGCGGCCGGGCCGAATCTTATATACCCACCACCATGGATCGCATTTGTCAAGTTCTATGCGCAGTATCTCTTTTTAGGCAAACAAAGAATATTGAATAAGAACTGTTGTGCTATTGGAGCTATATCAAGTTATGGTCCGATTCGGACCATAAATGAATTGAGTGCTGAACATTGTAGAAGTCATTGTGTAATATTTTAGTTCATTCGGAAAAGAATTGGGCCTTGTAGGGGCTCAAGAAGCAAAATCGAGAAATCGGTTTATATGGGAGCTGTATCAAGCTATTGATCGATTCAGACCATAATATACACGTATGCTGAAGGTCATGAGAGAAGCCGTTTTACAAAATTTCTTCCAAATTGGACGAGAATTGCGCCCTCTAGAGGCTCACGAAGTCAAGACCCAAGATCGGTTTATATGGCAGCTAAATCAGAACATGGACCGATTTGAACCATACTTATCGCAGTTGTTGGAAGTGATAACAAAACACCACGTGCAAAATTTCAGTTAAATCGGATGAGATTTGCGCCCTCTGGGGGCTCAAGAAGTCAAGACCCAAGATTGGTTTATGTGCCAGATATGTCGGATTATGAACCGATTTGAATCATATTTAACGCAGTTGTTGTAAGTGATGTCAAAACTCCACGTGCACAATTTCAGTCAAATCGGACGAGAAATGCGCCCTCTAGAGGCTTAAGAAGTCAAGACCCAAGATCGGTTTATATGGCAGCTATATGAAAACATGGACCGATTTGGCCCATTTACAATCCCAATCAACCTACACCAATAAAAAGTATTTGTGCAAAATTTCAAGCGGCTAGTTTAACTCCTTCGAAAGTTAGCATGCTTTCGACAGACAGACGTACGGACGGACGGACTGACGGGCGGACGGACGGAAGGACAGACGGACGGACAGACGGACGGATATGGTTAGATCGACTTAGAATGACATGGAGATTTGGAATTTATATACTTTAAGGAGTCTCAGACGCATATTTCGAGTTGTTACAAACAGAATGACGAAATTGGTATACCCCCATCCTATGGTGGAGGGTATGAAAAGCACTACTTCAAAAATTTCAGGCAAATCAAGTAATAATTGCGCACTCCAAAGGCTCAGAAAATCAAATCGGAAGATCGGTTCATTTGACAGCTATATCAGGTTATCAACTGATTTAGATCACAGTTGGTACTGCTGTTGGAAGTCATACCCGCACGATATTTGCAATATTTCAGCCATATCTGATAGGAATTGCGCCCTTTAGAAACTCAAGAAGTATAATCCGGAGATCGGTTTGCATATCAAGTTATTAATCGATATGGACCGTATTTGTCATGCCGTTAGTAAGAAGCACCCCTTCCAAACATTCAGGCAAATCGAGTAATAATTGCACACTCCAGAGGCTCAGAAAGTCAAATTGGTAGATCGGTTAATATGATAGCTATATCAGGTTATCAACCGATTTAGAGCAAACTTAGCACAGTTGTTGGAAGTCATACCCGCACGATAGTTGCAATATTTCAGCCATATCTGATAAGAATTGCGCCCTCTGAAAGCTCAAGAAGTGTAATCGGGAGATGGGTTCATATGGCAGCTATATCACGTTATCAACCGATTTAGACCATACTAGGCGCAATTGGTGAAAATGACATTAAAACACCTTGTGCAAAATTTCATCCAAATCGGATAAGAATAGCGCCCTCTAGTGGCTAAATAATTCAAGATCGGTTTATATGGCACCTATATCAAAACATGGACCGATTTGGCCCATTTACAATCCCAACCGACCTATTCTAAAAAAGTAATTGTGCACAATTTCAAGCGCATAACTTTACTCCTTCGAAAGTTAGCGTGCTTTCGACAGGCAGGCGAACAGGCGGATGGACAGACGGGCGTACATGGCTGGATCGACTTTAAATGTCACGACGATCAAGAATACATATACTTTATGGGAGCTAAGATGCATATTTCGAGCTGTTACAAACGGAATGACGAAATTTTGTATACCCCATCCTATGGTGGAGGGTATAAAAACGGCTTAAGCAACTTATCTCATAATTCACTGATATCACTTTTCTTTACACTTTGCCTCAAAATGTTTGAAACTTTTAAAATTCATTCCCCTCTTGTTTACTTAAAATTTGGATACGGCTTTTTAAAAAACCGTTTGTTATACTTCTTATATATTATGAACCTAGTTAATTGGATAATATTATAACAATACATATAATTATAAATCAACACTCTAATTATAAGATCATTATCTTGTTGTATAGATAATAAACGAATAAATAAATAAATATTAAACGGAACACAATTTTCTTATAGATCAAGGTACATGCCTCAACGACCTGACCAGTCATACATATAAAACCTACTATTTGGTATTATACACTGTTTATCAAAACTGTTTTAATTGTAGTTTTTTCATGAATTATTCAAATAAACTGTTCTGGTCTCCATTTAGCTAAATAAGCTACTCCATTGTTAAGAATACCGATCGCGTGCTATCACACGACTTTTCAGTCTAGTGGCGCTACAGTTTATACTGATGGGGGTTCATGATGGGAATCAGACATTACTATTCAGATCTATATAGACCGATTTCTTGATTTCACTCCTTTAGAATTTGAAAGCAAGTATACTCCTGCCAGCATTCAGCTTTCAATTAAGGAGACCAAAGATAAGCCGCCTTGATGTTGGACGACTGGTTTGGAGAACATCAGACAAATTTTTAACATTGGTTATCCCCTCACTAATGCTGGTGTCATTTGTGAGATTTTCCTCCATGTAGAAAAGTTGTCCCCAAGTTTCACTATATTCGGAAAATTGTCAAAATTCTTCTGTTAGTATGAAATTGGTAAAATACCTTAAATTTTGTTTTGAAAATTGTGGTCGCTACTGGGTAAAGGAACTGACCCATTGGCGGTGACATTTGGTCAAAAATTCAGAGCTAAATTGTGTACGGCTTGCCAACACACCATTTATAGGCCGATCGTAATCCTTCAAAATATGGTTGTCTTTGCGAATATCTTGGTTTTTTAATGATAGTTTTGGCGAATCATTTCAATGGTTTGATGATATTTCTAGTTTTGTTCTTATTTTAATCTTCTCTCAAACTAGTTTTATGATTTGTGTCGGTCAATAGGTTTTAAATGACTTTTTTACCATACATTTTTACGCAAACAAACTAAAAATATAAATTTTTACCAATTTATTTGATGATTTATTCAAATGACCCGATCTAGTAGCCAAAACAAATAAACTAATGGTGGAACCCCAAAGCTTGGGGTAGTACTAAGAAAAATAAAACAGCTTACAGTTGTTATTG